>NW_022631047.1:10389701-10770458 GCF_010015895.1 Lontra canadensis | reverse complement strand
AGAAGGGCCATCTGTACCCCAATGTTTGTTTATAGCAGCAATGGCCATCGTTGCCAAACTGTGGAAAGAAACAAGATGCCCTTCAACGGATGAATGGATAAGGAAGATGTGGTCCATATACACTATGGAGTATTATGCCTCCATCAGAAAGAATGAATACCCAACTTTTGTAGCAACATGGACGGGACTGGAAGAGATTATGCTGAGTGAAATAAGTCAAGCAGAGAGAGTCAATTATCATATGGTTTCACTTATTTGTGGAGCATAACAAATAACACGGAGGACATGGGGAGATGGAGAGGAGAAGGGAGTTGAGGGAAATTGGAAGGGGAGATGAACCATGAGAAACTATGGACTCTGAAATACAATCTGAGGGTTTTGAAGGGGCGGGGGGTGGGAGGTTGGGGGAGCCAGGTGGTGGGTATTACAGAGGACACATATTGCATGGAGCACTGGGTGTGGTACATAAACAATGAGTTCTGTTACACTGAAAAGAAATAAATAATTTTTTAAAAAAAGAATAAGCAGGTGTCCCATAGAGCTCAAGAAAAAGAATGTTACCAGAACTAAGTATACATTCCAAAAATCATCCGCTATATTTCTCTCTTTGTCTTCCACCCCTTTTCCTTTCTTCACCTCCTTTCTTTTCTTCTACCTACTTCCTATTCACTCCCCTCACTGAAGACTTCTAGCTCAGCTCAAACAATCATTGTATGACTTCTAACTTGGGATCTGAGGATGAGATGAACAGGAAACACTTGTTCTGGAGAGGGCAGAAGCCTGACTTGGATGAGTAGAGTGTCTTTCTGTGTACATTCTTCCAGTGGCCGCAAGGTGAATCTGATTTCTCAACAGAGAACCTTAAAGATAGAGCTGGTATCTCTATTCTATTTGTTCCTCTCATTGTCATCAGCACATCAAAACATTTCAACCCTCATGTGTGTCTGCAGAAAAGGAAATGGGCTGAAATCATGGGACTTGATGGAAAAATGAAACATCTGACACTTGAGTCCAAACAATAGAGGACACAAGTAAAATAATTGAAGAAGACTGTGCTAAAGGATCTAATGTAAAAATGAGTTTATGGGATTCATGGATTGTAATAGTGACTTGTGAGTATTGTTGCCACAAAACAGATGCAAATTTATACTGATGGTAATAATTTTATACTAATATGATACTAATGTACTGTCCAGAAAGAAGGTGAAGCCCATGCTATTCTGCTGATTTTTCAGGACTGGTTTTAGTACTTGAAGAAGCTGGAAGTCTGGAATGTGTCCAGAGAATAACCAGGAAAGTAGAGAACTTGAAGCCAAGCTACATGAAGAGATTTAGATGAAGTGGAGGGATCTAGCCTGGATAAGCAAAGCTATAGGTGGTGCTAGATTTTGGTCTTCAAACTTCTGTCATGTGCAAGGTAGCATGTAAAGGTCTCAATTAAGACCTGAAAGTTAGCAAAATCCAGATTAATATATTGTAGACTTTTTAGGACTAACCAACTTATATAAAGATTGGCCAATCATTTTCAAAAATATCAAGGGGAAGAGTGGATAAAAATGGAGGTAGGATCTGGGGCAAGGGTAGGGGATGTTTGGAATTCGAAATAGACTGTGGCAGATGATTTATAACAACTTCTATGATTACAAAATTCATTACTCCCATTATTATTATTATTACCATTGTCATTATTATTCTCATTTTTATAGTTGAGGAAACTAAGTGGCTGGCCCAAAGTCATGCAGATAGTCAAGATGATGACCTGAACTGGTGTGCTCTGTACACCACATTTCCTAGTTGCTACTGACATAACAAATGCTGCTCCTCATTGGATTCCAGAATAGTCTCTTAATCCCTAAACCACTTAGCAGGATAGAATCATTGTGACTTCCATTGGGGAGTCAAAGATCTAAATTCCCATTCTATTGCCTCCCCTTCCCCACATCATTCCATCCTCAGAGGAGAGAATCAAAGAAAACCAACCTCACCCCAACCTGACACTGGAGAATATCCAACCTGAACTTATGTCACCAGTTTACTCTACCAGATTGTGCAAGGGGGACTCATGTAAATTTCCTGTCAGGTTTGCAGACAGGCAGGTGGAGGTGAAAAGAGGAAGACTCAACAAAAACCTTAAAATGGGGCTGGTTATGCTGCCCCTATCCAAAAGGCAGTAGAGGCTCCTGTTAGGAATGGCCTCAGTTTGATAAAACCACCATATTTTTAAAACACAGCATTAAAAAACACATAAATTTTGTTGGGAATGTATAAATTCTCAGTAAAAAAAATTAAAATTTTTGTTTTATGATAAATTCATTGTCTAGTTCATTTAAATTGCCTGCTTTCCTCCTTTTGTGTTTTCTTTCTGCCTCTGAGGATATTTTTTAATAACAGCTTTATATAGATACAATTCATATACCATAAAATTCAACTTAAAGTGTACCATTTAGTGGTTTTTAGTATATTCCCTGAACTGTGCAGTCATTACCACTATCCAGAACATTTTTAACATCTCAAAAAGAAACCCTTATCCATTAGGAGTTCCTTCCCTTTCCCCCATTCTAATCAGCCCTAGGCCATCACTAACCCACTTTCTGTCTCTGGATTTGCCTAATCTGGACATTTTCATATAAATGGAATTATACAAAATACAGTCATTTGTGGCAGACTTTCTTCATTTCAATTAATGTTTTTAAGATTCATCTACATTGTATCATGTGTTAGTTACTACTTCATTACATTTTATAACCAAATAATATTTCATTGTATGGATATATGACATTTTGTTTATCCATTCATCCATTTATGGACATTTTAGTTGTTTCCATTTGGTGCTATTATGAATGCCAAATGGCATGCAGCACTTATGATACTTTAAACAGTGTAGGAGAGTTCCAATTTCTCTATATCCTCGCCAATGTTTGTAGTTATCTTCTTTTATTATAGCCATCCTAATGGGTATGAAGTGGTGTCTCTCTGTGGTTTTAATTTACATTTTCCTACTGGTTGAAGAAGATGTTGAGCATCTTCTCACATGCTATTGGCCATTTGTACATCTTCTTTGGAGAGATGTCTCTCTAATCAAGTTCTTTGTCTCTTCAAATTTTTAAAGTTTTTTTTATGTTTCTAGATTTTTTTTAATGTTCAGTTAGCCACTGTATAGTACATAATTAGTTTTTGATGTAGTGTTCAGTGATTCATTAGTTAAGCGTAATGCCCAGTGCTCATCACAGCATGTGCCCTCTTGAATATCCATCACCCTGTTTCCCCCACCCCCCACCCTTCTCCCCTCTGAAACTCCTAGATTTTTTTTCTTGGTGTCCCTAGTCTCTCATGGTTCATCTCCCTCTCTGATTTCTCCTCCTTTGGATTTCTCTCCCTTCCCCTATGGTTCTCCATGCTATTACTTATGTTCCACATATGAGTGAAAGCATATGATAATTGTCTTTCTCTGCTTGACTTACTTCGCTTAACATAATCCCTTCCAGTTCCATCCAGGTCTATGCAAATGGTGGATATTTAACTTTTCTGATGGCTGAATAATATTCCATTGTGTATATGGACCACATCTTCTTTATCCATTCATCTTTCGAAGGGCATCTAGGCTCCTTCCACAGTTTGGGTATTGTGGACATTGTTGCTATGAACATTGGGCTGCACATGCCCCTTCTTTTCACTACATCTGTATCTTTCAGGTAAATACCTAGTAGTGCAATTGCTGGGTCCTAGGGTAGTTCTATTCTTAACATCTTGAGGAACCTCCATATTGTTTTCCAGAGTGACTGTACCAACTTAAATTTCCACCAATAGTGTAAGAGGGTTCCCTTTTCTCCACATTCTCACCAACATTTCTTGCTTCCTGTTTTGTTAATTTTTGCCATTCTATTTGGTGTAAGGTGGTATCTTGTTGTGGTTTTGATTTGTATTTCCTTGATGGCTAGTGATGTTGAGCATTTTTTCATGTGTCTGTTAGCCATTTGTATTTTTTTTAAGATTTTATTTATTTGAGAGAGAGAGAGTGAGAGAGAGAGCATGAGAGGGGAGAAGGTCAGAGGGAGAAGCAGACTCCCTGTGGAGCTGGAAGCCTGATGCAGGACTCGATTTGGGGCCTCTAGGATCATGACCGAGGTGAAGGCAGTGGCTTAACCAACTGAGCCACCCAGGCACCCCCATTTGTATGTTCTTTTTGGAGAAATGTCTGTTCATATCTTCAGCCAATTTTTTACTGGGTTATTAGTTTTTTGAGTGCTGAGTTTGAGAAGTTCATTATAGATCTTGGATATCAGCCCTTTATCTGTAATGTTATTTGCAAATATCTTCTCCCATTCCGTGGGCTGCCTCTTAGTTTCATTGACTGTGTCCTTTGCTGTGCAGAAGCTTTTTTATCTTGATGAAGACCCAAAAGTTCATTTTTGCTTTTGTTTCACTTGCCTTTGGAGACGTGTCTTGAGAGAAGTTACTATGTCTGTTTTTTTTGTGGGGTTTTTTGTTTGTTTTTAAACTGGGTTATTTATCTTTTATTCCCTCCAGTGCTTTTGAAATCAAACTCAGTTGAAAAACAGGAATGGGTCTACTGTGACAACACTAGTCTCAGATTCAAACCTGTCTGGATCATAAAGAGGATGATTGTTGCATAAACTGTAACCTGGCCTGGAGATAGGGGAGTAGACTGCATGTGGCATCCTAATTGCTTTTACAGTCCAAGAAAATGATGAGACAAGGTTTATTTGCCTTAAGACATAAGTAGTTGCTTATGGGGAAGGTACAGAATAAGTCCAAGAAGAAAAGAAAATCAAGGAGAACAGTGGGTTCTTGAGTGATGTAATTCAGGACCCTGACTAGGGCCTCAGACATGGACCCCAGTGTTTTAGACCAGTACCTTATGCTCCAAAATTCTGCCTACAGGATGTAGACTTGAGGAGTCAATCCTCCATTCTAGGTTAAACTCTACAAGGCATTAATGAATGAGCCACATCACTTGTTTTTTATAAACCTCAGCGTTTTTATCAATAAGATTACCTTTAGTGCCACAGTTCTGTAAGGAGAAGCAGGACTATTTTATCTCTCAGCCTCTTAAAGCAGGACACCAGAGCAGTGTTATTTTTTTTTTCTTTAGAACTCTTGAAGAAAGTCAGGGGATATCTCTTCCTGACATGGTTAATCCTCAGCTACTCCAAAAGATAACCTCTGCACGTCAAGTTCTATATTCAGGATGCTTTGAATGTGCATGTCCTATACCGGTCACCAAGAAAGCCTGATATCTATCCCCAGGCAAGTTTCCACACTAAATGAATTGCATATTTCAAAGTTTTCAATGTGTAAGTACATTCTGTTTCCTATTATACACTGACCAATATGGAGCAATGGATTCCAGAATGAAAAAGGGAAAAGATTGGGTAAACCAGAAAAATAATTTGGCAGCAGTAAAACTGCTCTGAGACAAAGACAGTCATTTTCTTCATCAGTGTTGTAGGTACAAGTGGAAAAGCAAATCCATGGCATGAAAGTGAGTTCTGGTCAGGTCTATATAATCCTCCCAACTCCAAATTCTATCCTGATGAACATTCACTGGCTATTTATGTTTGAAGTGAAATTACTATGGGAAATTTTTCTTTGTGATTTTGTTTGCAATTAAAACATTAGAGAAAGGGAGAGAATCCAAGTCTCGGGCATATGTACCCAAGGCAGCTGGGTTGAAGGATAGCTTTAGAGCTGAAAAGGAAGAAGAAAGATTTCCTGGCACCCCAAGTCAAGATGTGCATTGATATCATAAAAGGCTATGCCCACTGCTCTTCAGGCTGGAAGCTAGAAAGGAATCTGTTCAGCTTCTGCATTATGTCAAAGACCAAAAAGAGGATGAGTTCAGATCCTCAGATATATATACACTCAGACTTAGTGAATAATGGATTTGGTAATATTTGGTAACAAACATAGAAGGTTGTAAATTGCCAATGGAATTCCAGTGATGATTAGTCAAATCAATACCTCTTGTTAAAGATAAAGATTGTTTGGTCCCAAAATAAACCATTTAGAAAATTTTGCATTTTGACTGCTCCCAGAGAGGACTGGTAAAATTTCTCCTTTGAGATTGTGGGATGGCAGGGGTGGGGGGGTACCCAGGATTGGGGGAGATTCTTAACAACCAGAGGATTAGAATGACAAAGTGGGTGGTGGTAGAAGTTCCCAATCCAGCCACAGACTATCTCATGACTTCTGTTTTCTGATCCTTAGGAGAAGTTAGAATAGAATGGTTTCAAAGATCCCTTCCAGGAGTGTCATTCTAGGGTAACTATATGAAATCTGCTCTACAGGATTACTTCCTTTTCCCCCTCACTGCTGGGTTCAGAGGAAGGAAAATGTAAATGGCCAGTTAAACCAAAGGAAGAACTTTCCAACCTTTGGTGTCATAAATGACAGAGGCAGAGCTCTGAGAAGAGCTGTAGAATCTATTTCCCTGATATTTTGAAGAATACAATCTGCCCACCCACGGTGGAATACATTTGAGGAGGCTGAAGGCTGAGAGAACCACGTGCAGAGATGGCTTTCATCATGTCAAACACTTTCCTCTCTGGTTCAGCCCTCCACATGGCTCTTTCTGCTTTCAGTTATCTCTTTCCTTTCCTTCCAACCAACCCATATCAATCTCTTGGTGTCTTCCTTCCATCATGTCACTGTTTTTTGTTTTGTTTTGTTTTGTTTTGTTTTTTTTCTAGCTATACTTCCTATACCTTACAATGTAACGTCTAATTCCTCTTTCTGACTTCCAACTCTCTGTAATGGGCCTTTACTACTTATACTCTATTCTTACAAATACCTTTCACTAAAACATAGTCTATCTTATAAATATTCCTGGGAATCTAGGTCCTAGACCATTCCTGATGCCATGGCTTTGTTCATTTTTGTACATTTTCTGAATGTGTTTAAACTCTACCAATCCCATTTATCCCTTAAGGTTCAGTGGAAATACTGCCTCCTTCCTGAAACCTTCTCTGACCTGTCCACCTCTTCCTGAACACTTTGACCCTCTTTCCCACACATAGCTCATCACATTTAATCTCCAAAGATATGGGCACTTGGTATAGATTTTTCCCTCATCTCTCCAACTGCACTGAAACCTAGTGTTAGGAAGTAGGTAGCTCTTAATAAAGACCTGATGTATTTAAGTACACTTGGGCCTTGATTTTTCTGTGATGGGCCTGGAATGGGTCTTAGAAGTTGTCTGGAAGATTGGAGCTTGTATATATCTTCCTATGTAATGTCTGGATTGTTAGTGATACTTTTGGATGACTCCACCAGGAAAAGATCATTCATGAGTCTTTTGATTGTTTGATAGGAGGAACCTGGCAGGATGGAATTTGTTTAATAAGTGGGGTCAGATGTTTGTTACAAGTAGAACCATGCTAGGAAAATAACTTGGGTATACCTTGGGTTCAGATGGTCAGAGCTTATTGAAAGCCACTCTGGGCCATAAATTAGCTGTAACTTCTTGTTTCAAAAAGAAAACTCTGGTCCATGGCAAGGGTCTATTTTATATTATAGAAGGATTAAATCTTCCATCTCTCAAATGGAAATGTCAACAACATAGAATGAAAGAGCACTAGTCTGAGCAACGAAAGGGTCTGGATTCTGGTTAGCTCTGCCACTATTTCACGAACTTGTTAGGGTGATTTAAGCAAAACCACAGTACCTCTCAGAGTCTCTGCTTCTGCCATGTAAGTAAGAGGGTTGCATGAGATGGTTGTTAATGTCCTATAAGCTTTACATGATGCAGATCTATGAAAGAACCTACTGTGTGCCAAGCTCTTTTCTAAGCACTAGTAATTCACTGGACAACTAAGTCTTTATCATGCAGCTTACAGGATGAGACCAAGAATGAATAAATAAAGTAATATATACATATATGTCCTCTAAACACACACCACTGCATGTGACTACATGGACTATGTCCTGCACATTCCTAGGCAGAGCCTTCATCTAGACTATAATAGTTTTTTTCCCTATTTCTTGGCTATTTTTTTTTATTATGTTGTGTTAGTCACCACACAGTAGACTATAATCATTCTGGGAAGTGATTAGTGCTATGAAGAGAAAAAAGTGTGTTGGGAGATAGACAATAAAGGAAGGTACTATTTAAGTTGCAGTTTTTAAGGGATTTTTTGCTGAGGTTTTATTTAAACAGAGTCTTAAATGAAGTAAAAAAATATATATACCATACTCATAATCTGAAGAATGAGAACTTGGGAAGTGAAAATACTGTATTAATGTCCTAAAGTGGGAATGGGCTTTATCTGTTTGAGCAAAATACTGTAGTCTTACAACTGCCCTCCGGACAATAGTGACACCATCAGCCAGTTAGCAAGAAAATGAATTAGACCTTTTAGCCTCTGGCCTCTGCCACTTCCTTTGGTTGCCTTCTCACCTGGACACCTAGCTCTTTCATTTGCTCTTTCATGCTCTTTCATGTTTGCTCTTTCATTTATTCATTCAAAAAATATTTAGTAAGCAGTAATTACAGTGCCAGGCACCATGGATCTATCCCTGATAATTTTACTCTTAGTGTTTTGTAACAATTTCATTCTTTCTTAAGACTGGAGAATGGAGAGGATGCTAGAGAAATTTAAAAACAAACAAACTGGAATGGGACCCAACATACCTACCTTAACAAGTTCACTTGTCAAGTGGCCTCAGCCTTTCAACTTAGAGAATGTCTCAAGATGAGATGTTACACCAGTTTCTATACTTGGTTTTACAACAGAGAACTTGTGCTTTCCATTTTATAAAAGGTTGCATTCACTCTCCACTTCACAGAATCCAACGATAAGAATGGTGAGGAAGTTTCAAACATGGAAAATCTCCATCATCATTAAGTCAACACATGGATGTTAGATGCTGAGGGAGAGGCAATGATGGGTAGGATCAAGCCCTTTCCTCAGGTAGGAAGATAAGGCATGTACAGAGTTAGCTGCAGCAAAATTAGAACATGGAAAATGCTGAATGACTGGGATCACAAAGCATACTGAAGAGATTGAGAGGAAGGAAATCACTGCGGTATGAGGTGATTAGAAAAATATTCAGAAAACCCGGGGCTTGAGGATGGGCAGGATTTTTCCAAGAATCGAGAAGATGAAAGGATGGAAATAAGACACACAGATGGGAAAACCCATGATAAGTTCAAGGAACTAGATTGGAAATAGGGAGTCCCAGAGTGAGAAAGGATTGAGAAAATGCATTGGGGCATGAATTCAGATTTAAGAGATACTTAAATGTTTCCATTAGGTCTGGGAAAATTCTATGCCCAATATCTAGAGGTTTATCTCAGGAAAAGGTGGGGATACACCTTCTATTCTCTCATTGCTAACCCTGTGAGGCCCCATTCAAGGGCTTTTCTGTCAGCCTCTCCTATGATAATAATAGCAACAATAATACATCATAATTGTATTGTTATTTGCAAATTACAAAGTGTTATATTTGGAATTTCACAAAGGCAAGGGCCACATCTGTCTCCATTCAACTCCTTGAACCTGACATGGTGCTTACCACATGGGAGAAAGTCAGTAAATTCTTAGTTAATGAAAAAATAGAAGAATCAGTGGCATTATCTAATCTGAGCCTCATAACAACTCTCTGGGGCAGGGAGACTGAATATTCCTATCCTGATTTCATAGATGAGAGAAATAAAATCCAGAGTAGGTATGGGTTTGTCCAACTGTCTTACATACTGTATTTTCATTAAAAATTGCATGGACCTAGGAACTAGGAGATATGGGAACTAGTGAACTAGGAACTTAGATTTGTCTTTAATTTCTCTGGACCTTAGTTTTTCTTGCCTATTAGACATGGAATTAAGTGTAATTGATGCCAAAATATAAGATACAAGATTCCAGGATACATAAGTGTGCATGCGTGTGCGCGCGCGCACACACACACACACATTTATTTAATCATACTTTAATGTCTCTGAATCTGAGATATGTCTTGTAATCAATGGTGTGCCATCTATTAATTTGCTGCATTTTTCTTTCTTTGATTCTGTATGTTATGGTAACTTCTGTCCCATCCCCCTGCTGGAATGTGAATGTGAAAGTGCTTTGAAAACTGTACCAAAAAAGTGCTATATGAATAAGCAATGACTAGTAAAACAGAGGTTGCCACTGGCCTCCCTCAGTCTGTGGCCTCATACATCTTAACTACTCTAGAGAAGCCAGCTGCCACGTGGGTTCTACACACAGTCCCTGAGCAAGCTCTGCAAGAGAGGGGATTAAGTGGCATTAACCCGACAAGCAAATGCTGGCATCTCTGAGACACCTGGTACAAATCTTCGCTATTGATTAAAGGAATTAGTGGTCTGAGAATCTATGAATAGACAAAAAGAAAGGAAACACAATCCTTTTCCACAAGCCCAAACACAGACCAGGCATTCATTGATTTCTCTGTTCCCTGTTTGTGCATACCTGTGGTTCTATTGGGCTGAATTCCCAGAAGGAGCTCCTTTAACACAGGGACCCTGCTCTCACAGAACACCCCCTCCCCAACACAATCTCCTCCCCCATGCCACTCCACATCCACCTTTGTCTGCAGTAGCCACTGACCAGGTGGGCAATGCCCTAGGGACTGATAAGAGGGCTGGTAATGTTTGCTCTTAGTCTTCTGTAGGCATACAGCAGTCTAGAGCCACTGAACGGCTTAAATGTTTTCATTTGCCTCTATACCCACATTTGTGAAAAACGAAGAAAACGAAATGTTGACCTTTGAGGAGGGGATGGGGAAAGATGAAATGAATAACAGGACTGAAAGTAGGGTGAGTTAAGCGAGGTGCCTTGGAAGCAAAATTTAAGGAGGAACATACTCCCACTGTAGAGCCTATCAGTAGTCTTCTAATATTCCAAGTATCACTCATCTCTTCTAAATCTTAGACAAATCAAATCCCTCAATTCCAATACCTCCAGATGATGATCATTTCCTTATTGAATTATAAAACTTTTATAGTATTTAATGTACAAATCTCTTTCACACATAACTTGTTGTTTGCTCTTTCCTACAACTTGGAAATTTAGTTTTTGTTTCTACTTTCATTACCCATATGTGTTAAGGTTTAAAATGAAGACAATGCTTTTTTTTTTATAACCTCTCTCTTAGAATAAGAGCAATAATATTGTGCAAAGTGCTAAACAGGAATTGCATTGGTTTAAGAAGACATGTTTAAGTTGGACCTTCAGTTTTCAGAAAAGTTTAAGTAGAAAATAGAATTTCCCACTATGGGAAAGGTAAACAAAGAAGACAGTTGTATCAGAGATAGTTAGATGGAAAAATTGAGGACACTGGTTTGAAAAGGGTTAAATTTGATGGGACACTCAGTTGCCAGCATCTATAGATCTAAGTAGGAAAATAACAAAATTCATCTGAATCTTTTGGAATTAAGAGACGATGAGTTTAGGTAACACATCTGGAATGGTAAATTAAGAACCCCTAAAATCTGTAGCCCTCTGACAGACCTACCAGAGAGTATTTGTCAAAAATAAAAATAAAAATAAAAATCAGTTATTTAACGTGACTGCTGCTTGAGGCAGCAATACCAGGTAAGACAAACAAGAGGTTTAGAAAAAAACTTAAAGGGAAAATCTGAGGAATACAATGTCCATAGGGGACATTGAAAAGCCCTGACACATTCCTGGGAATTTAGAAACCTGCATATGTGTGCAGGGCTGTGTACATGCCTGAGAAGAACCTAATTTCTCACTTCTGGCTGCTGTCAAACCTCCACAAAAGCATGAAGTGAAAGCTAAGGCAGAATTATAAACAATCAGAGCCCAGAATCCATATCTAACACAAAATGAAAACTCGGAGACTTATCGATTAAGTCATTTAAAGATATTTGTTCCAGGCACCTGGCTGGCTGAGTCAGTAGAGCATATGACTCTTTATCTTAGGGTCATGAGTTCAAGCCCCACATTGGGCCTAGAGCTTACTTTTTGCTGTTGTTGTCATTTTAAAAATATTTTTATTGTGTTATATTAGTCACCATACAATACAGCATTAGGTTTTGATGTAGTGTTCCAAGATTCATTGTTTATGTATAACACCCAGTGTTCCATGCTTAATTAAAAAAAATAGGGGTGCCTGGGTCACTCAGTGAGTTAAACATCTGCTTTCAGCTCAGGTCATGATCTCAGGGTCCTGGGACCGAGCCCCACATTAGGCTCTCTGCTTAGCAGGGAGCCTTCTTCCCCCTCTCTCTCTCTGCTTGTCTCTCTGCCTACTTGTGCTCTCTCTCTCTCTCTGTGTCAAATAAATAAAATCTTTAAAAAAATTAGTGTTTCTTGGGTGGTCCTGCTGATTAAACATCCAATTCTTGATTTTGGCTGAGATTGTAACCTCAGGGTTGTGACATTGAACCCCATGTCAAGTTCTGCGCTAGGCATGGAACCTGCTTAAGATTCTCTCCCTCTTTCCCTCTGCCCGCCCCCTTCTAAAAATAAATAAATAAATACTTAAAAATTCTTAAAATAAATAAGTTAAACAGAAAAAGACAATTATCATTTGGTTTCACTTATTTGTAGAACATAAGGAACAACATGGAGCACATTAGGAGAAAGAAGAGAAAAATGAAGGGGGGATTGGAGGGGAAGATGAACCATGAAAGACCATGGACTCCAAGAAACAAACTGAGGATTTTAGAAAGGAATGGGGCAGAGGGATGGGTTCACGCAGTGATGGGTATTGAAGAGGGCATGTATTGCATGGAGCCCTGGGTGTTATATGCAAACAAAAACTAATGATGTACTGTATGGTGACTCACATAATATGATAAAAAATAAAATAAAATAAAATAAATTGAATGAATTGCTGATACAGTCAATATGGATAAATATCAAAACCTTTATGGGAGTGCAGCTAGTTCACTCAATAAAGCATGTGACTCTTGATCTAAGGGTTGTAAGTTTGAGCCTCACATTGGGTGTAGAGATTACTTAAAAGTTAATTTTTTTTTTAATTTTAAAAAGATAACTGTCTAATTACTAGCTGACCACTAAACTAAATGGTAGAGACTTCGGTGACCACACACAACAAAGACAAATGTGCCCCAATGTTCATAGCAGCAATGTCCATAATAGCTAAACTGTGGAAGAAGCTGAGATGTCCTTCAACAGATGAATTGATAAAGAAGATGTGGTTCATATATACAATGGAATATTACTCAGCCATCAGAAAAGAGGAATATCTACCATCTACATAAACATGGATGGAACTGGAGGGTATCATGCTAAGGGAAATAATTCAATCAAAGAAAGACATTTATCATTTGGTTTCACTCATATGTGGAACATAAGAAATATCATGGAGGACCACAGGGGAAGGGAAAGAAAACTGAAGGGGAAGAAATATGAGAGGGAGACAAACCATACAAGACTCCTGACAAACTGAGAGTTGTGGAAAGGCAAGTGGGTGGGAGAATGGGGTAGCTTGGTGATGGGCAATAAAGAGGGTACATGATGTGATGAGCACTGGGTGTTATACACAACTAATGACTCATTGAACATTATATCAAAAACTAATGATGTGCTATATGTTGGCTAATTGAATTTAAATTAAAAAAGGAAAAAAGATAAAAACTTTATAGAAATAGTTCAAGACACTAAACAAGCAATTAAAACAAACAATAAGAACAACAAACTTCAGGCAGAAGAGAAATCTGATTTCCACAGTTACTACAATACATTATTTTTAAATGTCTAGTTTTCAACAAAAATTGTGAGACACACAAAGAGACAGGAAATTATGACCCAAATATAAGGAAAAAAAAGCAGTCAATGGAAATTGTCCCTAAGGAACCCCAGATTGGACTACTAGACAAATATTTAGATCAGCTATTATAAATATGTTCAAAAAACTAAAGGATATCATATCTAGAAAACTAAAGGAAGATATTAGAACAGTGCCTCACCAAACAGAGAATAACAACTAAGAGAAAGAAATATTAAACACACACACACACACCCTAAACAGAGATGCTGGAGTTGAAAAATACACTAACTAAAATGAAAATTTTCCAGTACCACATTTGAGTTGGCAAAATAAAGAATCAGTGAAGATAGGTCAATTGAGATTATTCAGTCTAAGGAACAGAATGAGAAAGAATGAAGAAAAATTAACAAAGCTTCAGAGACGTGGGACACCATCAACATACACATATAGAAGTTCCAGAAAAAGATGAGAGAAAGAATATTTATAGGATTAATGGCCAAATTTTCCCAAGTTTGTTGAAAAATTAATCTACATGTTTAAAAATCTCAAAAAACTCCAAATTAGATAAACTCAGAGTTCCACATCTAGATTTTTCAGGATCAAACTACTGAAAGACGAAAAAACAAACAAACAAACAAACAAACAAACAAAAACCTTGAGAAAAGTGACTGATGTGCAAGAGATCCTCAATAATATTAACAGGCGAATCCTCCTCAGAAGTCAGGGAGGCCAAAATGTAGTGAGATGAGGAAGGTAAGGGGAATAGGCAATATGGGTGAAGGGGAGTGGGAGATACAAGCTTCCAGTTATGGAATGAATAAGTGATGTAAATGAAAGTAAGCATAAAGTGTATAGTTAGTGGTCTTGTAATAGTGTTGTATGGTGATTAATGGTAGCTACAATTGTGGTGAGAATGACATAACATGTAACATTGTTGAATCACTATGTTGTACACCTGAAACTAAAGTGACATTGTGTGTCAACCGTACTCAAATAAAAATAAGTTGAAAGAAATGACTGTGAACCAAGAAATCTATGTCCAACACAACAACCATTCAGAAACAAAGGAGTAATTAAGACAATTCCAGATAAAGCAAAAAAAATGAGTGAATTAATTTTTAACACACGTGTCTTACAGGAAACAGTAAAGGACAATTTCAGTTTGAAATGAAAGGACACTAGACAGTTACTTGAGTCCAGATAAATAAATAAGGAACATTGGTAAAGGTCACTTTATAGATAAGTGTAAAACAATATATAAATGTTTTTTATTTGCAAACTACTTTTTCTCCTATATGATTTAAAAGACAACTGCATAAAACAGTAATTATGAATCTGTTTTGATGGACACACAATGCATAGAGATGTCATAATGACATCAATAGCATAAGGAGAGATAGAAGTTACATGCAACTAATGAATCATTGGACATTACATCAAAAATTAATGATGTACTATATGTTGGCTAATTGAACTTAAAAAAAAACAATGCAAACAGAAAGAGAAAAGGCTTTGGAGACAAACAAGTAGGGGTTCAAATCCAGTCTCTGCCAATGTATGACCTTAAAATTTGGCAAGTTTTTTAATGTCCCTGAATCTCAGCTTCTTCTAGGTAAAATAGGCATGTAATAACCAACTTTCAAGACTGTTGCTATAATAAAATTGTTTATAATTTAAAAATTCATTTGCCACCTCTTTCTTTTGATGATGATGTTTGGTGCATATACATTCAATGTAATTACTACTAAGGTAGGATTTATGTCTGTAATTTTGGTTTATTTATTTATTTACATGCTTATTTTAGAGAGAGAGGGAGAAAGTGTGACTTGGGGGAAGGGGCAGACAGAGAGGAAGAGAGAGAATCCTAAGCTGGGCATGAGCCAATCCAGGGCTCCATTTCAGATCCCCAAGAACATGATCTGAGCCAAAACCAAGAGTCAGATGCTAACTGACTGAGCCACCCAGGCCTCCAGGTATCAAGGAACCAACAGAGCTAGTTTCTGGTGAGATGTCTTCCTGGCTTACAGACATGGATTTTCCTGTTATTTGTGTGGAAATAAAGGTGTCTCTGGTATCTCTTCCTCTTCTTATAAAGACACCAGTCTTATCAGATTATATCCTACCCTTACGACTTCATTTAACTCTACCCTTCTCCAAAGCTCCAATGATAACTTGATCTTGGAATTCTGGCCTTCGGAACTTGAGAAAATAAATGTTGATTAAGCCATCTGGTCTGCAGTATTTTGTTGTGGCAGCATTAGCAGCCTAATATAGAGCCAAAGAAGAAATATAAGGGAAATCCACAAACACTTTGAGGTAAGTGGAAACAAAAAGCACAACACACCGAAATTATAAAATGCAGCTAATGTAATATTTACAGGGAAATTTATAACTGCAAATTCCTATATTTCAAAAGAAGAAATAGCTCAAATCAATATCATAATCTTTCACTCTGAGAAAATATAAAAAAGAAAAGCAAACCAAATGCAAAATAATTTGAAAAAAAGAAAATTATAAAAATTAGAATAGAGATACATGAAATGAAAATAGAAAAATAATAAAGAAAATAAATAAAACCAAAATTTTGTTAAAGATTTCTTTTAATTGGGCACCTGGGTGGCTCAGTTGGTTAAGCAACTGCCTTCAGCTCAGGTCATGATCCTGGAGTCCCAGGATCAAGTCCCACATAGGGCCCTCTGCTCAGCAGGGAGTCGGCTTCTCCCTCTGCCCCTCACCCCTCTCAAGCTCTCTTTCTCAAATAGATAAAATCCTTAAAAAAAAAGATTTCTTTAAATTGATAATCCTTTAGCCAGAATGACCAAAAAAAAAAAAAAAAGAAAGAAAGAAAGAAAGAAAAGAAAAGAAAAAGGAAAGGAACAGGGTAGGGAGAGAGACTGAGGAAGAAGGGAGAGAGAAAGACACTCAAATTACAAAAATCAGGATTGAGAGATGAAAGTGTGGACATCCTACCAATCTTACAAGAAAAAAAAATACTATATTATCAATAGTATGCCAAAAAGATGATGTAGATGAAATAATCAAATTCCTAGAAAGACACAAACTAGCAACACCAACTCAAGAATAAATAGAAAATCTAAATAGACCCCCCCAAAAAAGATTGAATTAGTAGTCAAAAACCTCCCCATCAAAAAAGCCCTGGCTCAGATGGATTTACTGGTGAAATCTATCAATCACTTAACACCAATCCTTCACAAACTCATCCAAAAGAAAGAGAGAGAGAAGTGACAACTTCAAATTCATGCTGTGAGGGCAATATTATTGTTCTGACACCAAATCCAGACAAAGACATCACAACAAGACCCAGTATCCTTTATGAATATAGGTGAAAGAAATCTTCAACAAAATTGTAGCTAAACAAATCCAGAAATATATTAAAAGGATTATATATCACAACCAAATAGTATTTACCTTAGGAATGCAAAGTTGGTTTAATATATAAACATCAATCAATGTAATATATCATGCTGTTAGATTAAAGGACAAAAACAATATGTCCATCTTAAAAGATGCATAAAAAACATTTGACAAAATCCAAACTCTTCCATGATAAAACACTCAACAAATTAGAGATAGAAGGGAATTTCCTCAACCTGATCAAGAGCATATACAAAACCCCATAGCTAATATCATGCTTAATATTAAGAGATAAAGGGGCACCTGGTGGCTCAGTTGGTTAAGTGTCTGCCTTCAGCTCAGGTCATGATCCCAGGGTCCTGGGATTAAGCCCCACATTGGCCTCCCTGCTTAGGGAGGAGCCTGCCTCTCCCTCTCCCTCTGGCTGTGGCTCCCCCTACTTTTGCTTTCTCTCTCTCTCTCCCAAATAAATAAATAAAATCTTTTAAAAAATAGTAAGAGATAAAATATTTTTCCTAAGATTGGGAACAAGCTATAGGTTCTTATTCTCACAAATTCTATTCAACATTGTACTGAAAGTGCTAGTCAGAGGTATTAGGCAAGCAAACTAAATAAAAGGCATTCAAATTGGAAGAAGAAAAACTTCTTTTTTTTCTATTTGCACATGATCTTGTATACAGAAAAATCCTAAGGAATCCACAAGAAACTAAGACCTACTAAATGAGTTCAGCAAGATTTCAGGATAAAAGATCAATATACACAAACCAATTGGGTTTCTATACATTAGCAATGAAAAATCAGAAAATAGAACGAAGGAAACAATTCCACTTGTAATAACATCAAAGAGAATTAAATACCTAGGAATAAATTTAACAAAACATGAAAGATGAATTAACTGAAAAATAAAAAACATTGTTGGAAGAAATTAAAGAAAACCCAAATAAATATGAAGAAATCCTATGTTCATGGATAAGAAAACTTAATTTTGTTTAGATGCAATATTCCCAAGATGATCTACAGATTCAACACTATCCCAATTAAAATTCCAGCTGTCTGTTTTGCATAATTTGTAAAATAAACCCTAAAATTCCTATGAAAATTCAAAAGACTTTGAATAGCCAAAACAATTTAGAACAGAGTTGGAAGACTTGCACTATTCAATTGTAATATTTATCTCAAAGCAACATTGAACAAGACAGGATAATGGTAGCACCAGGTTAGACATATAGATCAGTAGAATATAGTTGAAAGCCCAGAAATAAACTTGTATATGTATAGTCAACTGATTTTCAACAAAAGTGCCAAGATGAGTTCATGGGAAAGTAATAGTCTTTTCAACAAATGATGATAGGATATCTAGATATTCACATGCAAAATAATGTACTTGGACCCCTCCCCTGCACCATATACAGAAATTAACTCAAAGGGGATCATAGATATAAATGTTAAGAACTAAAACATTAAAAAAAAAACCGTCTTGGAAGAAAACAAGAGAATATATCTTCATGACCTTGCATTAGTCTTTAAATGGTTTCTTAGCTATAACAGCAAAAGCACAAGAAATAAAAGAAAAAAATAAGATAAACTGGTCTTCATCAAAATTTAAATCTTTTGTCTTTCAAAAGACACTAGATTACAAAAATATTTGCCAACCACATATCTGATAAAAGGGATTTGTATCCAGAATATATAAAGAAGTCTTGCAAATCAACAATGAAAAGATTTAAAAAACCACAATTTTGTAAATGGGTAAAGAATTTGATAGACATTTCTCCAAAATATATATATATATGTGTGTATATATATATACACATATATATATTGGAGAAGTGTCTACACACACACACACACACACACACACACACAAATGGCCAAAAAAGAACATGCAAAGATGGTCAGTAACTACCCATTATGGAAATGCAAATCACAATCACAATGAGATAGCATTTCATAACTTCTAGGTTGCTATAATAAAAAAGAATAGTGAGGATATAGAGAAACTGGAAATCTCATACATTTCTGGAAGAATTATAACTGGTGCAGCCAGTTCTGAAAAATGCTTGACAGTTCTTCAAAAAGATAAATATAGATATACCATATGATCTGGAAATTCCACTCCTAAACATACCCAAAAGAAATAAAAACATTTTCCACACAAAAACCCATATACAAATGTTCATAGCAGCATTATTCATAATAGTCAAAATGTGGAAATGAAAACAACAAAATGTCCATTAACTGAGTAATGAATAAACATGAAGTGATATATCCATACAGTGGAATATTGTCAACAATAAACAGGAATGCAGTACTGATACATGATACATTAAGGAACTATGAACACATCATGCTAGATGAAGGAACCAAACACAAAAGGCTGCACATTATATGAATATGTTTATATGAAGTGTGTAGAAGAGACAAATCCATAGCAACAAAAATGTGTTATTGGTTGCTAGAGTCTGGAAGTGGGCAGGGGGGTGGCTGGTGTGTGGAGTGCAGAGAGTAACTGCTAATGAATACAGGGCTTTGTTTTGGGATGGGAAAATACTGGAATTAGACCATGGTGATTGTTGGACAACTCTCGGAACATACTAAAAACCACTTAAATGCACACATTTACTCTTAAAATATCTGAAGGGTTTAGTATACTACACACACACACACACACATACATACATTCTATATATCTTTATAAATCTTTACTATACCTTCTATGTAAATATACCTTCTATAAAAATATACTATTTTTAAGGAATGGTATATCAATCAAGTAGGACTCTAAGTCACAAGTAACAGAAAATCCAACATCAACTTGCCTAAGCAATAAAAGAGGATGTGTGGGCTCATATAACAAAGGGATAGTACTGTAAGAGCAACTTACTCCAAGGGCTTGAGTGACTTTGGCAGGTCTTGTTCTGCTCCCATTATATTGGTCTCATTCTTAAGCTTTGGCAACAGCAGTCTCAGAGCATCTGAGGTTCAAGTCTCTAGGGAAATTTTCCCTACCTCTTTCAAAATCCTAACAAAATTCTCATTGACTGTAATTGGGTCATATGTCCATCTCTGAACCAATTGGTTTGGCCAAGGAAATATATATTGGCCAAGTCTGTGTCTTGTGCTTCACTCTAAAAATGGGGAGATAGCCTCTCTAGAAGTTGTATGAGAGAGGAAATGCCCAATACTGTTACCAAATGGAGGGAAGCTAAACAATAACAAACATATACTATCATCAGTTAGGAAAACTTTGCCAAGGTAGGCAATCAATCTGGAGGCAGCTTATAGTCTTGGTACCCTAAGTACTCTGACACACACAGATTCTCTCAATTTTAGTTCTGTATTCTTTGATCTAAATCCTGTTTGAGTTAAAATTTACATTCAATGTTTATATTCACTTTTTACAATATGAAAGTTAATCACACATAGATCAATAGAACATAATAGAAATCCGAGAAATAAATCCATGCTTATATGGTCAATTAATTTACAATAAAGGTGTCAAGAATATACAATGGGGAAAAGACCATCTCTTCAAACAATGGTGCTGGAGGGGCACCTGTGTGGCTCAGTGGGTTAAAGCCTCTGCCTTTGGCTTGGGTCATGATCCCAGGGTCCTGGGATCGAGCCCCACATCGGGCTCTGTGCTCAGCAGGAAGCCTGCTCTCCCCCTCTCTCTGCCTGTCTCTCTGACTACTTGTGATCTCTGTCTGTCAAATAAGTAAATAAAATATTTTTTAAATGGTGCAGGAAAAACTGGACAGCTGCATGATAAAGAGTAAAACTAGACCACTTTCTTACACCTTACACAAAAACAAACTCAAAATGAATTATAGAACTGAATGTCAGACTCAAAACTATAAAACTTCTAGAAGAAAATATAAATGGTAATTTGTTTGATACCAGCCATAGAAACATTTTTCTAGATGTTTCTTCAGGCAAGGCAAACAAAGGCAAAATTAAACTATTGGGACTAAACCAAAATAGAAAGTTTTCACACAA
Source organism: Lontra canadensis (assembly GCF_010015895.1). Taxonomy (NCBI): domain Eukaryota; kingdom Metazoa; phylum Chordata; class Mammalia; order Carnivora; family Mustelidae; genus Lontra; species Lontra canadensis. The sequence continues at coordinate 10,749,344 of NW_022631047.1, read as the reverse complement.
AAAAGGAAACAAAAGGTAACCTACTGAATGGGAGAAGATATTTGCAAATGATATATCTGATAAGAAATCAATACCCAAAATAAATAAGTAACTTCTACAATTCAACACCAACAAAACAAAAAATATGATTTAAAAATGAGCAGAGGACCTGAATAGACATTTTTCCAAAGAAGACATACAGATAGCCAATAGACACATAAAGAGATGCTCAACACCACTAATCATCAGGGAAATGCCAATCAAAACCACAAAGAGATATCACTACACCTTTCAAAAATGGCTCAAATTAAAAACACAAAAAATAACAAGTATTGGAGAGGATGTGGGGGAAAAGAACTCATGCACTCTTCGTTGGGAATGAAAATTGGTGAAACCATTGTGGAAAACAGTATGGACATTCCTAAAAATATTTTAAATGAAATTACTGGGAGGAGCAAGATGGTGGAGGAGTAAGAGACCTAAATATCATCAGGCCCCAGGAGTTCAGGTAGATAGTTATTAAACCATTCTGAACACGTACAAACTCAATAGGAGATTGGAAAGAAGAGCAGCAATTCTAGGAACAGAAAATTGACTGCTTTCCAGAAGGTAGGATGTGCAGAGAAATGAATTGGTGGCAACATACAGCAAGAGAGACCGTGGGGGGAGGGGCCAGCTCCCAGTAAGCGGTAGAGCAGTTGAGCACAAAATCAGAACTTTTAGATTCTGATCTAAATCAGATCTCAAACAGTCTGCTCCATTGAGGGATGATGTTCCAGGGGCTAAGCAGGGGTGGAGCCCTAGCAGGGACAGTATGGTCTTAGGACCTTGGGGTCACAAAAAGACCAGGGGTGTCTGAGTGGCAGAACCTGCAGGTGTAAGGGCGGGGAAGCCGGTGACAGAGACAGAGCCAAGCAGTGGGCTCTCAGCCCCGGGTTACCTTAAACCATGATCCAAGGCACAGTCGGGCCACTACTATTCAAGGAGGGACCCCACAATTGTCAGACCAGGGAGATTCACCTTCCTTTCCCAGGAGGAGTGGCATGGGAGTATGGCAGGAATCTGCTGGGTTTGGAGACTCCAAACGGGGCCATGTGCCAGAGATAGAAGCACTTGGTCACAGGCCAGGTGAGCACAGAGTGTGGCCAGAGACCAGGGAGACAGGAGGGATTGACTGCTTTTCTCTGAAGGTGCACTGAGGAGTGGGCTCTGAGCTCTTGGCTCCTCCAGGCCAGAGATTTGGATGGTGCCATCTTCATTCCTGTCCTCCAAAGCTGTATGGAAAGCGCTCAGGGAGCAAAAACTCAGCAGATTACTTAGCCTGGCCCCTGGCAAGGGTGGTGCAATTCTGCCTCAGGCAAAGACATTTGAGAATCATGGCAACAGGCCCCTTCCAAAGAAGATCAGTAAGAACATTGAAACAAGACCAAGTTCACCAGTCAATGATAACTGCAAAACTTCAGAGCTAAGGGAATACAGTACATAGAATTTATGGCTTTTTCCCCATGATTCCTTAGTCTTTCAAAGTTAAATATTTTTATTTGTACTTTTTCTTATTGTATTTTAAAAATTTTTTCCTCTTTCCTATTTTAATATTTTTAATTATTTTATCTTATCAATACATTTTTTAAAAATCTGTTTTAATTTTCACTGTCATAGTCATATACTATCCCTTCATTTTATTTAACCTTATTTCTTGTATGCATGTAGGTTTTTTCTTTCTTTAAAATTTTGGGATACAGTTTCTTCTAACAGATCAAGTATAGCCTAAATCTAACGCATGCCTTTATTCTGTCTCCAGCTGATCACATTCTTTACTCTCTTTTTTTCTTTTTTCAACCAACTTCTCATCTTATCAATTCTTTTTTCAGAATCCTTTTAAATTTTCATCTTTACAGTCATATTCCATCCCTTCATTGTGTTAACCCTTATTTTTTTATATATATACATTATATATACATACATGTATATGTATTTTTTTTGGTATATATATATATATATATATATATATATATATGTTTTTCTTTCTTTAAAATTCTGGGAGGCAGTATCTTCTAACAGACCCAAAATCAAGTGTGTGGCTCTGTTCTATTCATGAGTCTAATATGTAAATTAAAAATATATATATAAATAAAAATTATTATGTATTTATGAAATATATAAAATATAAAATCATATATTTATGTATATAAATTATATACTTATGTATTTATATATTTAATATAAATTTATTGTACATTATATAAAAATTTTATGTATATATAGAGAGAGATAGATAGATATAGATATAAAATTTTTTTCTCTCCTTTCTTCTTCCCCCAGTATCGGGTCTCTTCTGATTTGGTTGGTGTATATTTTTCTGGGGTTGCTACACTTTCAGTATTATGTTCTCTCATTCATCTATTCTTATTTGGATAATATGAAAAGGAGGAAAAACTCCCCTCAAAAACAAAGAATAAGAGGGGCGCCTGTGTGGCTCAGTGGGTTAAAGCCTCTGCCTTCGGCTCAGGTCATGGTCCTAGGGTCCTGGGATCGAGCCCCACATTGGGCTCTCTGCTCAGCTGGGAGCCTGCTTCCTCCTCTCTCTCTCTGCCTGGCTCTCTGCTACTTGTAATCTCCATCTGTCAAATAAATAAAATTTTTTTTAATTTAAAAAAAAAATCTTTAAAAAAAAAAAAAAAGAACAAGAGGCAGTTCCAATGCCTAGGGACCTAATCAATACAGACAGTAAGTTGTCAGAACTAGAGTTCAGAATGATGATTATCAAGGTGCTAGCTGGGCTCGAAGAAAGCATGGAAGATACTAGAGAATCCCTTTCTGGAGAAATAAAAGAACTAAAATCTAAACAAGCTGAAATACAAAAAGCTATTAATGAGGTGCAATAAAAAATGGAGGCTCAGCATAATCTTTTCCAGTCCCATCAATGTTGCTACAAAAGTTGGGTATTCATCCTTTCTGATGGAGGCATAGTACTCCATAGTGTATATGGACCACATCTCCCTTATCCATTTGTCCGTTGAAGGGCATCTTGGTTCTTTCCACAGTTTGGCAACCATGGCCATTGCTGCTATAAACAAACATTGGGGTACAGATGGCCCTTCTTTTCACTACATCTGTATCTTGGGGGTAAATAACCAGTAGTGCAATTGCAGGGTCCTAGGGAAGCTCTATTTTTAATTTCTTGAGGAATCTCCACACTGTTCTCCAAAGTGGCTGCACCAACTTGCATTCCCACCAACAGTGTAAGAGGGTTCCCCTTCCTCCACATCCCCTCCAACACATGTTGTTTCCTGCCTTGCTAATTTTGGCCATTCTAACTGGTGTAAGGTGATATCTCAATGTGGCTTTAATTTGAATCTCCCTGATGGCTAGTGATGATGCACATTTTTTCATGTGTCTGATAGCCATTTGTGTGTCTTCACTGGATAAGTGTCTGTTCATATCTTCTGCCCATTTTTTTATATGATTATCTGTTTTGTGTGTGCTGAGTTTGAGGAGTTCTTTACAGATCCTGGATATCAACCTTTTGTCTGTACTGTCATTTGCAAATATCTTCTCTGATTCTGTGGGTTGCCTCTTTGTTTTGTTGACTGTTTGCTGTGCAGAACCTTTTGATCTTGATGAAGTCCTAAAAGCTTATTTTTGCTTTTGTTTCCTTTGCCCTTGGAGACATATCTTGAAAGAAGTTGCTATGGCTGATATCGAAGAGGTTACTGCCTATGTTCTCCTCTAGGATTCTGATGGATTCCTGTCTCACGTTGAGGTCTTTTATCCATTTTGAGTTTATCTTTGTGTACAGTGTAAGAGAATGGTGCCAAACTGTGGAAAGAAACAAGATGCCCATCAACGGATGAATGGATAAGGAAGATGTGGTCCATATACACTATGGAGTATTATGCCTCCATCAGAGAGGATGAATACCCAACTTTTGTAGCAACATGGATGGGACTGGAGAGATTAGGCTGAGTGAAATGAGTAAAGCAGAGAGAGTCAATTATCATATGGTTTCACTTATTTGTGGAGCATAACAAATAGCATAGAGGACAAGGGGAGTTAGAGAGGAGAAGGGAGTTGAGGGAAATTGGAAGGGGAGGTGAACCATGACAGACTATGGACTCTGAAAAACAATCTGAGGGTTTTGAAGGGGTGGGGGGTGGGAGGTTGGGGGAACCAGGTGGTGGGTATTGAGGAGGCCACAGATTGCATGGAACACTGGGTGTGGTGCAAAAACAATGAATACTGTTACGATGAAAATAAATTTAAAAATTAAAAAAAAAAGACTGAACTAGAAAGAAATAGAAAACCTGAGCAGACCCATAACCAGTAAGGAGATTGAAGCAGTCATCAAAAATCTCCCAACAAACAAGAGCTCAGGGCCAGATGTCTTCCCAGGGGAATTCTACCAAACATTTAAAGAAGAATCAATACCTATTCTCCTGAAACTGTTCCAAAAAATAGAAATAGAAGGAAAACTTCCAAACTCTTTTTATGAGGCCAGCATTACCTTGATCCCAAAACCAGACAAAGACCCCATCAGAAAAGAGAATTACAGACCAATATCTTTGGTGAACACGGATACAAAAATTCTCACCAAAATCCTAGCCAGCAGGATCCAACAGTACATTTAAAGGATGATTCACCACGACCAAGTAGGATTTATTCCTGGGCTGCGAGGTTGGTTCAACATCTGCAAATTAATCAATGTGATACAGTACATTAATGAAAGAACAGGAAACATATGATACTCTCAATAAATGCTGAAAAAGCATTTGACAAAGTACACACCCTTTCTTCATCAAAACTATTCAAAGTGTAGGGATAGAGGGTACATACCTCAATATCATCAAAGCCATCTATGAAAAACCCACAGTGAACATCATTCTCAATGGAGAAAAATTGAGAGCTTTTCTGCTACAGTCAGGAACACAGCAGGGAAGTCCATTATTACCACTGCTATTCAACATAGTATTAGAAGTCCTAGCCTCAGCAATCAGACAACAAAAAGAAATTAAAGGCATCCAAATTGGCAAAGAAGAAGTCAAACTATCATTCTTTGCAGATGATATGATACTTTATGTGGAAAACCCAAAAGACTCCACTCCAAATCTGCTAGAACTTGTACAGGAATTCAGTAAAGTGTCAGGATATAAAATCAATGCACAGAAATCAGTTGCATTTCTATACACCAACAACAAGACAGAAGAAAGAGAAAGTAAGGACTCAATCCTATTTACAATTGCACCCAAAACCATAAGATACCTAGCAAAGAGAAAAAGAAGCTGTGCTCAAAAAACTATAAAGTACTCATGAAAGAAATTGAAGAAGACACAAAGAAATGGAAAAATGTTCCACGCTTGTGGATTGGAAGAACAAATATGTCTTCCAATATGTCTATGTGAAAATGTCTATGCTACCTGAAGCAATCTACATGTTCAATGAAATCCCTATCAAAATACCATTAATTTTCTTTCAAAGGAATGGGACAAATAATCCTAAAGTTTATATGGAACCAGAAAAGACCTCAAATAGCCAGAGGAATGTTGAAAAACAAAGCCAAAGTTGGTGGCATCATGATTCCAGACTTCAAGCTCTATTACAAAGCTGTAATCATCAAGACAGTACAGTACTGGCACAAGAACAGACATATAGATAATGGAACAGAATAGAGAACCCAGAAATAGGCCCTCAACTCTATGGTCAACTAACCTTTGGCAAAGCACAAAAGAATGTCCAAGGGAAAAAAGACAGCCTTTTCAACAAATGGTGTTGGGAAAATTGGACAGTCACATGCAGAAAAATGAAACTGGACCATTTCCTTACACCACACATGAAAATAGACTCAAAATGGATAAAAGACCTCAAAGTGAGAAATGAACCCATCAAAATCCTTGAGGAGAACACAGGCAGCAACCTCTTCGACCTCAGCCGCAGCAACTTCTTCCTAGGAACATCGCCAAAGGCAAGGGAAGCAAGGGCAAAAATGAACTATTGGGACTTCATCAAGATCAAAAGCTTTTGCACAGCAAAGGAAACAGTCAACAAAACCAAAAGACAACTGACAGAATGGGAGAAGATATTGGCTAATGACATATCAGATAAAGGGCTAGTATCCAAAATCTATAAAAGAACTCATCAAACTCAACATCCAAAGAACAAATAATCCAATCAAGAAATGGACAGAAGGCCTGAACAGACATTTCTGCAAAGAAGACATCCAAATCACCAACAGATACATGAAAAAGTGCTCCATATCACTCAGCATCAGGAAAATACAAACCAAAACCACAGTGAGATACCATCTCACACCAGTCAGAATGGCTAAAATCATCAGGTCAGAAAACTACAGATGTTGGCGAGGATGTGGAGAAAGGAGAACCCTCTACACTGTTGGTGGGAATGCAAGCTGGTGCAGCCACTCTGGAAAACAGTATGGAGGTTCCTCAAAATGTTGAAAATAGAGCTACCCTACGACCCAGCAATCGCCCTTCTGCGTATTTACCCTAAAGATACAAATGTAGTGACTGAAGGGGCATGTGCACCTGAATGTTTATAGCAGCAATGTCCACAGTAGCCAAACTATGGAAAGAACCTAGATGCCCATCAACAGATGAATGGATAAAGAAAATGTGATATATATATGATGATGCAGCCATCAAAAATGAAATCTTGCCATTTGCAACAACGTGGATGGAACTAGAGGGTATTATGCTAAGCAAAATAAATTCATCAGAGAAAGACAATTATCATATGATCTCCCTGATATGAGGAATTTGAGAGGCACAGTGGGCAGTTTGAGGGATAGGGAAGGTAAAAATGAAACAAGATGGTATCAGAAGGGAGATAAACCATAAGGGACTCTTAATCTCACAAAACAAACTGAGAGTTGCGGAGGGGAGAGGGTTAGGGAGCGGGTGGTTGGATTATGGACATTGGGGAGGGTATTTGCTATGGTGAGTGCTGTGAAGTATGTAAGCTTGACGATTCATAGACCTGTACCACTCGGGCTAATAATACACTATATGTTAATTTTAAAAAATGATGAATCACTGACCTCTACCTCTGAAGCTAATAATACATTATATGTTAATTAATTGAATTTAAATTTAAAAATTTTAAAATTTAAAAAAAGTTTTGTTTTTATTGTCTTATGTTTTGTTTTTACTTCTGAACACTTTTTACATCCACCTTTTTTCTACCCTCATCTGAATACATGAAGGCAAAGAACATATATAGTCAGGATTTAGCTTCCTAATCAGTAATAGTTGACAGCCCATAAAGAGACTCTCTTGAGCAGTTGAAGACATGATTTCTGACCCAATGAAAGTATGTTAGAGTGGAAGAGAGAAGAGTCATAGAGAAATGCATGGAATATGACAGTTGGAAGGAAATTTACGCTAATGCTGCATCTTAAAAATTGAGAAATTGAGAAAGGAAAATTATTTTCCTAGAGTTAACTCATTTTTAAAAATGCATTCATCTTATTTTTATTAAAGTCTTTAGTGTAAAAGCTTGTGTTTGGGGTTAGAAATGGATGAGAGGCAACAACTCATATCAAGGTGCTTGCAGTCCAGTAGAGGAAGAGATCAGTAATCAGGAAGTTGCAAAGCAATGTAATAACTACTACACTGTAGGGACACACAGCACAAAATAAGAGCCCACTCAGACTTAGGCATGGTCTCCATTATCAAGGACCGAGCTGTGAGTGGATTTGACAACAATATCTCTTGCCAAGGTGAAGGCAGACCACTCCCTTTTCCCTTTATTCCATCTCTTGAGCATGAAGAGATTTTTGCTTATCATACTGGATAGTTGGTTGGGAAACCAAATGGGACCATTTCAGAACTGTGAAGATAAATGGGAAGGTAGGTTTTCTACTTGTCAAATGATGCTGAAGAGATGTTTCAATACAGCCATGAAAATGCATCCTACCACTTCTTCCTTGCAGGTAGTCCTGATACTTCCAGCCATGTAGCTTCAGGGGATTTTCTCAAGTGTTTCCACAGTTTTCTTCCTCCTGGACTCCTACATTCACCATGGCAACGAGAATCCTTTCCCTGTAGGATTCATCAGCCTTTCCTGGTAGGAAAGTGAGTGTGCTTACCTGCCACTTAGTCTGTCTCATCTTCTCAGCCATTACTGATTTGTAACATTGTCACCAAGGTGACTGTCCCCTATAAGCCCCACAAATACACCTCCATCCCACTTCAGAATGGAAAGCAATTTTATCTACTTTTCTACTTGGCTTTAAAAAGATCTTGAAAATCAGATATTTTATGTCAAGTGACAGGCAACAACTAGAAATTTGAAACTTAGTATAAAGTCTTTCTTTTGATGAAAAATCTCTTCCACATGTTTGGAAACCAAGCTCACATATTAATTGAATATACTGAACACACACAAAGTAAAACAATTTTTTAAGATCTCCCCTTTACAGCTCTGAGTTCAAAGGTTTTGGTTTCCAAATGTTTCTGACAAGATTCTGACTGTTTTTTAGATACTTTATGTGCTCCCTGCTCAAACTGGCTCAACTTTTTAGGCCAACTGACACAGTTCTCTGGTTTGCTAAATGTTCTTTTACATTTTGAATATTTTCCACATCACCATGTCACAGGAAACTACAGAATCATTCAGGAGGGTGAATGACGTGTGGCTAAGATTTGGTATTAAGGTGGAATCACTGGTTTAGTGGGCAGACGCCTGCACACAAAAAGAAACAAAAACAAAAAAACCCGATCTTTCATCTAGTCCTGCCACTGACCAATGGTGTGGCCCTGAAAGATAGAAAATATTTGATTTTCAAGATTCTTTTAACTTTTCACTTCTCGGGACCTTCTCTGTTGGCCTGCCTAAATAATGGGAAACAAAGGTCTTATGTCCCATTGTCTGGAAAAAAAGAAATCAAAGGAATTGAAACATTCAAGAAGAAAAGAAAAAAAGTTACACAAAGGTCCCATGTGCCAACAATCCAAAAAGTTCCTCTGGCTCTCTTCACAGTCAGTAGGACAGAAAAATGAGTAAGTTATGGGTGAAAATGAAGATTTATCTTTATGAGAAGAAACATTTTGAAAATATATACCAAGGGGAAAATAGGGAGTAATTAAACATTGAGTGTATGGTCATGATTATGAGTGTTTTCAAATCAGCTTCCAGCCTTCCCAAATAGTTTCATGTCTGACTGTTCCCCACCTCCAACCATGCCTATCTCCATCTCCCCATCTCCAGGCAAGCCAAATTACCCGGTATTGCATGAACATGGGTCTTTGTACACCTGTTTCCTCTTTCATGCCTGAAAGGTCCAGCCCTATCTACTCCGCCTGATACATTCCTCATAACCTTTCTGGGTTCTACTTAAAATTTTCTCCTCTGTGTCACCCACTGAGTTAGTAATGTGTTAATAATAGCCTCCTCTCTCTGGGCCTCCATAATCCCTAGAAGTCTCCTCATGCCTCCACTGTAGTCCAAATCCATTGTCATTATCTGTTGGCTTATCTGTCATCTCCAGTGGATTGTGAATTCCTTGGGAACGAGGATGGGTTTTTCATCTCTTTACCCCAGTTCCTCACATGATGCCTGGCACTTAATTTTCTAGCTCCTGAAGTCAGACAGTGGTGTGATACAGTTGATTCATACTGACAGCTTGAACTGGCTTATGAGGCCCTATTGTTGAACTTTAGGAATTTTGTCAGCCAATATTAAAAATTACATTATATAAACTTGCAGTTCAATATATTCAAAACAAAATTTATGAATACTCAAAATTCATCGCCTTCTAATTTTGTCACATCTTCCTGTTATCTGCGCACCTGAGGTTGTATCCAGAGGAAGTATGGGGGAAACACTATGTAATATTGGGTTGCTGCACATCTCCCAACATCACATTCAGTAAAATCACACTGGAGGCTTGAAATTGGCCATGGCAGGACTATTGACACAACACAAATTGGCGAATGCTACAAATCAAGGCTTGGTTTACTGTTTTGTTGATTATCTAGACTTAGCAAAGTGATGGATAAAATGTTAATGCAAACTAAATTAGGAGTGTCTGTAATCATTACACTGTGAATAACAGACACGCACACACCCTGAGCATTTGAAAACTATTATTCAATTCAGGAAAGCCTCTTGCGTCATTGATGAGCCTGTGAAACTGTGACATATGTCTCTGTTGTTTCACATTTATTTTACCCATTAAAGTGTCAACCAGTATTCATGTCAGAACAATGCTTGTTTGTTAATTGCAATCATAGGTCAGCTACAGATACAAAAGTTTAACAAGCATCAGTGAAAGCATTTTACAGAAAGAAATTCACTACACGGAACTTACAATAGAAAGCATTATATATCTTGTTATTTGTAAATTATGTACTACACATTCTTTATATCACTAAAATCTATAATGAACTCATTCCCACACCCCAGAGAGCCTATTGTTAAATGTCTACCAGCACATCACTGGATTCAGAGAGGAGACTTCAGAGAGGACTGGAGTAGTCAGATGGCCACATTTTTGGAGAGGGTGGGGCTTGACCTAGGTCCTAGGGGTCAGAGAGAGAGGCTGGGTAGAGCAAAGCAGAGCAATAGTCCCATCGGGAGAACCGCAGAGCAAAAGCATAGATGTGGGAAAGCCCTGATCTGTGCAGAACACAGTGAGGAGTCCGGGCTGCTGAGACAGAGCTGCTGGTTGGGAGCTGCGGGACAGGCTGGGGAGGGCTGAATTCCGGAAGTCAATGCAAGTGAGGCAGAGAAGCCAGATTTGATTTAGCAGGCAATAGGGAGTCACCTCTGACTCTTTAGAAGGGGAGCAATGAGAAGGGAGCAGTGATTTAGGAGGATTAATAGGACTATAGTGTTCAGGATAGATTGGAAGACTGAGAGACTTGCCGGGTCCCTCCGGAAAGCAGAACAGAGACTATGAAGGAATTCAGGACTAGAGAGATGAGGTCATGTGGTGCTTTGCTTCTGTTCTCCATCCACTTTTCTCTTCCTCTCCTTCTGCCAAGCTCAACCATGTCCCTCTCCCTTGAGTTTCCCTTCCAGCAGCCTTTTTCTCTGGGGTCTATGATTAATTCTCTTTTAAAAGTATCTGGTGATGGATCCAAGGGGTATTTCATAAATTCTGGCTCATTATGTGAAGCCTAGTTTAAAAACTTCCTTCTGTCTAGATCAATTATGAAATAATAAAATCCAACCTGAACCTAAGCCTGCATCTTTTCTTTCTCTGAGAAAGGGATGTAGCCACGCTCAGAAAGTCCTAAGAATGAGAGAATTTGACTCTGCAGTTATAGGAGCTCGAGCAGTAAGTAGCTATGTCTGCATTATTAAATGCTCTTCAAAATCAAGGGCATAGATTTTTTCTCTATTCATCCTCCCCATTTGTGTGTCTCACCCTCACATACATGCACACATTCACACATAAGCACAGACTCCCAGTATTTAGCAATGCAAGTTGGCTGGCTATAGTGTTGCCATTCCTATTAACCTGGACTGCCGAGAAGGAGGAATGCTCAAAAGTGGTGATAAAACAAAATTTAAAAAATTCACCATTTGCAATCTTTTCAAGGGTGTTATTTGCTTTTTTTTTAAAGATTTTATTTATTTATTTGACAGACAGAGATCACAAGTAGGCAGAGAGGCAGGCAGAGAGAGAGAGGAAGGGAAGCAGGTTTCCCACCAAGCAGAGAACCCAAGGCAGGCCTTGGTCCCAGGGCCCTGGGATCATGACCTGAGCCAAAGGCAGAGGCTTAACCCACTGAGCCACCCAGGTGCCATGTTAATTGCTTTTTAGGGCCACTACATGGCACCTAAACCATGGTCTTTTTTAGGAATCATATACATTCTGCTTATTTAAATTCTCAATCCCATCCATCATGCCATCTGAGGTGAAAACAATGTCTGGCTAATAATTCCCAGCATGGGCCCATATTGGGCCAAACACTGATGCAATTAATGGTCTTTGAGTCATGAGGTTGGAGTGGTGGTAATGGTGTCATTGTGACATGCACAGCTCTTTGACTTGGTTTCCTATCTTAATGTTCACCTGTCCCTGTTTGTCCAGGGTCATAGTTGAGCAGGTGCAGAAAAGATGCTCTAACTGTAGTTATAGCAATATCCATATTTTTTCCTCTTAAAAATATAATCTATTGCAAAAAATTATGTCATGGGTTTTTTTCTTCTTTCCACACTTTCTTGTGTTTCTAGAAGTTCCTAGCATAGGCCCTTGAACACATTCTTATACATACACACACACACACGCACACACACACACACACACACACACACAGAATAGTATTTCTATCCAGCCTTCAAAATGCCAACCCCATAAACATGTCTACCCAAATTCCTAGGACACTTATAACTGCTGCTTTCCTATACCATTCCTCCTAATTCCCCGATGACAAACCAAATAGCCTTGGCTCCCTAATTTTTTCTGCCTACCAAAGACAAAAATAAAAAGTCATGAATACCAGAAATTTCTAGGGGCTAAGTCAGCTCCTCCTCATGGGTGATTTTTATACTGGGCGCTGTCTGATATCTGACACTCGGTCACATGGTAAGTCTAAGGCATGCTGGTGCTTACACTTAGTAAATGAAATCTGCCGATCCACAGCAATCAGTCAGCCCTTTTTTACACTGAGCTAAGCACTTGGAAAAATCAGAGTATAAGCTCTGTTGTCTGCTTTCAGAGGGAGAGAACTAATGTGCAAAACCACTCAAGAATACTTGAGTGCCAAATTGGGTGGTACTGGCCACAGGAGGCAGTATGGTATTGTCAACAAATGCGAGATCCTGAGTCAGAAAGGTGAGCTCTTTCAACCCTTCCCCTTCTCTGGTCAACACACAGACGGCCCCCATCCCCCCCCACACACACACACTTTCATTCACAATCCTAATCCAGTTCAATGTGGGGCCCATAAGATTTCATGGATTGGTATTCAATTAAGTTCAACATTGACTTGGAAACAAAGATATTAGAATTATATTTCCTAAGTAACAAAACACAAGCTATTCTAGGCATCCGTATTCACAACTCCATCCACTAAGGTTGTGCCACTGCCCTGACTAGATGAACAAATTGAACAACACAGGACCCTGACCAGCAACAAGGGCCTAAAACTGAAGCATGGGAATTTGATTGGGTTGTCTTGCTTTGGGTTAAGTCGTTGATTTGTTTGTCTTAATTTACTCCCTCAGGGTCCACTGCTTCTTTGAGTTTGTGACACGAGTGGTTTGTGAAAACACCCATCTCTCTATAGGTCTTTAATGTCAAAGATTCCTATCGAATTCCTATCGATAAACTTTTAGAGTCTAAGGAATACATGAGGTTAAACTTAATTTCTTTGTTCCCTCTGCCTCTAGATTTATACTATCTTTTTTTTTTTTAAAGAAGAGCCTACAGTGTCTCTCAGTTCTCTTTTTTGAAGTAACTTTTTATTTTAATTCCAGTTTAGTTAGCACACAGAGTTATATTAGTTTCAGGTGTACAACACAGTGATTAAACAATTCTATGTGTTACTCAGTGCTCATGGTGAAAAATGTACTCTTTAATCCCCATCGCCTATTTCACCCGTCCCCCCACTGCTTCCCCTCTGGTAACCATCAGTTTGTGCTCTGAATTCTCTTACAGTCTGTCATTGCTTGGTGTTGAAAAGTAGTCCCTTGTGGCTCACTTTGCTTACTATGGATCAAGCTCATTTTCTTTGAAGCTATTTTTAAAAGGATACTTTTTTCATTCATTTGCATTCACTTGACAAATATTTACTGAATACCGACTCTATGCCAGCACTGTTTTACACATATCTCCAGGCACCCTGCTGTAAGTAATTCAACAAAATAGATGAAGTCCCTCCCGGTGCCTAGGAACTGGAGACAAGTTGAAGAGGAGATACAACTCCTAGTTTCCCCTGGGTAAGCACACAACTTACAGAGAAAGATCACACAACTCCTTCATTGTGTGTACATGTACATCACACAAACTCTATTAACTAGTAAATAAACAACTACAAGAAAATAACATTAAAAAATTCCATGTAATGAGTCCTTACTTTTTGCCAGGCAATATACCAGGTGCTCTATGACCACTAATCTTAAAAACAGAGCTATATGGCAGGTAATATTATTATTTCACCTTACAGATGAGGTCACAGAGGTCACAGAGATAGACGTATGTCTTTATAAACTCACTGTACTCTTTTCTGTTCTGCTACCTTTGTGCTTTGATCCTGTATTTTTCAGCCATGGCTATGGTAGGCTTGATACATGGCTGTCTCAGGATTTTGAAAGATATTTTTCTTATCTAATATTTAAGAGGTCATAGATACTCAAGTACACCTTTGATCGTCACACCATGGTAGAGGCCACTGACTGTGCCAGAGGGGTCCCCATGCTCGCTCCATGCTACAAATATTTCTCATCCATTGGGAGGGGTACATAAGGAGAGCCTACAGATGCATCAGGACAGCTTTAAGCATTGGCCCTATCCATGGTCAGACCAAGTTTAGGTATTAGGGATCGTTCATCACTAAAGTTTTACTGTCTATAACAAAATATGGGAGAGAAAAATTGTGGGTAGAAAGTCCAGGAGTTTTCATCCTAGCTATACCAGGAATGGTAAGATGCTATCCCTCCTCCTCAGATCACAACTCTGCCTGTGGCCATATGTGATTTTCATAAAAGGATCTGTAGAAGAAAAGAAAGAAAGAATATGTAGCAAACCAAGAGCACACCCTGATAAAGACATCTAGTCCTCAGTTAGACACTCAGAGAGAACAAGTAAATCATAGGGTCAGGCTGATGTGAAGGCAAAGGTGACATGCTATTCCCACATAATTACCACCTCCACATTTTGCCAAGAAATTTTATAAACAGCACAGGAAAGGGGCACCTGGTTGGTTCAGAGGGTTAAGCCTCTGCCTTTGGCTCAGGTCATGATCCCAGAGTCCTGGGATCAAGCCCTGCATCAGGCAGGCCCTCTGTTCAGCAAGGAGCCTGCTTCACCCCCTCCCTGCCTGCTTCTCTACTTGTGATCTCTCTGTCAAATAAATAAATAAAATCTTTTAAAAAATAAAATAAACAGCACAGGAATGTGCACACAGTAAACCATGGCTCCAGAATGATCACCCTTCATGCTCTATACTACTTCATTGAAGGATGCCCATCCTGCCTAGTGTGACACCTATCCTACTTTCTAAGAGTCTCCTTTTGAGTATTTATCTCACACCAAGCATTTTGCATACAGCATTCCTAAAAGTGGAAGGAATTCTGGACTGGAGAGATAAGGTTGTGAGGTGCTTTGCCTCTGTTCTCCAACCACTTCTCTCTTCCTTTCTCTCTGCCAAGCTCAGCCATGTCCCCCTCCTTTGAGTTTCTCCTCCACCATTTCTACAAATCAAGTGTGACAGTTCCCATGACCAGAGAATAGATTGGATCTCAGAGAGCTTCAGGGTCCCATAATTGGTCTGACGGGCTGCAGAGCCCTTGTCTTTTCCGTGATGCCATGTTGCCTCTGGTGATGTCTCCTGCACTTAGACCTAGGGAACAAATATATTAAAATTCAGCAAAAAGTTGCTATCAGCAGCCAAACCAGTAAAAGGACACAACCTCAAGCTGAAAACATCAAAAGGTGGAATCCAAGGATACAAACAGGGAATTCTTGGCATGCCCTCACCCCTGAAACAGAACTACTGAGTTGACAAAATACTGAAAGTCTTTTCTTTTTTAAGATTTACTTATTTATTTGAGAGACGGAGAGGGAGAGAGAGAGAGCACGAGCACGAGGGCCAGAAGGTGAGAGAACCTCAAGCAGACTTTGCATTGAGCACACTGGAGGCCCATCCTGGGCTCGATCTCACCACCCTGAGATCACGACCTGAGCAGAAACCAAGAGCCGGACACTTAAGAGACTGCACCGCCCAGGCGCCCCACAAAGTACTGAAAATCTTATTAGAACTCTTGAATTAAAGAGAGGTGGATGAAGTAGGTATCTTTATCTCTCTCCACCTCCTGTGGGATGGGAGTAAATGGGGCATGAAAGAGAGGGGGATGAAACAGTAATAAACGTATGTTGGCCCTCTCTGTTGGAAACTTAGCTTTTGGGACCTGCTCTAAATTGGGGGGACAGTCACCAGGACAGGAGAACACATGCCCACCTGGGCAGTGCTTTGTGATATAGGATATTAAACACAATGGGCAGAGCCCCTGGTGACTTTGCCTTTAAGCTCTCAGTTCCTTAGAGAAGTGGACAGAATGCAATTCTTAACCTCTCAGCCTTAGATAAACAGCAAAGACAAACACCACTCATATACAGAAGGGAAGGGAGCTGAGCCAAGATCATCTACAGATTTCGGAGCAATTAGAATTAGAACAGGTATCAGAGCAAACCACTCAGGTCAAACATTGTGTGCAAACTATAACAAGGAAGCAAAATTGGTTAAGATATCTCAACAAGGTAGAAAGATAATTCAAGGAACCGAATCAAAGTGCTTATGCTTCGTACTCTAGAGAAATGCAATAAGAACTTCAACTAAATTTTTTAAAATAGCCTAAGTACCAGATAATAAAATAAAAGGTTGGCAGATCTGAGAGACAACTTGGAGATAAAAAACAATACTCTCCAAGAGCAAAAAAATAAATAAATAAGAAACAGTGAGAAAAATGACAGTTTCAGTTGAAAGTCAAAGGATTAACATAGAGAAAGGGCTCAAGATAATCCTAGCAAATATAAAAAAAGTTTTAATGTGAGAAAACCAATTGGAACATAATAGACATAGAGGAGAGAAAAGACAACTCAACATATGAATAAGTTATGTGACTGATTTCCCTAAAGTCAAAACTGAACAAAAAAGACCAGAAAAAAATGACATATAAAATAACGGAGAACTTCCCTAAAATGAAAAAATTGAACATCTGATTTATTTGAACTTCCCATGGAACCTGACACAATGGTTTACATATGGAAACAACCATGAAACTAGATGAAGATTCTAAGAAGCGGTTGTGGTAGCAGATAATTGTAGGCCAGGCTCCACTCGGCATCCCCAAACTCCGAAACCATGCTCCTCTGAGGTCCTGTGCAAGACTGTGCTTGAGCAGGCAAGCCAGGAAAGGAGACAAAACCAGGGCTCAGCATCCTACAACTGAGACCTGACAATGAGAGGAGATGCAGAGGGTCAGGATGATCCAGCTACACAGTGCAAGCTACACAGTGCAATGGAATTTTATTCCTCAGCGGCAAGTGGCAATAAACCCAAACCAGACTGACTCTGCACTGGCCGCATGAAAGTCTTGGCTCACACAACTAAAACCTTGGGAGAGGATGCCTTCAGGGGCTGTTGGTTCCAGGATCTAGGATCAGGTCTTTCTCTTTCCCTCAGTTCTGCTTTCTTCTGTGTAATCTCCATTGTTAGGCAAAATGTCCCCTCATGGTGCAGGTAAGAAGATTGTCTGCTGGCTGTACAGAATTACATCTACAATTAACAAGCCCAGCAGAAAGATAAAGCCTTATTTCCAGTGGTTTCATCAAGAACTGAATCTCTTTAGATCTGATCAGATCACATGTCCATTGCTGAACAACACCCTGTGGCCAGGAGGGTTTAATACCTTAATTATCTCTACCTGATGCAGGAAGGGTCTGCTCTACTCCTGGTACATAATGTCAGAGTAGGAGAAGGGTGTTACCCCAAGAAAACTGAGGTATTAGAAGGAGAGAAAAAAGATGTTGGAAAAATTAAAATAACATAAGTTGGCTACAATGAAGAATAGAACACACATATACAAACTCGTGGATACCTACCTTCTCATGCACTTAAAACACAGCAGGTAAAGAATTACTTGTTAATATGATACCTACCAACGACCCAAAGCATAAGGGACAAGATAGAAAAGGACCATCGCTCAAATGAAAGGACTGCAACACCTGAAGTTTCCACATGTGCCTTGTCACCACTGTCATTATCACTGTTCCTAGAGCAAGCCAAGCCTCTTTTGTCACAAGAGTGTTGCAATGGGCATAATACTAACAGAAGAAACGGGAAATGATTCATTTTGTTGGTGGTGGTGGTGGTGGTGTTTTTTAAAGCTCCTCCTACAAAATAGGCAGAATGTGGAAGTTCATGGATAAACAGATGGAGAGCAGATTTAAAGATAGGGAGCTAATGTGAGAAGGACATCATAGAACCATGAAATGTTCATGCATTCATTCCATGGGGGGCCAGGCCGCCCTCCATGTCTTGGGGGTACAGTCCCTGCCCAAGGGGGATAGAAGTCAACCTTTCCAAAACCTTGTCTTATAGAAAAGGAAACCAAAGCCCAGAGCAGAGAAGGAACGTAACCAAAGTCATGAAACTGATGGGGGCACACTTAGAATGAGAATGACCATCCCTTGAGTGTCTACACTCTGGACCTGTTTAAAGAATATGAACTTAGGGTTCAAGAGACCTAGGTTCCAGTCCTGGCTCTGTCACCAAGTGGCTGCAAGAAGCCCACCCACCTCCACCTTCTCCAGATCACATGTTTTATGGCACCCTCAAGGAGTGAATCAGGTGAGCCGTGCTGCCTCTGTGGACATCTGCTTTGTGAGCTCGGGAATATTTCATGGAGACGTTTCCCTAGACAGGTTTATGGCTGGTCTTGGCTCAGTGCCTTGACAACACTCATCATGTGATGAAACAAGAATGTCATCCTGCCGACTATCAATAAACCAACATCGGCATTCCCACTCCCACCCCAACAGCACCCCCCCACACACAATCTCCCTCCCCTCCAGCCTACTCTCTCCCCACATCCCAAAGATATCCAAATCATCTCTTTAGAAAGTAACATCCAGCAGGATTCGTTGCTCCTGATAGGAAGAGTAGCCAGAGCTCATCCTTACAGACACTTCCATATTTTGTGTTAAAAGCTGGAATCTGGAAATAAGCAAGAGCCATGTCTAAAGGGAAAACAGCAAGCATGTTTGAGTTCAGGCCAGAGCACCCAGGAAGTGGCCACCAGAGGATTATAGCAGATCCTAAAATAATAAGATCTCCAAATTTCTTGCCTGAAAAAGCACAGAAAAAACTTGAAACAGCCAGCTGTCTGGATTCCAACCTAGGTGACTCATGCTAGGCTTTCCCTACCTGGAGGAAGTATGGGTTTCCCTAAAGACATTGCGTGTGGATATGAATTTCTAGGATGTAGGGTGAAGTAGATGCCACTGCACTCAACTCTGACCAGTGTCTTGTGGGACACTGGGGAGGTATAAAGGGGTTCGCTGAGGCTTCATAGTACTTTCCTATCTCCTCCGTAAAAATCACACCAACCCTTTCCCACCAACATGCCCATCCCCTGTCCAGGACACTGGTCTTCAGGGATGGAGAAAAATATAATTCCCAAAGAAGCAGGGAAAGCTATAAAGAGGATAAAGCAAGAAATGGGTGCAGGGAGTCAAAAGGCATAATATTCCAGTTACAAAATAAGTAAGTGTTGGATGTCATATACAGCATTGGACCATAGTTAACAATACTGAATTGTGTATTTGAAAGTTAAGAGAGTAGATCTTAAAAGTCCTCATCACAAGAAAAGAAAATCGTAACTATCTGTGGTTATGGATGTTAACTAGACTTATTGTGGTGATTATTTCATGATATATACAAATATCAAATCGTTATGTTGGATACCTGAAACTAATATAATGTTATGTATCAATTATAACTCAATTAAAAATAAAAATAGGAGCACCTGGGTGGCTCAGTCAGCCAAGCATCCAACACTTGATTTTTTTTTCATATAATTTATTTTATTTTTTATAAACATATAATGTATTATTATCCCCAGGGGTACAGATCTGTGAATCGCCAGGTTTACACACTTCACAGCACTCACCATAGCACATACCCTCCCCAATGTCCATAACCCAGCCACCCTCTCCTGACCCCCCCAACCCCCAGCAACCCTCAGGTTGTTTTGTGAGATTAAGAGTCTCTTATGGTTTGTCTCCCTCCTGATCCCATCTTGTTTAATTTATTCTTTTCCTACCCCCCAAACCCCCCACCTTGCATCTCCATTTCCTCATATCGGGAGATGATATGATCAACTCTTGATTTTGACTCAAGTTTTGATCTCTGGTTCGAGAGACAGAGCTCCGCATCAGGCACTGCACTGGGTGTGGAGCCTGCTTGGGATTCTCTCTCTCCCTCTCCCTCAGCCCCTCCCTCCCACTTTAAAACAAAACAAAACAAAACAAAACAAATGAAATGATATGAAATAAAATAAAAATAAGTAAGCATGGAAAGCTTTTATAAAATCATCACATACAAATACTGCTATTAAACTCCACATTGTTAAATATGATAATCACTAGTGATTTCTACCTTCTTACTGGGTAATAATAATAAAGAGTATTATTGTATACCTACATCTATCAATCTACCTTTTCTACATCTATATTTATTAAGAATAATCAAATATATTCTTACCTTCTCTTTTCGATTCATAGAAACATTCTGTGAACATAAAAGCAACAAAATTACATTTCTTGAAAAAGACATCATGCCCAGGAGAGAAAAACATGCAACCATTTCTTGGGAGACCCAGTGAAATGCCAAGTGGGCAACAGAGGCTGAGGGAAAGATGGATGAAGCAGGAGATGCTGAGATTATTAGGTTACCCATACTGTTATGAGCCAAGACTCTTAAACCGCACTGTCTCTTAACTGAGCAAATGAGTAGCCCCCCAAAAGCTCACATAAGGGCAGAGTGGTGTGAAATAGATTCTGAATTGAGAACTGAGGGAGGAAGCCCAGATGCCAGCTGATCTGTAACTTTGGGATGATAATACAACTTCGCATGGCTACTGTTTAAAGCAAATAACATGATAGATTTGAGAGAAGGATTTCTTAATTAAGAAACACTGTCCAAGTTTCTGCCATTGTTATTTCTCATTCACTTGCCATCTGTTTTCCTCCTGTTGATACACCTGTGCACTTGGGGTCCATCCTCCTTTCAGACTGTGTGTTCTTGGAGGGAAGGGCTTGTGTTTGTATAACCAGTGCTCAGTGAAAGTTGAGGGATCAAGTGGAGAAGAAATGATGGGCAGTCCCAGTTCCTGGTCTCCGCCTGCCATTCCCAGGACATGGGAGCCCTGTTGCATGTGTATGTCCATGTCAGCACAGACCTGGCCACTCTGGCTCAGCCCAAAGGCTGACCCATTGGATGGGGACGTGTGGGCCTAGAGCCGGGTGGAATGTCTGCTCTGACTGTCCATCTGTTCTGCCACAGAAGCCAGCACTATACTTAGCTGTAGTGACTCACGAACCCAGGGCTGTCCCAGCCCCCCCGCCCCTGGCCAGTCATCCCAACAAGCAGCAGAGAATACCTCCCTCCTCATCTCCCTTTCCCAACATCTCTGGAGAAATGTGGGCTGGTCCGCTAACACCAAGCTTGCCGGGTCAGTCCCTGGGATGCCAGACTGGGATTCAGAGTGATAACAGTAGTAACCCCATGTGGACACTCTCCTTTCCCAATTCATGGTACCAAAAGCAGAGGTTCTCTCAGAAGTCAGCAGCAGCAGCAAAGACATGTGGTCACAGACTCTGCTTGGGCTCCCTGTGCAGTGAACTGGCATTTTCTCCACTTGGTACATTCATGTGAGGCATACCCAAGGGACCCATCCGTCCTGATTGCAAGCACCAAGGACACACATTGTGGGCGAAGGATTTGAAAACAATATTAAACTGGATTAAAAGTCCATCTGCTTTTTGGTACCACTGTGAGCTAAAAATCCTAAATATGTCAGTGCTACAATAATCCTTCGGCTGGGCTGAACGGTTCCCTCCACTTCTGCCTCCTCACCTGGAAAAGCCACTGAGGAACACTTCTATCAATCACCCTTTCATTGGTACATTCAGCCAGTCAGGTGTTAACACAAGGAACAGTTTGGGAGTATCTACCACGAGAAAGACATTGTGCTCGATGCTGAGGAAACACGAAGGCTAAGACACAGACCTGGGTCTGAACCAGCTCACACAATGGGGAGAAGAGCAAGGCCACCAACCATGACCACAGGAAACACAAATGTCCCTGAGCCTGCCAACCCTGGGAGGGGGAGCTCCCTTCAATTAACTATTTAACTCCTGTATTCCATCAATTCTGAGAACACACTTAACCACATTTTAGCGTGTCTGAAATCAGGATCCCCCTTCTGGTTGATGGGTCCTCACTCCCCCAACACACAGCATTTTTTCTTTCCTAGTGGTGTGCAAAGCTAGGCTGTGTCTATAGCAAAGCTAGGGTGAGTCTGTTGGCCTTAGGGATCCACTGTCACAGGGGAACCCAGCCAAGCCTACAATGTGTGTGACTTCTGGAATCTGATCTTTGCCAGATCTTCTTTTTGGGGGGGACACCTCGGGAATCGAGAGGCCAGCGGGTCGGCCCTGCTTGTTATCTCCATCCTGGTGTCTCCAGCCATCCATCAGCCACTCTGGCTTACTTCCCTAGGCTGCTACTCCTTCCTTTCACTGCGTTGTCCTTAATTCCCCAAGAGTTGAAGGCAAGCAGCATGCAGTGTGTGTGGAGGGTGGAAGAGAACACAAGAGAAATGAGGCGCAGGAAAGGAAAACAACATTGGCGGTAAGGACCTAAAGGGGCTTCAACGCGGCAGCCACGCCCCTTCCGGGCTGTGACTCCCCAAGGGGGGCACCCCTCCCCCACTCCAGCTCCTCCCCTCTCTCCCTCCCGCAGATGCCCCAGGCCTTGGACCCAAACACCCAGAGGAGGTGAAAGGCCTTCACAGTATGATAATTTCTGCTTCTCTGGACAGTCCCTGCTGACTAATTTAGCTCCTGCTTGTCACCGCTTTCCATTATGGAATAGGATCTGAGCGAGTTTTTCCGAATGGGCTCTGTCTCTCCAGGACTTTATCAGACCCCTGATCTAAGATATCTGCCATGACTCAAGAGAGTAAGGGTTCCTAAAAATTATCTGTGCCAGCGAACTTCTTTAGCAATCTGATGACTCTATGAACTCAGAAAAAAAAAAAAAAGGTTAAGTGTATAAACTAAAATACATCGGATTAAAAAAGATACCAGTTATATTGAGATACAGTTGTCAAAAATAATACAAAAACTAATCTGTGATACAATGATGTTCTTTTTTACAAACACATTAAATAATATTGTCTATAGGCAAGTCTAATAATCACTTCAGTTTTGAAGTAGTGAACAATGTAAAGCCTATTTCTAGATACCTGTCAAATCTATAGTATACATAAAAAATATTATATTGATGGTAATGTCATAGTTACTGCTGATTCTATAGTAGCTTTTTTACATATTTCATAACTGAAGGAAATGCTAAATTTCAGTCAGAGTTGAATGAGAACAAACATGACATTTTACCAACCCAAGTTCACAGGTCCCCTGACTTATGTCATAGAAGGTTGTGACCTTCTACCCCAGAACACCAGGTATCGAATCCTGGCAACTTTTAGGATGTCCATTTTAGGGGAACTGGCTACCAGTGTAAGCACAGGGATAGAGATTTGCTGAAGGCCCTCTATTTGCCCCTCCAGAGCCACATTCTGCCCTTCTTTGCCACATAGCCCAGACTCTCTCACCAACCAGCTTCCAGTGGGGTTCTGGTAATGGGAGTCCTTGGCTGGAGACTAGAGTACAAGAAGAGAAATGTTGGAATATTCCTTCCCCAGTAGCTGAGTCTCTCCAGGGTTGGGTGGACTCCCTGGACCCCTGTAAGACCATCCTCCAGAATCAACCAATGGATTTGGAAGACTGAGGGAGAGTTCTAGCTCTGACACAGAAGCTCTGAAAACTGGGTAGGTCACCCCATCACTGAGTCTCAGGTTCCTTGTAAATAAAATGGATGAAACAACCTCTGTCCTTCCTTGGAGGGTGGGATTTCCACACAAATACATATGTGATTTGAAGTCTGGCAAGTGCCGGTGGCAAAGGCCAAGGGGAATGCTAGCCCTTGTGCTATAGAGGAGCCAAGAAGTGCTGAGAGAGTGCACATCCCTCTTGGCTCCCCTCTTTGTCTCTCATAGAGCTTCCTGTGCACCTGAGAAACTGAGTTCCATGACAAACTATGGTCCATCCTCCACACTGATATTGGCAGCCAGATTCTGCAGAATGCACTTCTTGGCTCTTTGAGAATCAGCAGGGAAGATGGCAGACCTGCCACCTCTGAGACCCACCCTGCACCCCTCCAGGAGGAAAGGTTATGCTGAACTCCTTGGGGGATTGACTGGAAAGCAGCCTGGCATAGGAATAATTTCTTAGGCAAATTCCCTATATCCAATACTTCCTCAATGCCATCCATTCTACAGTTCTGATTAATCTTCCCCAACAACGCTTCCAACACACCACTGCACTGCTTTAAGTGCCTCCTCTTTATCACCTATCACAAGAGGCCTCTAACCCAACCTGATTCATTTTACAGAAGAAGAAACAGAGGTCCTCAGTAGGGACCTGATGAAGGTCCTGGGCTGGTTAGGACGTATAAAGTCCAGACTCTTTAGCCTATGATACAAAATCCTCCCACTGTCTTACCCACACTGTGTTCATTCTGTATTCCAGTCAGGCTATGTTCTTTACTATCCCAGGAGCAACATAATTTTGTCACCTTGCAGGCCTTATTTTTCATCCCCTTATAAGATAGTGAGTTGGATCACAATTCAGCTCCCAGGGTAGACATTTGCACAGTAGGAGTAGAAGAAGCAGTGGAGATTGCCACTCCTGGGAGTGGTCTGCCCGGCCCCTCACTGTCAGGGGAATGTCTCACCACGTTTTGTGGAGGAACAGTGTCTGGGAGAAATGCATGTCTTAGGGAAGAAAATGTCAAAATAGGGGGAAATAAATGCATCTGACCAAAGACCATACACAAGCACTTGGTAACAGCTAACAGGTGTAGGAACAAATATTTTCTTTCTGGAGTCAAAGACAAAATTTTATAGGGTACTCGGGTTCAATAACAATAGTGTGTTACAGCATGATGGGGTTGGGTTTTTTCTTTCTTAATGTTATCCAGATGTGGTGTATGCACACACATGCCCACACACACACACACACACACACACATATGCACAGCTAATCGAAGCAATGGTTACAGTTGAGGGTTGACCCCTGAATACTACTGTAGGTCTGCACACTAGACTAAGCATGCAACAGCAGAAGGCTTTCAATACTCAAGATTTTGCTACATGTGAGGTCATTGGCTGTAGCAGCCATAAAACTATCATCATTCAAGGTTTAGCGGGCCCATGGAAGAGCAGTAAGAGAGAGGAAGGATTTTTGTAAAATGAAGATAGATTTGCTCCTACTTTTACAAAACTTCAATCTAGAATAGAAGGCAAATGAAAGAATGAAATCTTCTATCCTTTCTCTCCCAGGAAGAATTGACCTTGTGCCCCTTGGAGGCTTGCCCCCATGTCTACCACTGTAACTGTCAATGACATGTGCCTCTCCCACCCACTTCCCCTCTTTAGGGAGTGTACATGCACTCCCTGAGAGCAGACACTGATCTGACCTCTCTTTGTCTCCCAGGCTCAGTACCAAACCTGATGTGCTAAGCATTTTAAAAATGTTACTGAAATGAATGGATGAATGAGTGAATGTGAACAGACATCATTAACTCTCTGGGGGATCATGTGGTAAGAAGGCTATCTATCTGGAGCGATGGTATTTTCTACCTTAATTTTCTAACAGTCTTTGGGATCATTTGCCTATTTCTTTGTCTCTTCGTAGGGGAAATATGAACTAAGAAAGGCTGTAATCAGTCTACTTCTGTCTGGTCACAGCTCTTATTAGCAGTTACAAGGGGGAAGTAAATGCCCATTGTTATATCACCTGACAGTTATAAGATCATGTAATGTGCCTCTTCTCTTCCTCAGTGAGTAGCAGATAATTGTGTGTTTTCCATTGGGACACTGCCTCACTCTGTACACATGACCAGACATTCAAAGAGGTTGAGGAGTCATTTAAGTCAAAACTCTACCTAAAAATTCAGATAGGGGCTCCTGGGTGTTCAGTTGGTTAGGCATCTGCCTTCGGCTCAGGCCATGATCCCAGGGTCCTGAGATCGAGCCCCACATCAGGGTCCCTGCTCAGTAGAGAGCCTACTTCTCCCTCTCCTGCAGCTCCCCCTGCTTGGTCTCTCTCTTCTCTCTCTGTCAAATAAATTAATAAAAATCTAATATTCAGATAAATAGAATGGTTGTATAATCAGACTTTTGCTTAGTCCTGTAAAATAAAAAGCAATATTCAGAAGAATTTCAATGCATTATGGTAAGACCTTTTAAAATCATCAAAGAAATATTTAATCATTTTGGTGTAATTTTAGTTATTATTATTTGTTCGTATGGTCCCTTAACTAAACCATCTGTCAAATGCTATAACATAAACAGAGAGACCTAATACTCTGCCTGACACATGATAATCGAAGCAAACCATTTGAGACAAATGGCAGCATTTAAACCTATTGATTGGTGGCTCTCATATTTTAGGGAGCATCAGAATCACCTGGAGGGCTTGTCAAAACACGATTGCTGGGTTCCACCTCCAAAGTTTCTGGTTCAATAGGTCAAAGGTGGGCCCCAAGGTCCTGCATTTCTAAGAAGTTCACAGGTGATGCTGAAGCAGCTGATTCAGTGACCACACTTTTAAAACCACTGCTATTGGCCCTTCTTTTCTACATGAAACACTCTCCACCTTTGGCTTCTACAGTAGATTCTTACTGATTGCTTATCCAGTACCTGTTTCCCCTTTAAGAATGGACTCTCACTGGGGTGCCTGGGTGGCTCAGCGGGTTAAGCCTCTGCCTTCAGTTCATGGTCTCAGGGTCCTGGGATCGAGCCCCACGTCGGGGTCTCTGATCAGCAGGGATCCTGCTTCCCCCCCTTCTCTCTGCCTGCCTTTGCCTACTTGTGATCTCTCTCTCTCTCTCTCTCTGTCAAATAAATAAATACAATCTTTTAAAAAAAAATGAATGGACTCTCACTTTATTCCGGGCAGCTGTGCAAACAGCACTTTTCCCAGCCTCACTGCTGTTAAATGCAGCCCACAATAGGGATGCAGAAGTTGCCCGATGGGATTTATAGGAGAGGATCTAAAAAGTAGTGCAAAATGGTGACACACGCATTTTTGTCTTTTCCCCCTTCTTCCAATTACTGCATTGTGAGTGTGATGGCTATAGCTCCAGCAGCCATTTGGATCACAAGGCAAACTTCAGCAAGAAAACATGTACAAAATGTCATGGAGCAGAAGCATAGAATGCCAGAGTTCCTGATGACATCATGGAGCAGTCACGGCAGTCTATCGATTACTTCAGATTTATTCTATGTGGGGGAAAAAAAAACCCAAATAGCTAAAATTTTAAACCATTGTTATTTTGGTTTTCCATTTCATACAGCAAACCTCATACTGTCTGATTCAGCTTCCAGTGCACTGTAGTGTTCTTTTTGTCCACCAGCTCCTTATTATGCCTCTTGATCACTCTTCCTCTTCCTCTTGTTTTCTTATCTCTCCAATGTCTTTTTTTAAAAAAACGTTTTTCTTTTTCGGGCCTTTTAAAGCACAGTTTATCCAAAGATCTGACCTCACCTCTACTCTGCTCTCTTCTCTGGCCCATTCTTCTCCTCGTCTAGATGTGTTTGTGACAACGTCAGCCAGCCTCTTGGCTCTAATTATAGCCTTTCTTCTGAAAACTCCCAACTTTGAAAGTGCAACCTTGCATTTGCAGAAAAAGAGCTGATACACATCCCCATCTATGTACCCCCATGGAATGACACATTCAGGGTTTCCAAAACTGAATTTCTGATCTTCCCTCATGAATCAGCTTCTTTTCCTTTATTTCCCAATCCTTTTAGTAGATCACCCTGATTTGGACTTTGTAATCTGGAAACCTTCAAGCCATCTCGAACTTTGCCTACTCCTTCAACCTGAAAAATGATCAGTTATAAATCCCATCAATTCAACATCTGAGATCAAACAGCCTCTCCATCCCAACCTGTCGTTATAGTTCAGGGCTTCATCACCCTTCTGGGCCACAGCAGTAACCTCATAACTGCTCTCCCTGCCTCAGTTTCACGCACCTGTTTGCGAGTGTGGGTGAAGTACCACTCTCATTATACTCCACTCCTATGCAGGCAGCACAATCCACCCGATATAGTCCACCATCTGATACCAACATATCTTTCCAAACATAGTTTCCACTACTTTTCCTCATACACTTTATCTAAACTTCACCCAACCTGTATGATTTACCATCTCCAGTGTTTAGCCCATAATTCTGTGTTGCCATCTTGTTTGTTTGAGCAGGTTCTCTTGTCAATAATTCCTACTACTTCCCACCCACCCATGCTTCAGTTCTATGTATTCTTTAAGCCCAACAAAAATGTCACCTTGGGACTCCACTAAGCCTTCACGATCTTTTGAGCTGAACATTTTCTCTCAAATGCTCTATTATTTTAATAGGTACATGTGTATCTGAAGGCACTGACTTTTCATACTGCAGTCATCAGCATACATATTTCATCTTATCAGCTAGACTCACTCATTCATTTTGCTTATTCTTCATAGTACGAACATGATAGGTGTTCAATAAACATATGTTGGATGAAGAAAAAATATTTTTAATTATTTAGAGCACGCCTAACCACATACGTGTTAAATGTCTGACTATTCCTGATAGTCTATCCTTTCATTACCATGGTCATCACCTCCTCCACACCCACCTTTCAGCCTGCACTACTTTAAACAAAATTGGCAAGAAGCGAGGGAAAGAAGGAAAGAGGGGGAAAAAAAGGCTGTGCCAATATGTTCACTTCTTTAAAAATAAATAAAACAGAAAGAAAGAGGTTAAGTTTTCATAGGGCTTTGATGGATAAGGAGAGGATTGTGATTTTTGCGGCATGAAGGATATTTTTGCTCCTTTAAAAATACGAAGGATCTCTCTGGAAGGAGCCCAGCGCACTTGTTCTACCGCACATCAGACAATAGAGACTTTCTATTTGCAGCACACTTTACACACTTTTACTGCTCACTGCAGCCAAACTGTCCTTTGAGGAGGTCATGTGCCCTCTGAAATGATCGATGCCTTTCAGAGACTCTCCGGAGGCTCTTGTGAGAACAAAGCCCCTCTTACTCTGTTCCACTGCTGAATGGAAGGGAGAAGTTACGTGCCATGAATCACACACTGGGATTCATTAACTTTATATGGTGGATACGTTGGGACATCATGGCCTCCCCCTTGGCTATGTGGACAGCTGTGCCCCCTGCTTGACACCACTGGCCCCCAGAGGCCATACAGGTGGGTCCCCTCTGTCAGCAACATGCTGTTTTACCATGATGCTAATAGACTCCCTGGGTTCTCAGTTTTCTTATCTGAATATAACCAGCCTAGAGGATGCTTGTTGACTGTCCCACAGAGATGGATGCTAAAGAAGGGGAATTTTGTTTATCCTCTTCCAGCTAGGTCACAAAATACTTCCTGCTACCCAGTAATCCATCAAAAGGGTGTAGTTTATAACTGTTAGATGACTATGAGGGATGGGGTGGGCATGGGAATTTTCCTTCTTTCTTTCCCTTGCTTTCTTCCACCTGAACACACATTGGGGGGGAG
The DNA here is from genome assembly GCF_010015895.1 of Lontra canadensis. NCBI lineage: Eukaryota > Metazoa > Chordata > Mammalia > Carnivora > Mustelidae > Lontra > Lontra canadensis. The sequence continues at coordinate 10,719,762 of NW_022631047.1, read as the reverse complement.
CAGCTCCTACTGAAGGAGTCTGGTCACATTCAGCCTGAGGGAAAGGGGTGGGAAATGGGAATCAGGAGGAAACTAGGAGCTGATGCCCCTAGTTTTACTAACCAGTCCCCTCCTACCTGAGGAAGAGGGCCCCCACATGCATGTCTGTGTCCTCTTCTGCTCTTCTCTCAGACCTATGGTGCTCTCTTCCTTCAAGACCCTGGCTTTTGGTGTCTCTTCCCTTCCCCTGGCCCAGGCTGATAGAGCAATGGGACTCCCATCTCTTCAGTCTTCTTATACCTAAAACCTCCACTTAATCCCAATCAAACAAAGGAGCATGCTCTGGTTTCCAAGCAGCAAGAAGGGGTGGAGTAAGCAGAGAGCTCTGGACTACACTTGGAACAGGGGGAAAGAAATTAGGGCAGCAGGGGCTTCCCTCTGGACCATCCCTGTTTCTGCCCATTAAGAATCTGGCACCAGCTCATTATAGCATTATGAGGATTAATGTCACTCTGAAGACTCTTGTCTGGCCTTCATGAGAAATCTGTATTACTTTTACTTTAATTTTATTTCTTGTAAGATAATAATCCTCACCTTATTATGCTAAAGGTGTATTTGCCCCTTCCCTGCCCTGTGCTTTATTACAGTTCCATCCCGTTTGCTGACAAGGAGTTGTGCTTTGCCCAAATCAATTCCCCTGAACACCCAAGCTCCTTCCACGATGGTGGTGGGGGAAGGGGAGCCTCGCTTCAACTATGCATGATAAACATGGCTCCGGGCTCCAGGGAGGTGATGGATTTTAAATCTATAAAGCAGCTATCCGCGTTCTTAAGGAGCTCCACAGATGACGTGGAGGTGACACCCCCTCCCAGATCATGCTCTGAGTGTAGTGCTGGGATGGACTTCCCCAGCATCTGACGGGGAGCAGCCACTGAGTCTTGGGAAATGAAGCAGAGCATGGAGGCTCTGCCACCATTCCACGTTTCAAAAGCATGTACTTTCCCATAGTCGCCATTTCAGACCACTAATTGCAGACTCAGGACGGTTCATAGAAAGCTATTAACCTGAGCATCATTCAGACATTTTCAAGCATCTATTCAGGGCCTACCACGGGCCAGACATGGTAAAGTGCTATCGTGAGCAGGGCAGGCAACGAGAGGCGAGCACAGGAGACCAACTTGACCAGGGTGTTTCGGGAAGACTTCCTGACACAGTGTGAATCCGAGTTCTGTTTAGAGGATATCCCCTGATATCATTAAGAGCCTCAGCCCCAAAGGCCCAGGTGTGTTTATCTTTCATCGGCTCTTGGCCCTGAGATAGCTCGTTGGATGCTCTCTTGGCATAAGACTGTGAGGAGACGCAGCTGGGCCAGGATGGTGACAGCTCTGAACTGCAGTCTGCACCAAGGCTGTGACCCTGGCTAGTAGCCATGGGCTGTGGCCCCGATCCCTTTACCTCTCCAAACTTCTGCTCTAGCCATGGTGCTTATGTTCCCCCAACATATATCGAGAGTCAAACGCAAGGACCCATTGGTTCCACTCCCAAGATTTTATCCTAAGGCATGTTTTCTCAATCTCATCACTATCGACATTTTAGACTGGGGACTATTGGTTGTGGAATTCTACCTTGTGCATTGTAGGATGCTTGCCAGCATCCCTGGCCTCTGCCCACTAGATGCCAGGAGCAACTCTCACCAACAGCTTGTGACAACCAAAGTCTACAGATATGGCTGAATGTCTCTAGGGAGACCTCACCCCAGCAGAGAAGCACCATCATGGGATAGCAAAAGGAAAATGGCTGCATGAGAACTTGGGTCTGCAGCAGCATTATGTATAATAGTGAAAACCATGAAAACCATTTGCATCAACAGAGAGGGGTGAGTTAATTATGACACACTCATTTGATGGCATATAACCATTACAGATAAAAACATGAAATTATATGCAAACAAAATTAATATAAAATTATACTGAATATAAAAGCAGAACATTAAATTATAAGGACATAATGTAGTTGAGGAAAGATGCAGTGAATCATAAAGTCTGAGGATTAGATAAAAGTCATCTGGCCAACAACCTGATTTTCTGATCCTCAGAAACCTTGGGAGACATCTTTACTAAGGGAACATACATCCCCTTTGCCCCTATATATTAGTTTCCTGTGGCTGCCACCGAAATCATCACAAAGTGTATAGTTTAAACCAACAGGGCTTTATTGTCTCACAGCTCTAGAAGACAGCACTGAAATCGAAGAGGCTGCAGGCAGGTCCATTCTCCTTCTAAAGGCTCCAGAGAGAATCCTTCCTTGACTCTTCCAGCTTCTGGTGGCTTCCAGTCTTCCTTGGCTTTATGGTAGCACCACTCCAGTCTCTGCTTTGGTTTGTGTGTGGGTCTCAAATCTTCCTCTCTTTCCTCTTATCAGGAAACCACTTTTTGGATCTAGGGCGTTCCCTAAACCCAGGTTGACCTCATCTCAAGATCTTTAACTTCACTTCATCTAAAGACCTTATTTCCAAATAAGACACATTCACAACTCCTAGGGGTTAGGAGGTGGATGTATGTTTACCTGGGTGGGTGGGAATACAATAGTGATCACAATACCCTCTACTGCAGAGCTACTCACTCCTTCCTGATCCAGGGTCTTTCATTCTTGGACAGCGTCAAACTTGAATGTCCTTTCTCGTGTTATATAAACATCCTCAAATATGCATAATTACCAGCACCCTGGAGAAAAAGGTAAGGTGTTGGAAGACTTGGATGGTGAGACTCTTGGATTTGTTTTCCTTTAGCTGTACATTCTCCCAGTTAAACATAAAAACCTGTTTTCCCTCTTTCCTCACGGGATCCAGGCACATAGTATAAGTGACCTCCCGATGAGGTCACTTCATTTTGTAGATGCTTGTCTGATTGGTGTGCTCTATGCTCCTGATGAGCATAGTCTTAAGCCTATGCTTGGGACATTAGCAAAGGAAGGTCATAAAAAAAATTTTTTTTGGAATAAGATAATATTTGCTATTTTAAAATATAATGAAATCATATTTGTGATTTTTTTAAAAAGTTATCATGAAAAAAAATTAGAACTTAGATGAACTTTCTTCTTCTCCATCTTCTTCGAATGACATGGCTGGAAGCTTCCAACATTTTTAAGTGCTGAAGGCTTCAAAGAGTATCCTGACAATGGCATGTGAGGATCAACGGCTATCCATTCTTTTGAACAAATCATCAAGACTCCTCAGTTTCCCTTTACACAACAGCCAGTAAGTTTTTCTCTCTTCAAATTCTCCTTTCTCTTCCTTTTATTTATCTTTCTCTGTCTTTCTGCGGTCGTTACTCCTCTACCAAACTCTCTTCCGTTCTCTCCCTTCCCTTTCTCCCCCATCCCTATTCCCACTGAGCACATGTCAGACATCTGGGTCCCCAGCACAGGGAAGCTGTTCTCCAAGCTGAGAGGAGCAGGCTGGCTCGACACCTGACTTGGATACTTAGGGGCCTCTGAAATACTCCTGGAATCCCTCTCCTGACATAAAACACATTCATGTCAAAGCATGTTCTTGTCTGATCTGCCAGGTCCATTCAGTGGCCACTGCCCAGGACTTTCAGAACACCTCCTCCCCTGCAGCCATGTGGAGGGCAGTGCCAGAGCCTGGAGCTCAGGACCTACATAGGTCATTCACAAATGTAACCATGGCTACCTTCAGGGATTGGTGGTGAGTCCCAAAGGTGGCCAGCAAGAAGCAGCCCCACACATTCATTAACAATTACACCAGCTAGCCAAGGAACACCTGAAATGGGGGAAAGGTGCCCTCTTGGCTCTCTGAAACCCAATGACCTGTTTTTTTATTGGCCCAAATGATTAAAACTTTACTTCACTTTCAGCCATTGCTAAGGGTCTTTTTAGCTAAGAGTCTTTACTTAGCATAGGGCACAGGCCCAGATTGTGGTGACAAGAGATTGGTCTGGACAGGCAAGAGAGGAGATGTCACTACTATTTCAGATGGTCTGGAACCAGGAGCAGTTTCTGTTGGTAAAGAAATTGGCTCTCTCCCTAGCCCCACGCCAGCTGGGAGTCAAATTCCAGTCTGACTATGGACCCACAGGGCACCTTTTCAGAGTTTGAGCCTCATTTCCCCATCTATATAGAGGACAAGCACCATCTCTTCCTTCTCCTTTCTTTGTACCGGTGATGGTAAAACTAGAGGAAGCCATACCCACACCACTACTAATTCTGGGGCTGAAAGGGAAAAAGCATATCCCAGAGACCTGGTATCCATAGTCCTCACCACTCTCACACAGTGGGTTGAGTAGTGGCCCCCAGAAGACTGAGAACCTGAGAACCTGAGAGTGACCTTATTTGGAAAAAGGGTCATCACAGATGTAATCAGGTAGAAGATCTGAGAATAAGATCGTTCTGGATTAAGACGGACCTTCGCAATGACAAGAGTCCTCACAAGAGACGAGAAGGAGCTGAGATACGTAGGTGTGGCTGTGTGAAGACAGAGGCAGAGACTGGAGTGGAGTTACCCCACACTAAGAAAGGCCTGGAGCTGCCAGAAGCTGAAGGAAGCAAGGAAGGATTCTCCTCTGCAGCCTTCAGAAGAAAGCTTGATTTCACACTTCTGGGCTCCAGAACTGAAAAAGAATAAATTTCTGTTGTCATAAGCCTCTGAGTCTGTGGTCATTCATTTTGGCAGCCCTAGGACTAATACACTTACTAAGAAAACATAACATATTGGCAGAAAATTTCAGTCTTAGTAAGACACTCCAACATGTTGTCATGGAAATGCACAGCTCTGGGAGTCAGATAGACCTAGATCTAAATCTCAGCTCTGTTGCTTTTCAGGGCACGGTTCTTGGGCAAATTGTACAGCCTGTTGGGTCCCCAGCATCTCATCCATAGAAACAGAGGTGAGACCTCCCTTCCCAGGGTGTTATGAAGAGAAGGTCAGAGTTATTTCTCTCACAACCTCCTCTTCTCTTCTCCATGCTCAGAGAGCTCTGGGGGTTCTTACTGGTGATCTATAAAATCAAGTACAAGCTCCATCATGTATGTTTAAGGTCCCTCACATTTTGCCTGCCACCACCCACAGTCCTTCTGAAAACTCTTTTCCATCAGCTTCTTTGTAAGAGCCTCTGCTTTGGGCACTTCCTTGTCCCTGAACCAGGTTTCTATCTATGCCCTCCCAATATTTACACATGCTCCCTCCTGTTCTCCTTACCCTCAGCCAGCCGCACCTGTTCTCCAACTCCTTGTCACCCCTCCTGTGTCACTTCCTCAGTGTTTCTGCAGCAAGGCCTTGAGTCCTCCAGACTCAGCCGTGGAGCACTAGGATTCAGGTGATAGGGAGGAAAAATGGTATGTCTGCATCTTGGGTCCCATCCACTCCTCGCTATGCCTCCTCTCCTTTCTTTGCTTTCTCCCTACCCCAGGAGTTAACTTGCTCCTAAAATTGCCCCCCCACCACCACCAGAGGGCTCATTCACACTGTGGTGTAAAACAATGACAACAGCTTAAAATATTGCCTTCCTCAGGGGACTCAAAACCCTGAAGCTAAATAATGAATTCCAGGCATCATCAAACGTGGAGATGTGAGGTGCAAAGGGGAGACAAGATGGCTTCTCTCAAATCACATCAGCAGCTTCCCTGCTCTGGTGTGCCTGCCCTTGGATATGAGGCAGCCACTGGCTCTATCCTCCCTCCCCATCCCCACCTTGGTTGCCTGGTTTATCTGCCTTATTCCTAGACTTGGACCCACAGGGCCTTGTCTCTCTATGACTCTTTTTCTCTTTCCCCATCCAGCCTTTTCCCTCTGCTTTCTTCCTGCTACTTCTTTTCTAATTGCTCCCTCCGGGGGAATCATTCATTTTGTGCACTAGGTATTCAATTAGAGCAGACCTCCACCGCCCATCTCCTCCCTTCTCACTCCCTCCCTTCCTCCCGCCCTGCCTGCCCCCAGATGTCACCCTTCCACCCCCAGATGTCACCTTTCAGGAAGTAATATATAACATCCTCCATCCGCGGCAGTCTACTGGCCACCCGCCATTCCCAACCTGAGTCCCCATTAACTACGCCAAACTAAATGAATAAATAAATCTCTAAGGGGAGAAAGAAAGAGGAGGAAGTGCAGGTTCAGAGCTAATGAAGGTCACCTCCCAGCCAGGCCTCCCACTCCCACTTCTGTGAAATGAGCCCAGGACTGGGGAGGTACTTCCTCCACAAACAAGAAGGCTGTGTGTGTCTGTTTGTCTGTGGTGTGTGCCCTGGGTCAGTTCCAGAAGTACAGCATATTATCATAGTTCTGCTGTTACCACTCAGCTTAATTTGGTCTTCGCATACCAGACAGCTTAGGAGCAGAAAGGCACAGCACCTCTTGTCAGGACAGACAACGCCTGCTCCGACGATCCGAAAAATAATATGCCAGGTGTAGGTGGCAATTTGGAGCCTGTTGAGCACGGAAGCCTGGGTAGATGGACAGTATTATCATCATTTCAGGGATGGGGAGAGCCATCTTGCCTGAAACTGAAGATGATCCTGGAGCCAGATCTACTCATTTCTATTCTAATTTTCATTCATTGACAATCATATTCCTCAAATCAAATCAAAGGGGGCATATACCCTTTGAGAATGCCAGACCTGATGCCAGGCAGTATAGAAAACCATGTTGTAAATGAGATGCTTCTTCCTGGATGGTCAATGATGTCACTTGCTGATAAGTAATCTGAGTTATAACTTAATACTAATATCATCACACCCTATGTACATAAATACTTTAAAGATATGTATGTGTCAATATATTTATAAATATTTCCAAGATAATATCTGTACATATTATGTACATATATTATATAAACATGCATATGTATTATGGAACAGAAAATTTTTTCCACACTAGCTTTTATGATAAAGCAGAAGACAAAGTAATTCGAAACCTGTTTTCTCTACAGCATGGGATCCCTGGGGTACAGTATCACTCTTCCCATGATTTAGGAATCACCCTTGGGCCTTGGGGGCACCGTTCAAGAAGCTCTGCCCACAGACTGATCTGGTGAACGGACTCAAGCCCCACAGAGCCCCTCATTTATGAATTATCAATGTGCATGTGTGACGGACATGTAGTTCTCTTGCCCAGAACAGATCTAACCTAATTTTGTAGTCCCTTAGCCACTATACTTGTTCCAAAATCTATACTGGGCCCACCTTGCTTATCACCAGCTCATCACCTTAAACTGGCCCCTCTCTCCCTCTTTGCCATCTATCAAGTCCCTCAACCAGAAACTCAGGGGAGCCCATTTTTCTTAACTTCCCTCAGGACCATACCCGTCCACCATATCCAATCCAATCCATCACTCAACCCAAAATACACCCCCAACAGACATGATCTTCTCCACCTCCACTATCCATCCCCTGGCTTAAGCCCCCATCATTGCTGAACTGTTGTAATAGCTTCTGAATCTTTCTCCTTTCCCCAATGTTGCTTCTCCCCCCTCCACCCTCCATACGTGCACAAGAGGGATCTTAGTACAAGATAAATCAATGCTTTCACCCCTGAAAACATCCCAAATACAATACCTTAGCACAGCTTTCGAGGCCCTGTGTGGCCTGTTCTGGGCCTTCTAGAACATCCTCATCTCCTACTGGTTCTTCCCCACTCACTAAGCTCCAGGTAAGGTGATCTCCTGCCTGGGCCTTAAAAAGGCCAACTTCCCTCCTGCCTGAAGGTCTTTACATGGCTGTTCCTTCTCCCTGGAGACTTCCTCCCCACTCTTGTCATGCCTCCATAACCATATTTCATAGCACAGCTGAGATGCTCCTTCTTCCAAGCCTCCCAGGTCACTCAGCCTAGAGTGAGCACCTCCTCCCACCCACAATTTTTAGTTGTGGAATTTTTAGTTGTTGCTTTTCTTACGTAGTTAATGTCCATCTCCTTCTTTAGTTTATAAACACGTTGCAGACAGACACCACGTCCACTTTACTCAGCATCAGATAGGCAATGATAAGCCTAGAACTTGCTACCTAGAAAGTGCTAAATGCTTTATGAATGAACGAATAAACTGTCTGCAAATGCCACCTTGGATTGCTTTTACAGTAAGCGTAATTAACAGTTGAAGAGCAGTGGTGAGTGGTTATTTTCCTAGTAAGTACAGGGTCCTTCTGGACATTAAATAAGATGACATACGTAAACTACTTAGCCTAGTCTTTGGCCTTTAGTGAGTACTCAATAAAGGTTCACTATTCTTATTGTTCTTATTATTGGTAAGTCTCAGAGAGGTACATGATTTTTCAGCCACATAGCTAGAGACTGCTAACTGTCCCTGGTATCTACTTTACCTTCTTTCTTCTAGTAATGGAACCACACCCCAACACACACACATGCACAAAATTAACTGCACACATACCCACTCATTTACTCATTTACAAACTATTTTTCTCAGGATTTTACAGATGGAAGTAGCCTCATGACATAAGTTCTTACCAATAAGAAAAACGTTATAAGTAAATTCCATGTCACTTGCTTAAAGGCAAAGTCTTGTCCACACTTCTTTTCGTTCCCTTTCCCACAGCCCGGAGGAGAGACTTGGTTAAGACCCAGTTTCTATCGCGCAAAGGCAGACAACATCCTAGGCAATCGCATAGCCACAATACAAGAGAAACTCAAGTCCTTGTATGATCTCAAGGAGCAAAACTTCCTTGCCAGTCTGAGCCACTCACCTAAGACAATTATGAAATAGAGGAAAATTTCTTATTTAACGAGACCATATTTTCAAGTTGTCTTGTTATTAGTAAATGGCCTAACTTACACAGCTCTCACTGGGCATCTTGGGGAGAAAACTGAGAACTCTGTACTGAGACTCACAATTCTGTCAATCTAATTCTCTCTCTTGAACTATGGTGCCACCGAATGTGATGTGGAAAGTAACGTTTGTTCTCTCTGAGGTCAGCCTTGGAGACTAAGGAATATCCACCCACTTCAATATCTCACCCCGATTCTGCCACCAGGCACCCAAGTCCTCACTCCATTATAGTAATTGCAAGACCTTAGCCAAATCACTATAATTTCTGAGTCTCCACGTCCACGTCTTTAAGGATGGGTATTATATTACTCCGACCAACCTCAAAGATCTGTATCATCATATGAGAGAAGAATAAACCAGAGTGTGCCATGGTGAGGAATGATGAAGATGCTTGTCAACCCATTCCTTGGCCTCAGCCCTTGGAGAGACGGGGGGAGCATCATTTTTTACAAATCAGTCTCAGCTGAGCTAGACTGATCCTTATAATTAGAAGGAAAGTGAAAGTTTATCTTTCAGTAGAGGGGATTCGCTATGCTTTGCACACTTGCCGTCATTCCAACTATGTGGGCTCTTTCTTAATGAGAATACCACGCTGAAACACATCATATCGTGATCTTTTAAGGTGGTTCTTGGAACACATTTTCCAGGTTAAGAACCAAGGTATGGGATGTTCGGGGAGAGGACATGAGAAGGAATAGAGTGATAAGAAAAACTTAGCTCCTAGACCAGGAGTCACAAAAGCTGGAATCCAATCTCTGTCCTGACAGCCCCTTTGTGAGCCTTGCCCATGAATTTACTCTCTCCAAATGTTATTCTGAAAAGTGAGTGGGTTGGATCTGGTAATCTAGACCTACCATTCCAGTTCTAAAAATTTGTGATTCCACGTACTGCAGGAAAAAGAACAAGGACTCCAGCAAGCAAGGTAGAAAGAATGGAATTCCAACAGATGGAATCCACTTCATTCACTTGCTCATTGATCCATTCTTTCGTTCCTGGCAAGATGTCACTGAGCCCCTACTGTACAGAAGGCACTGTGAAGATGAGAAAGGAGGGACTGCCTGCTTTCCTAGGTACTGGGAGAAGGAACACAATTTGCCTGGCACCAGATGAAGCCAACAACTCTCCACCGTATAGTTCATTTAGGCCAGTGCAGGTAGCCAGACAGCAGGCTGAGAGCAGCATTCACTCACTATTCACTCGTCCCAGTTTTTCAATGTGCCCTTCCATCAAGCAGTAGTAGCTGAAACAAGAGTAATAAGGAGAATCCCCAGTGTTTAAAAATCAATGGCGAATACAAATGTCTGCATATTGGATTCCAAAGACCACAGAACTGTTAGGCCAGAATGAAACAGATAAGGCAGCAACATGACCTAGAAACCCAGGTTGTTGCTTGAGATCTGTCACTCTGAGCAAGGCACTTTCCTGCTCTGAGCCTTGGTTTCCTGTTCTTTAAAGTCTGGGGTTGATCTGGATTGTCTCCAAGGTCTGATGTTACATGAGCCTCTCCCTGATGTTATTCCATAAGGTAGTATTCCCTTCTAATAACACAGCATAATGAAAATTCCCCAGAGCCAAATGCAACCCCTCTGTTTCCTTTGCATGGCTTATTAAATTAGTGAGAACCAAGCAGGCCCTCACTGGAGAGCTTGGGAAATTGCTGGATATTGGGAGGAGATTTCTGAGTTTAGCACACAGTTGCCCTTGGCTAGATTATGCAGTCCTCCCGAGTTTTCTCTCAGTTGTGATTAAGCATGAAGCAGAGAAGTTCAGCAATGTAGAGAACAGGCCTGGGTCTCTCCTTCATAAAGAATGCTTCTCCGGGCACCTGTGTGGCTCAGTGGGTTAAGCCTCTGCCTTCGGCTCAGGTCATGATCTCAGGATCCTGGGATCAAGTCCCGCATCGGGCTCCCTGCTCAGCAGGGAGCCTGCTTCCCCCTCTCCCTCTGCTGCTCCCCCTACTTGTTTTCTCTCTCCTTCTCTCACTCTCTGTCAAATCAATAAATTCTTTAAAAAAAAGAAGTGCTTCTCAACTAAGGCTCTTGTGCCATTTGATGCAAGGAAGTGCACTGATTCTTTGCTTCATTTTTTATATATCCACAACCATATTTTTTTTTCTTGAGACACAGAGAGAGAGAGAGTAGGGGCAGGAGAGGGGCAAAAGGAGAGGGAAAGAGAGAATCTCAAGCCAACTCCACATTCAGTGCAGAGCCCAATGCGGGGCTCAATCTCATGACCCTGAGATCATGACCTGAGCCAAAATCAAGAGTTGGATCAACCAACTGAGCCCCGCATGTGCCCCTCCACAACCGTATTTTAATTACATAAGGCTATGGGAGTGAATCTGAAACATACCTTGAGGTTCAGCTGACCCTGATCAGTTATTCACAGCATGCTAGAGACTGCATAGGAGTATCTGAAAAGGCCTTTGTGAACCCATCCCAGGGTGAGTGCATATACGTGCGCATGTGAGTGTGTGTGTGTGTGTGTGTGTGTGTGTATGTGTGTAAAGAGAGAGAGAAATAAGGTAATTGAGACAAGGATCTCTTCCATGGAGCCCTCTGAGGTGACAAGGGTGTCAAGTGGGGCACAGGATGAGGACTGGGGACTCCTATAATTCTGTCTCACCCACCCTTCAGGTCCATGAGGAAGGAATAAACTTCATGATGCAAAGAAGAAGTGAATGTGGCTTCATTCAGTTCTCAGGGTTGAAACTTGAAAGACACAGGGGTTAATAGTTATTGAAAACCTACTGTGTTCCACCTACTGGGATGATCACTCCATAGGCACCTTCTTTTTTTAACCCAAAACATATGCACACACAACTCTTTAAGGTAGGTATAGTTATCCCCACTTCATTGATGAAGAGAGCAGGGCTTAGGGAGTTGAGCTAGCTAATTTGCTCAAACAAGAAAATTGAAATACCGGTCTTTCTTACTAATTTTGAAATGTGAGCTTAAAAAAAAAAAATCAACCATTCCCACATTGCTGGAGTGGGAAGAACCTCCTTAGCATATCAAATCCTTTCTCCTTGCAATTCTTCATGATGCTAAATTTTTAAATATCCATTTTATACAAATGCTTGGGATAAATACGAATTTGGAATTATTGGAGGAATCACTGCGTTAGCCATGCTAATGGACGGGCTGGGGAATAACAGGGTTTCCTGGGCCCACATAAGAAAGCGATGAGAAGGAGAAGTGGACTATTAATACCTATGTTTTATCACATATGGCATGCTCTGGCTTGGGGACTTCAAACTGGGAGCCTAAATTTTATTCTTTCTTCTCTAGCCTTTTATTTCTGAAAATAACAGATTTTGACTTTTCTGTACCTCCAAGGAGATGTCAGAGTCTCCTTGAGAAAATCAAAACAAAGCTGTTTTATGAGTAAATATATGCCAAATGAAGGAATTACCATAAGCCATTTATTCTAGGTGCATTAATTAACACTGCCTCATTCATCAGCTGTACTGTCCAATTTACTTTAGAGGACCAGCTGTCTCCAACTCTGGAGGGCTTCTGTGGGGTTGAGATCATTAGTCTCCACACCCTGAAGGAGAAGAGGAGACACCGTGTTGCTCCCTTACAGAGTTGCACAATGAAAAACTGGAGATGAGAATAGAAATGAGTTACTAACTGAATAGGAAATGATCAGATTGACCCATATTTAAACATAAGAATTGCATAGAGCCATAAGAGAACATGTTTTACAAAGTAGTTGAGATATTCCCTTTTCCACATTAAAGACTGAAGTCTAATCAGGCTTCTCTCCAAACTCTTATCAAGGTAGAAATTCTGCAGCAGGCTGTCTATAGCCCCAAGGCATCAAGTAGAGCCAGCTTAAAAAACAGGGAGCACTTGTGGTGTAATCTAAGGAGGCCCCTTTCCCTTAAAATAATCTTTTCCCCATTGGCCTTCTGGCAATACTTGACATGCCACCATTAATTGTGTTGGGCTAATAAATGTTTTTCTGGAATAGGTACAACTGACATGACAAGAGCTGAGACTGGGCAGTTCTAATAGGACTGATGAAGAATTAGCAGTCCAGGGCATGAGGCCTTGTTTAAAGGCAAATGTGGGTTAAGACATCCTGTTAGGCAGATGAAATTCTGACAACTCATTGAGGCTGGTGGGCCAAAAGGAAAAGATATAGAATGGAGAACTATTTGTGTACACGCATGCATGTATGTGTGACTCTGCGTGTGTGTGTGCCTCTGTGTGTGCATGTGTGTGCAGAAAGGGAAGGGGGATATCTATGAGGATCCCCCGCAAGGTTTCCCAACAAAACCAGCTATTGTTGCTATCTCCCCTCTAATCCACCCCACCTCTCTATTTTCTCTCTCCCTAACTGCATGTCGATTTTCTTGAAAGTACATTAGATAGATTACAGAATTAATGGGCAAGCTGGTGAAATAGTCTTCCAAACTGGGCAGCCATAGACGACTCTGGGCCCAGGACAGAGCTAAAAGTCAAGAGGCTCTTCCATTCTGGCTCTGCAGGATCAGGTGATTGGCTTTGGTTTCTCTGTGTCTCCATTTTTCAGTGTTTAATTATTCTCTAAGTTCTCTGGGAGCATCTCAGTTCACCGTTTTCCCCTATGTCTTGGAGTTACACATTCAGCCAAGTCAGATCTCTTTAGCTGCGGGCAATAGCCAGTCAACCAACACAAAGTGTGTGTGTGTGTGTGTGTGTGTGTGTGTGTGTGTGTGTGTGTGTTTATGCATTAGGGTGGAGGTAGGGAGACAAACTTAATCTCATCTGTTGTTTCAGATAGTAAGCGAACATTTGCAGAGCAAATGGGCTAAGACATAAACCAGGCAGTCACACTTTGAAACAAAAACTTTATGAACTTGATTTTTAAAAATGTGAACTAACAAGTATAAATTGGAGAAGCTCACAAACTGAGCAAGGGAAGGGGATAAGCACACAGAGGAAGAGGAACATTGCAACAGGTAGGACGACCCAGGAGAGCTAATCCCAGAAGAGAGTCTGGAGAGGTAGTTTGAGGGAAAATAGAGGGAAAAGGTCACTCTGGGTATAACTTGGCTCCAACATCAATTTTCCCTCCAGTAGAAGTTGGCTCGGTAAAAAACAGAGTCCTCACTATTCCCCTATAAATGGGCTGAGATCTTTCCCCAAAGCACTATTATGTGTTTGGACATTCTCTTGCTATATTTGTATGGGAAAGAAAGAAAGCAATTCACAGCCTCCCTAGTTCTTTTTCTTGCTGCTCTCCATTTGTCTTTGTTGCTGGCATGTTATTTCACTAAAGAGGAATGTCCTATTTTTAAGAGGTGAAAGGCAGTATGTGGGGTGGAGGTTATACTAATAAATTTTGACATGGAAAAAAGGAGACCTACTCTTATTTCCTTATAATAAACAAAAACTAAGTGAAGAATCTTGAAACATCACCCAAAGGGATGCAAAGGCCTTTAGGAGGGAAGAGATATCTTCAGAGGGTAGCTGAGCATGAGCCTGACTGGTGATGTGGGAGTGAAAGGCGGAGCCTAAGTCCCCTAACATTTTTATTAATGCCCTAAACTCCTGAAAATTCCCCAGATCTCTCTGGGGCTGGGTGCATCCTTCTCCCTCAGAACATGGTGCCTATATCCAGTTCCTCTTAGATGATGCCAACCCTAGATTCTTCCTGTCATTTGATGTACATTTACTATCTTCTATTTTCCAAGAAGCTCTAAGTACTAAGAATTTAAAGAATAAGTTGAATAAGAAAATTCTTCTTGTTGCAAGTATGAGTCTGCTGGGGCTGCCATAAGAAAATATCACAGAGTTGATGGCTTAAACAATGGAAATGGTTTTTTCTCCTAGTTCTGGAAGCAACATGTCTAAGCGGCAGGTGTCAGCAGGTTTGGTTTTTCCTGAGGCCTCTCTCCTTGGCTTGCAGATGGCTACTTTCTCACTGTGTCCTCACATGATCTTTCCTTTATATGCATGCAACCCTGGTGTCTCTTTGTGCATCCAAATTTCCTCTTCTTAGAGGGACACCAGGCAGACTGAACCAAGGCCCACTCTAATTGCCTCATTGTAACTTAATCACCTCTTAAAGCCCTATTTCCAAATTCAGTCACATTCTGAGGTCCTGGGAGTTGGGGCTTCGACATACGAAATTGAGGGAGGCACAATTCAGCCCACGAATAGGAAGGAAGCTCCCTATACTCATAATAAATCAGATATCTTAAGGCTACTCACAAGAAAAAAAAAGTTTCAATTTTTGTGAAGAACCAACAGATTGAATGAGTCTTCTGGCCAGAGTAGGTCCTTCATATAAGTTTGCTGGATTGAGCTCCCCTAAGGAGTGGGGAACTCCCCACAACTCCAGGCTCTCTTTCTCACTCCAGTAGAGATTGAATATGCAAAGGTAATTCCAGGCAGAGGGAACAGGTGATTCACGACAAGTTCCTATTGAAAGAGTTGGATGTATCAGATGGTTTCTTGTGGGGAGAGGTTAGGCAATAAGATAGAAAAGACCCTAAAGATAAAGGATTGGGCATGTATGGATGGATCCCAGTTTTATTCTGTAGGCTCAACAATAAAGTTGTAACTTGGACAAGGCAGAATATTCTGACATGAATCTCTGCTTTTTTGGAGCTATTACTGACATGGCAGCAGGAAGAATGCCCAGAATGGGGAGAAATGCGGATAGGGAGCCTGTTTAGGAAGAGACTACAATGCTTTGGGCCATTTTCCAGTGTTTCCTCTGTGAAGAAGTCACAGAGGTGAGGTTGCTAAGGAATGGAATGCCCCCCCTCCCCCGCCAAGACTCTGGACAATGTCCTTTTAGCCTCTCAGAAAAGGCAAATGCCAAAGAGGTCAGATTTAGGGGAAGGTCACTGGCCAGAGAAGGTAAGCACCTTCTTTGTAAAGCCTCCAGGCACAGCGCCATTGGTTCACATTGTACTTGAACCAAAGCCATGCTGAAGGAAGAAAGGAATGAGATCAGAGTCTTCCAAAAGCTGTGTGGGGAGTCTCCACGGTCATGTTAGCTGTTGGATAATTAAATTACTTCTTAGAAAAGTAAGATATATTTCCTCTTTCCCAGTATAGTATTTTTGGAAGAGAAATGTGTGCCTTCTGCTGGCTGCCTGGTGTGTCCAATTCTAAATGTCAAGGCCAAGTCCTGAAAATAGTGCTGGAGACATTTTGTCTGAGGTGAGTCAAGGTGGCTCCTTCCCACTGGGTCAGATGAGGTTTCACCACCAAGGGAAATGAAAGCCTCCCTTCTGCAGAAAGAAGAGTAGGACACTTTCCTATTTCAAGAGGGCCATATCATTTGGCTTTTCTTGTTTCATTTTTCATTCCTGCATTCAACATTTGTCAAGCACCTTGTATATGTCAAACTAATCATAGACACTGGTGGTACCAAGGTGAATATGACTCAGTCCAGAAAATTTTCCTGCTGTCTGATAGAGACCAGGCAGCTACAAGTAGATGAAATAAAATGCCATATAACATACTTAACATAACTAGCTTTATTGAAGCTATGGACTAAGGGGACCAACCACAGAAGAAGAGCCACACCTGCATGACAGCTTATCCTCAGGTAAAGCCTGCCATGATGTACATGGTGTGATGACTCACCAAGATGCTGGGTCCAAATATGTAGATCACCGGCCTATATGGGTACCTGAAATTCCTACAGTAACTATTCCTTGGGTTAAGGCTTATTTAAATATGAGAATGTTTTATTCTAATCATATCCTAATTTCTCATCTTAATCACTTAAAATAACCATTCACCCAAACAATATGAAAAGACATAGAACTGACAGGCAATCCATTAATCACCTAAACATTTATTAATTACCTCTTATCTACAGTGGACTGGGTTTGGGCATTATAGGGAGATAGAATGTCAATAAGGAGGAGGAAGGGAACAAGGAAAGCAGTTAACCACTGCTGATTGTCAGCCATGATGTTAGGAATGTGACATATATTATACTACTTGTTTTTGAAAGGAAGGCAATAGGAAAATCTCAATTGTATAGGTCAAGAAGCAGTTGATAGGAATTACAGGCAGCAAAGGGCAGGTCATTGCCATGCCAAAACCCATGACAAATTCATCATTCCATGGTAAGATGGCAAGAGAGCTGGGAGGGAGGCATTTTGTAAGGAAAGAGAGGGGAGAGGAAAAATCCCTGATGCGAATTGAAGCAGTGGCATGAGTATCCAAGGAAGAGGGGACACCCACTGCAGAGCCCACCATGGCCTGAGTTTTCCAGAGCTGCAGGAGTAGAGCATACCCCCAGCCACATCTAAGCACACATGGAAGTATGTCCACACACTGCTGAATTTGCAGTCTTCCTAGGTCAGCAGCATGGGCCGCTGTAATATGCATGTGTTCTGTACATATATGTGTTACCATTTTTCAGGTGGATGTACATGCTAAGATTATCAAAATAAACATCAATTTAAAAGAACAGTTGATGGGGTGCCTGGGTGGCTCAGTGGGTTAAAGCCTCTACCTTCAGCTCAGGTCATGGTCTCAGGGTCCTGGGATCGAGCCCTGAGTCGGGCTCTCTGCTTAGCGGGGAGCCTGCTTCCCCTTCTCTCTCTGCCTGCCTCTCTGCCTCCTTGTGATCTCTCTCTGTCAAAATAAATAAATAAAATCTTTAAAAAAAATAAAAGAACTGTTGAATTTGTATCCCTCTGTCATTGTGAATATTCTCAGCTAATGGATACCAGAAGGGCAGTCACTATTCTGTATGGGCATGATGACATTTTTGTTTCTTAGCAACAGACCAGGGTCCTTATTTTGGAATAGGTTATGTGTTGAAGGACTAGAGAAATTGTATTCCCTCTGGTTAATGTCTGTCAAGGTTAACACTCCCACCAGGGGTCACACACTATGAAAAGGATGTTGTATATAGTCTTACTTGAGTTTCATAGCTGCGAATAATATTCATGGTAAGTGGGTAATGTCATCCTCACTTAAGAGCTGAGAAAACCAGAGCTCAGAAACATCAAGCAACTTGCCCAAGATCACACAGCCATATCCAAGCTCTTAACATAGTAGCTCATTGAATACTCATTGCACCACTATTAAGTATGTACTGTTATCATCATGCTCTCCATTTTTCAGACAAGAAAAGAGAAGCATGGAAAATCTCAGCAACTTGCCCAAGGTCACACAGTGGTAAGTCCTTGAGCAGGGATTTGTCCCTGAACCCAGATTTGACCTGCACAGCTCAGCTCCTAACCATCAGCCTTTCTCACTTACTTGATAAACTGTAATTCTCCCTTCTTGATGCTATCAGACTCCAGATGACAACTTCCTACAGGAACACAGCTTCATCTTGTGGGCATGAAAAAGACCCTTGCACTCATTCTCTGAGTGATCAAGCACCTTGCCTCTGAAAGCTCTTTTGAGTTGCTGCTAGAATGCTTTTAAAAGGAACTATTCAATAAATTGGGGAGATTTCAGGAGAGTTTATTTGTCATCCTGATGGGCTGGTGCTCTAGACATAACCATGTACAAGATAAACTATCCAGTGGAGAGAAAAGGAAATAACTTACACTCAGAGCTAGAAGACACAAGGTGAAAATGCGCTGGGACTCAGAAGGACAATCAAATTGGTTGTAAGGGACTTTGGGTGCCAAGGGCCTGTGATAGTCCAACTTACCCTACACATCCAAAGGTCTGACAAGTGTCCCTGGGATTAGGTCCTTTGAGGAAACTAAAGGTCATCTTGGTTCTGGTCATATAAAACACAGTCTACTCTTTGTCCTATATGACATATAAGACACAGTCTACCATCTCCAGTAGACTGAACTTCCTGCTCTCTTCCATGTGAACTACTCAGTATCAAGTCAGATCACCCAACTCCTGAGCTGGCAGAACTGCTGTTGCATCTAAATGCAGGTCTTGAATTTTTTGTCCTTTTCTTTCATTTTTAATTTCATATTGCTAGTTTTTACCCAAAATTTTAAGTTTCAAAATTCTTTTGAATGTTCCTTCTGCCATTTATCAAATTAACAAATATATCCAAGATTGAAGTAACCGATATATTTGGAAAGTTGGAACTCTTTTTGTTTGTTTGTTTGTTTGTTTCAAGAGTAGAATTTAGTGATTCCTTGCTTACCTATAATACCAGTGCTTATTATAACAAGTGCTCTTCTTAATACCCATCACCCATCGAGCCCATCCTTCACCCATCTCCACCATCAACCCTCAGTTTATTCCTTATCATGAAGAGTCTCTTATGGTTTGCCTCCCCCTCTCTCCTTCTCTTTTTTTGTTTTTTTTTTTTTCTCCTTCCCACACATTCATCTGTTTTGTTTCCTAAATTCCACATATGAGTGAAATCATATGGCATTTGTCTTTCTCTGGCTGACTTATTTCACTTAGCATAATACACTCTAGATCCATCCACATCCTTTCAAATGGAAAATTTAATTCTTTTTGATGGCTGAGTGATATTTCACTATCTTTATTCATTCATCAGTCAGTGGACATTGGGCTCTTTCCACAGTTTAGCTATTATAGATAATGTTGTTATAAGCAATGGGGTGCATGTATCCCTTCAAATCTGTGTATTTGTATCCTTTGGGTAAACACTTAAGTATAATTGCTAGATCATAGAGTAGTTCTATTTTTACAAAATTTGAACTCATCTTCTTCCAAGTCATTGACAAAAAATATGGAACACAGACACAGCTCTCTGTTCATGCGTCTTGGGACTTGACAACAGGTTGACCTCAACCCACTGAGACTGCCTGATTCCCTACTGACTAGTCTAGCCGCTGCAACTAATTTTCAGTGAATCCTTCCTAGATCCTAGAGACTATCACCTTCTAGTCTAAAAACGCAAAACCATCTATTTAATCATCTTTTCTAAATGGACTAAACATTCCAATCAAAGGACATAGAGTATCCTTCCACATCACTCAGCATCAGGGAAATACAAACCAAAACCACAATAAGATACAACCTCACACCAGTCAGAATAGCTAAAATTAACAAGTCAGGAAACAAAAGATGTTGAAGAGGATGCAGAGAAAGTGGAACCCTCTTACACTGTTGGTGGGAATGCATGTTGGTACACCCACTCTGGAAAGCTAGGAAAATAGAGCTACCCTATGACCCAGCAAATGCAGTACTAGGTATTTACCCCAAAGATATAAATGTAGTGATCTGAAGGAGCACCTGCACCCCAATGTTCATAGCAGCAATGTCCACATGCCAAATTGTGGAAAGAGCCAAGATGTCCATTGACAGATGAATGGATAAAGAAGATGTGGTTCATATACACAATGGAATATTACTGAGCCATCAGAAAGGATGAATACTTATCATTGACATTGACATGGATGGAACTGGAGGGTACTATGCTGAGCACAATAAGTCAATCAGAAAGACAAGTATCATATGGTTTCACTTGTATGTGGAATATAAGAAACAGTACAGAGGATCATGGAGGAAGGGAGGAAAACCTGAATGGGAAGTCATCAGAGAGAGAGAAAAACCGTGAGAGACTCTTAACCGTAGGAAACAAACTGAGGGTTGCTGGAGGAGAGGTGGGTGGGGGATGGGGTAATTGGATGATGGGCATTAAGGAGGACAAGTGATGTCGTGAGCACTGGGTGTTATATGCAAGTGATGAACTACTGAATTCTACATACGAAACTAATGATGTACTATATGCTGGCTAATTGAATTTAAATTTTTAAAAAAGAGAAGAAAAGACATAGGGTGTCTACATGCTGCCTAGTACTGACTATAGTGTCCTGAAGTCATCTTTGTCTCCTATTTTGAAAACAATAATATCTGCCTGTTTCCAGTGTCTGATACATTTTCATGATATCTCAAATATTATAAATAATTGTCAAGGATTATAAATGCTAATTCATTTCAGAAGTTAATGTGTAGTTTAGGGAAGTCAGAAATTTGAATTTAAGAATTTATTGGGTAATCACTTTGTGTCTCTTTGCCTTTTTTTCTCCCATAAAGGCTGCAAAGAGATTTAGAATCTATTACCCCATACATAGGCACATAGAAACTTTCCCTATTATCTATCAAGGGGAACAGAAAACTCCAGTTATTCACTCAAACCCACAGGATAAGGAATGGGAAAAGACGTCTCATGAAGTCACTTGGCAATATCACCTGGTCACAGCATGTGCCAAACACGTCCATCAGCTCAGAGCCTGCAACAAATTGAAAAGGATTGTAAAATATTATCACTGGGAGTGAATTTATAAATTGTCTAGTGCATCCCCTCATCTTGCAGATAAAAGTGAATCTCTCAGGCCGAAAGTGGCTTAATGAGTATTATATGGTATATCCATGATGGAGACCAGTTTAAAACATTCCTAATCCAGTGTTCTTTCCATTATGCTGGGTCACTTTTCTAAACCCTAACTGGCATATCAGATAAGGATACATTTATTAATGGTGCAACTGATTTTGGCAAAATAGTAACAAGACTTCACGTAACTTGACGAAAGGGCACTGCAAGTAAGGAGCCTGAAATAGAAGCAAATACCTCTTGTAGACATTCCTTAGAATGGTCCTCATACCCCGCTCCCTGTCATTGCTTCTACTCAGCCATCATCTCCATTATAAAGACGTGAAAACTGAGGTACAGAAAAATTTTGTGATTTTTCTAAATTTAGAGGTATGAAGGGATTTGAATCTAAACAGAGTGGCTTCAGAGTTTGTGGGGTTTTTTTTTTAAGATTTTATTTATTTACTTGTCAGAGAGAGAGAGAGAGAGAGAGCATGAGCAGAGAAGGGGCAAAAGGAGAAGCAGGCTCCCTGCTGAGCAGGGAGCCTGATGTGGGACTCAATCCCAGGATTCTTGGATCATGACCTGAGCTGAAGGCATAAACTCAACCGACTGAGCCACCCAAGGAGTCCCCAGAATTTGTGTTTTTGGCCAATAGACAGAACTCTCTCTCCTATTCACTTTGGCATGTAAGGGTACACCAACCAGGCTGCCCCCACCAATAGGGCTAACTACTTCTTTCCAGTGGAATGTGCCTTCCTTACCTGATCCATTTGATCTGATAAACTGATAAGTGCTAATGAGCACGAATGAGCTGTGTGTCTCAATTTACACTTTTTGACAGAGGCCTTCGGGAGACCATGACTTTGTAAGAGTTTAGTTCAACCAACATTCTTCAAGTACAGGCCCCGTGAGGCATCTATTACAGATATTCTCAGGAGGGTTAACCTTGCCCTCCCTCTCACATGTTAAAGTAGACTGCCTGGTGTGTGATCAATGACAATACCTTGTGTCTGAGATGCAGAATACCTTGAGATCACTTCCTCCCCCTTGATCCCTCTATTGAAGCAGTTGAATGCTGAGGCAATGCAGACCCCAAAATTTTGTGGGGTTTCTATTTTAGGTGCAGTACCAAGGGCCTCCCATCTGTTATCCTTTTTAATTGTCACAACAACTCATTTTACAGATGAGGAAACATTGGCTCAGAGAAGCAACCTCATGTTAGTGATCTTGCCCAAGTTCTCCAGCCAGAAAGTGGCTAAAATGTTGGGATTCAAAACAAGTTTGGTTCTACAGCCCTTACTTTCCTATTCATCTTCTTTTTCTTTTCTTCCTTTCTTTTTTTTTCTTTTCCTTTCTTTTCTCTTTTTAATTATCCTATACTTTCTCACCTATAGGAGCCCATTTTTAGGTTGGAGTCATCCAAGGGGGTACTGGTGAAGGGATTTCACAGAAGCAGCATGCTAAATTACACTTGGAGGCTGAGACATGCTACATCATTTGAAACTTCCCCTGTTGTTTGGTACCTTTGTTTGTGAGGTTCAAGAGATCAGACAAAGATTTAAATAAACATAAATATAAATGTTTCCAAAAAAATAAATAAATAAATAAAAATACGTGAAGATTAAAAAAAAAAAAGATGCTCTTTAGTGTGACACAGCCCTACAGACAGCAGAAGGCTGAAGGGTAGGAAATACGTAATGTCAGGACAGACTGCCTCTGCCTTTGTCCCCAGACTAAAGAGACACAAAAAGACACCCCAAAAACGAGAAATGTGGGATATAAGTTGCTACAAGCTCAATATTGTCCAAATGTCTATCTTTTGCTAACCATATAATATTTTCCCCATATAGGCATTATCAATAAACCTATTATAAACAATATTTTTCTTTAAATTGCTTAATTAATTTGTTTTACTTAAAGAGATGTTCTCTTTTATTACAAAAATATTGAAGTATAAATTTATGTGGAGTAGTTCCCCAATCATAATATATAAATATAAATTTATAAATATTATGAATATATTGATAATATAAATACTATATTTATATATTTATTTCTATATACATATATTTATAATAATATATTTGTTACATTTAATAATATATTTATTTATATAAATATAAATGTAATTTTACATAAAATATAATTTACATAAAATATAATTTTATGGTTTACATAAAATATAATTTTACATAAAATATAATTTTTTGAAAAGCAAACACTCTGTGTAACCATCATCCAAATCAAGAAATGATCACCAGTACCCTAGAAGACCTCATTCTGCCTCTTTCTTAAACACTAAACTTTTATCCTCAAAGGTAATCACTATCCTAACTTCAAAAACCACAACTTAGTTTGGCTTCTTTTAGAAAGTGATTTTTTTTTAAGATGTTATTTATTTATTTGTCAGAGAGAGACAGAGTAAGAGGGCACAAGCAAGGGAGCAGCAGACAGAGGGAGAAGCAGGTTCCATGCTGAGCAGGGAGCTCGACGCTGGACTCGATCCCAGGACCTTGGGATCATGACCTGACCTGAAGGCAAATGCTTAACTGACTGAGCCACCCAGGCATCCCATCTTTTAGCAACTCATTAAAAATGAAATTATGATATTATGTAAGACTTTCTGTCTGCCCTTTTTCTTCAATATATTGGAAGTCAGATTTATCTATATTTGTTGCATGCAGCAATAATTCATAATTTTCATTCCCTATAGAGTATTCCATTGTATGAATACACTACAATTTATTTATTCATTCCACAGGTGAGGGGCATTTCTATTATCTCTAAAATATTGCAATACAAACATTTTGCACATGTTTTTTGGTACAGAAGCGCGACATGTTTCTACTGAGTATGTATTTTGTAGTGGAATTGCTGGGCCAAAGTTAAGTATGTATTCACCTCTAATAAATAGTGATAAAACAGTTTTCTAAAATAATTGTACCAGTTTATATTCACACTAGTGGTATATGACAGTTCTGGTTGCTTTACATCTTTACCAATATTTGCTATTGTCAGAGTTTTGGTTTTTTTTTTTTTAATTATTTTTAGCCATTCTGGTGTGAATGCAGTAGTATTGCATTGTGCTTTTAATTTGTATTCCCATTCTGACTAATGAAGTTGTACACCTTTGCATTTATTTTTTATTTTTTTATACTTTAATTAATTAATTAATTTTTAAATTTTATTTTATTTTTTAAGTGTTCCAAGATTCATTGTTTATGTACCACACTCATGTGCCTTTGCATTTAGATATTCTAGTCAATGAAGTGTTTTCAAGTTCAAGCTTTCACCCATTTTTCTATTGTATTGTCTTACTTTTTCTAATTTATTTGTAGTAGTTATTTATATGCTCTGGGCACAAGTCCTTTGTTCTTAATATGTATTGTAAATTTCTTCTCTAACTCTGATTTGCCCTTTTACTCTTTAATGGTTTCTTTAGAGAAACATTGTTTAATATAGTCCAATTTATCCATTTCTTCTTTTATGATTAATGTTTACTTTATGTCTTAAGAAATCTTTTCCTATCTTAGGGCCATGAAAAATTTTTCATGGTATATTCTATATAACTTATTATTTTACCCTCCATGTTTAAGTTTACAATACAACTGTAATTGATTTTTGTTTCTAGTATGAAATAGAGGCAAGATGTGTATTTTTCCATGTGAATATCTCAATGATGCAGCACAATTTATTTATTTTTTAACTATCTCCTTGTCTTTCAGTGCCATCAGTGCCCATATACTATGGGTCTGCTTCTGCATTCCTTATACTGCTCCATTAATATATTAGTATGTTCTTATGAAAATGCCACATAGTCTTGATTGATGTAGCTTCATAATGACTCAGGTTATTAGGCAGTATAAGTCACTAACTTTGCTGTTCTTCAAGACTGACTTGACTCAACTTGGTGGTTTTCAGAAAAACTTAAAATATAAATTTGAGGATCAGCTCATCAATTTATAAACACACACACACACATACACACACATACTTTCCTATTCCTTATTTGGGATTATATCAAATGAATAAACCAGTTTGAGAAGAACTGACATCTTTATAATATTGAGTGTTCCAATCTATGAACATGGTATATCCTTTCGTGTAAATCTTCTTTAATTTCTCTAAATAATGTTTGTACTTTGCTATGTAAAGATGTTATACATTTTTTACTAGTTTAATTCTTAATATATATGTTTTTATTCTATTGAAATAGTATTTTTTTCGATTTTATTTTATAATCATTTCTTGCTAATAGTCTTTTTTGCAAATAACATGTATTTAAGTTCGACTCTCTCTACTACTTTACTATTAGTTTTGTCTCACTTGCAACATGTTCTTTCTCTGTTTTCTGGCCTTTTTGGAACTAGTATCCCTCCCATTAACATCTTAAATAAGCCTTTTATTACTCATTTTGTGATTATCATAGAGACTACAATATGTAACCTTGAATTATTAAAGTTTAATATACATTAGTACTATCACTTCCCAAAGAATGCAAGGATATTTGAATATTTTTTCTTATTTACAAATTACTGTTCTTTGTGCTTTCAATATCATGAATTTAATTCTGTAAGACATTTTATGGTTCAACAGTTAGTATCCATTCACAGTTGTCACATATTTAACCATTCCATTGCTTTCTGTTATTTTCTTTCCTATATTTCCTTACTTTTATATGAAATTATTTTCCTAATGTAAGAATAACTCTCTTTAATATTTTCCTTCAGTACAGGTCTTTCAGTAACAAATTATCTCAGTTCAATTATCTGAAAATAACCTTATTTTGCATCTTTTGAAGGATATTTTATTGGATGAAGAACTCAAGATTAACGGTTATTTTCTTCTATACTTTGATATTTTCTTGCCTTCTTACTCCCATGGTTTCTGTTGAAAAGTCTTTGATAAGTCTTACTGCAGTTGAAGGTAATGTATCTTTTTTCCCTAGTATACACTTTCACATTTTTGTTTTTGTCTTTGTTTTCAGCAGATTTATTGTGATGTGCAGTGCAGTTTTCTTTCTGTTTTATCTTGTTCCAGGTATGCCAAACTTCTTGAATATGTGGTTTAATGTCTTTAATCAACTTTAGAAAATTCGTGCCCATTACGTTTTCTGATATTGCTTCTATGCCATTCTCTTTTCCTCTCCTTACTCATGTACCAAGTACAAGTGTATTGACCTCTCCTCTGTGTATCATATGTTCTTACATTCTTTTATGTATTTCTTAAAATTTTTTCACTCTGCTCTTCTAACTGGATATTTTCTACTGATCTCTTTTTTGGTACACCAGTCTCTTCTTCCTTATATTTAAACTGCATTCTTAACTTTCTGTTGTAGTCTTTCAGTTCTATCATTTACATTTGATTCTTTTATATATTTCCCATCTTGCTTTTAATTTCTAACATAATAATCTGTTTTAAAATTTATGTCTACTAATATCAATATATTGATATCCTTGGGTTTTTTTCCTATTGTCTGATTTTTCTCTCTTGTTTCCTAATCATTTGGACAGCTTTCCTGGTCTGTGTAAGGACACTTTTGCAAATAATTGAAGCATGGTGTACTCCAGGAAGGATTTTCTTTTGTTTCTGTTAGGCACTTAGGCTAAGAAAAGATTATCTTAATCCTATTTTGAGCTGATTGAAACTTGGGTTTCTGTCATTGGGAAAGTGGTTCTATTTTTGGCTTCTCCTTATCCTAAGAAGTAGCCTTTCAACAATCAAAATTGAAAGCACTTCTCAGTGATTCTTGAACTCCAATTGTTATCTCTGAAGTCTGGAGAGATTACTGAAAGTTCACCTCAGTTTTTCATTCTCTCAGCATCTGCTTCAAGAAAAAATGCAGCTAAAGATTGGTGTCACTTCTCTATGTTTTCCTTTTCTCTGAGATCTTGTCCCCTCATGGTCATGCTGCTATGGTACCTTTCCAATTACTTTAAACATATACTTTTCCTCCAATATTTTAGTATGAGAATTTTCAGACATAAACAAAACATTAAAGTATTTTACAGTGAACAGCCACATACCCATTGACCAGATTCTATAATTTACATTTTTCACAATTGGCTTATTTTATGTCTCTCCATCTATCTATCCTTCTGTCCATCCATCAATTCAACTTTTTATTAAAAGCATTTTAAAATATATTAAAGACCATCAGGACACTTCCCTTAAGAACATCAGGATGCGTCTCATTAACTTGAGTTCAATACTGCTTTACAGGCAATTTTCTTTAGACACATTATATATATATATAGACGCATTATATATATGTAATATCTAAATCAATCATATATATATATATATATACACACACACACACAAACAATTATAAATCAATCAATATAATTGGTTCTCTGACCTTGCATTACTAGAATAAATCCTACTTGGTGATAATATATATTGCTGGAGTCTATGTGTTTTCTTAAATCCTAGAATAACACACGTGTATGTGTTCATTCACAGGTAAGTACTATATTTAGTGTTGTCATATGCTTTTCCTAAATCTACTGAAAATACACTATGATTTTTCTTCTTTATTATATATATTTTGTATAATATATATAATACATATTATGTAATATATATGATATATATATCATATATATTTTATATTAAATATAAATACACATTATATGTCATTTATATAAATATATGACATATAATATATATCAATTATATTGCTTGATTTATATATTGATTTATATGTTATATATTATATAATATATATAAAACATATAATATATGACATATATAATATATAAATCAATCATATATATACTATATATAAATCTATCTATATATGTAATATATATATTCAATATATCAATCAATCGATCAATATAGTTCATTCTCTGACCTTGCTTTACTAGAATAAATCCTACTTGGTGATAATATATATTGCTGGATTCTATGTGTTTTGTTAAGAATTTTTGCATTTATGGGGCGCCCGGGTGGCTCAGTGGGTTAAAAGCCTCTGCCTTCGGCTCAGGTCATGATCCCAGAGTCCTGGGATTGAGCCCCGCATCAGGCTCTCTGCTCCTCAGGGAGCCTTTTTCCTCCACTCTCTCTCTGCCTGCCTCTCTGCCTACTTGTGATCTCTGTCTATCAAATAAATAAATAAAATCTTTTAAAAAAGAAGAATTTTTGCATTTATGTTCATAAGAGATATTGGTCTATAATTTTGTTTTTTTTTATTTCTTGCACACTTTCCTTTCTCCTCTATTTTTCTTTCTTTCCTCTTTCTTTTTTTCCTTTCTTAATAATATCCCTGTCAAACTTCAGTATTACCATTACACTGACCACATATAACAACTTATGAAGTGTTTTAAATATGATACTATTCCCTAAATTTAAGCCATCTTTTTCTATTGTTTTATTGGTGGAAAAATTTATGATAACAAATTCAATTTTTCTAATAGGTAAAAAGATATTCAGCTATTCTATTTGACCATGTATTAGCTCAATTATTTTGTCTATTTCTTCTAAGTTGTCAAATTTATTGTATGGAATTTTTCATGATAGTCTCCTGTTCTCCTTTTAACATTAGTAGGATCTGAGTGACAGTCCCTCTTCCTTCCCAATATTGGTTATTTTCTTCTCTTTCATTTCCAATCTAAGAAGTAACCAATTTTGTTGATCTTTTCAAATTTTGGCTCTGTAAATTTCTATTTTATTGCTTTTTTTCTTATCTTCATGATTTCCTTCTTCCTATTTGTTTTGGCTTATTTTGCTCTTCTCTTTCTAGCTAGCTATCTAAGGTGAAACATTTGGTCATTAATTTTTAGATCTTTCTTCTTTTTAATATAAACATTTGAAGCTGTAACTTCCCCTTTAAGCACTGTTTTATCCACATCCCACAGATTGTGATATGTTGTGTTTTGATTATTTTAGATCAGAATACCTTCTAATTTCCCATGTGATTTCCTCTTTGACCTATAGAAGAGCTAAAGGTGTGTTGCTTAATTTCTAACTATTTAGAGGTTTCTCACATCTTATTTTTATTGATTTTTAGGTTTAATCCATTGAAGTTGAAGAATATGTTCTACATGATTTTTTTCTTTACATCTAATAAGGCTTGTCTTGTTACCAAGCATAGAGACTATCTTTGTAAACATACCGTATATACTTGATAAGAATGTGTATTCTGCATTTATTGGGTGTAGTGTTCTATAAATAGCAATTAAGTAAAGGTGATTGATTGTATCACCTTTGCCTTTACTGGTATTTAGATTATTTTAAGTTCTACTAATGCATAGACAAGGGTATTAAAATCTCAAGCTATCACTGGGAATTGTCTGTTTCTCCCTGTAAGCTTTTGCTGCTTCATGTGACACCAACTGAGGACTGCTCTCCAGTTAAAAATTATAAAAGACAGAAAACTCATCCTATCTTGTTCTCTTCTTGAAATGTCAACTCCCCTTGAAAATCTGCCTATTATTCCATTCTCTTGTTCCCAGCCTGTATCTGTTACCTGTAGAAGGATTTACACAACCATATCATAAGTAGAACATTCAGATGGCTTTTAAAAATATGCTTTCCAGGTTTCCTAGGTATTTTGGTGGAAAGATTGGTATATTACAATTTAGTCTGCTATAATCAGAAGTGGAAGTCCCAAATAAATGTATTTTTAAAGGAATTTTTGAATTGGTACATCAAAACAAATTAAATCTAACTACTGTAATTTAAAATGTTTATCTATGTACCATCAAAAAGCCCTGTTAATCTTAATATATACATAATGCTTTGGGAAAGTACGTACTTGCTAAAGTGACCAGATCACTGAGATGTGAGAGTTCTCTCACCCATCCAAATGTGAACCCCCTACAACACTGTTTAAAGGTGGTCCTATGCCTGAGCTTGTCCAGTGACAGGCAAACAACTCATTAGCTATGAAGCAATTGGTTCTATTTTTGGAAATTCTCTATGTCAGAACCATCACCCTTGTCTTGACTTGAAATTTGCATCCCTGTAAATTCCATCCATCAATCCTAGTTCTACCCCTTGAAGTCTTACAGAACAGTCACATTTTCATTTACATAATAACCCTGTAGATACCTGACTCTTTTCAAATCCTATATATTGGGTGCTTCTATGCTCCTAACATCCATAATGCCAAGGACAGATATTGGTGTCAGTTATTTTATAAGGAAGGAATGAGGAGGCAAACAAGAGAGTAAATAATTTGACCCAGGTTTTATTGATTGCTTTATTGCAAGAAAAAAAATTTAATCTACCAAAGAAATATTTCCCTAGAAAAACTGATCCTTTGCCATCTTTAACACAAAGGAAATATTTTAAAAAGCAAGAAGGACAATTTGGGGAAAAAAGATTCATGTCTGTGAAGTCTTAAAAAAGTTATCTATAATATAATTGAAAAATACAGTTCATCTAACTAATCCTCTCTCTTCAGAAGGGACTAACCAATAGGAGAGTATCCATTTCACTTTTAAGTTTGTCCTTTTACCTCTCCTGTGATTACATCTCTCTTCCAGTTCCTACTGAAACCTTGCCTTCTGCATGTGAAGTTAATTTTCTCTTGTTTTGCCAGTGGTGCACAATGGGAACAAAATAAAGGAAATGAAATATTAAACTAAGTTGAAACAAGTAATGAAACAAAGGGAAGAAGAAAAGGTAGGGAAGGAATCAGAGGGAACTAGAAAACATTTCCATGAGGAAAGCATGAGATTTGTCTATTTCCTGGGGAAATTTCATTGCATGAAGAGAATAGAAGAAAGAGCACCTAGAATTAGGAGTTTGAGTTACATGCTCTCACTGAAGAGCTTCTTAGTATCTTTCCTGTAAAATGAGGGATTTGGCTAAGGCAGTCTCGGGCACCTTCCCACCCGGAAGAGCAGAAGTCATTAGGAGTCATTCATTCCTTGATTCTACATGGCAGCCAGTCTCTGTTTTCCAATTTGAAATACAGAGTGTGGACCAGTGATTCATACTGTGAGTCTCTTGCCAATCATGAGTCCATCCTCATCTGCCTATCCTGGGGGAAAAAGACATGGTTTGGGGGTTTTATTCATTTCTACCCATAGAAGACTTTTTCCAACTATGCTGTGTACCTCTTCCATTCACCTCACTTTTAAGGTGTCTGTAGAGTTAATTGGAGATCAATACAGGTAGAAAGATAATCGTTATCATCATTTGCAATTTATTCTTTCTATTCACTGGGAAGGAGCTAATTTCTAACTTTTGGGCTCATTGTTGAAAATCACTGGCATCATTTAAGCCTTCGGAGAAGAACCAGTGGAGCTCTCTTATCCTCGTGTGGACACGGAGCAGCAGTGAAGTACAAATCTGATGCCTCATGCTTACTATCTTGGCAGCTGCTCCAGATTTAAAATTCATTAAAAGCAGATTTTGAACACTGGCTTCCCTGCTCAGACTGAGCTCTAAGTGGCATTTAAGTCTATGCCTATGCTAGAGGGAGAGACATTTGTATGACTATGTATTTGTGACTATACAGAATTCAAACATTGAAACACCTGTAGCAAAATGCCAGGATTTAAGTGAAACATTTGTAGCAAAACATCAATTGGCCATAATGTTCTACTCCAGGGCTCTCTAATTTCTAAGTGGGCATTTACAGAAGTATTACTTATGAGGGACTTGAGACTCAACATTTTTTTTTTAAGATTTTATTTATTTATTTGGCAGAGAGAGAGATCACAAGTAGGCAGAGAGGCAGGCAGAGTGAGAGAGGGGAAGCGGGCTTGCCGCTGAGCAGTGAGCCCAATGTGGGGTTCGATTCCAGGACTCTGGGATCATGGCCTGAGCTGAAGGCAGGGGCTTTAATCCACTGAGCCACCCAGGCGCCCCGAGACTCAACATTTTTACTGTGTATCTCGATGTTGCAAACACTAGCAACATCGTTTTGATTAGCTTTTAATCACTGGAGCCAAGCCAATGGCCTGGCCCCTTAGAAGAATTCTAAGCCACCTGACACCATGTGGCTTTGTCTTGCTGCTTGTGGAAGCTCTCTGGCCCAAGGCAGTCATGTAGTTATACAGGTGTGTCCTGACAAAGGAAACTTCTGAAGAGATGGGTAAGTGCTAAAACTAGTCCTTTTTCCCATGTACCAAGTCACTGTTGCAGTGTGAGTTACAGTCACCTAAAAATGTATGCAAAGGGCCCACAGATGGACCTGATCCTTCTTGACTTCATCATCCACTTCCTTGCTTCCCTCCCCACTTGAGGACATCCTTGAACCCAGAAAAATTGCCTCTATGCACACCGCAGCCCAGCTGCTGCTGATCTCAGCCTTGGACCACAGACAGGAAAGCCAGCTCGCATCAGAGCTCCTCCGAGTGTGCTTAAGCAAGCTGCTCATCCCTTCTGGACCTCAGTTTCCTCATCTGTTAAAATGTCACACTCTTGGGGTTGGATGGTGTAGAGGTAACAGACAGTGGCAGTTCAAACTTCTGTTCAGACCCTCATTTACTACCTATGTATACTTGGGCGAGTTATGTAAACTCTTTATGGCTCAATTTTTTAAATCTATAAAGTGAAGATAATGATAGCACCTACCGGGGGTCTGGGTGGCTCAGTCAGTTAGGCATCTGACTCTTGATTTCAGCTTAGGTCATGATCGCAGGGTCATGGTTGGAGCCCTGTGTTGGGCTCCCCACTCAGCGGGGAATCTACTTGAGATTCTCTCTCTCTCCTCTCCCTCTGCTCCCCGCTCCCCCCACTGCCCTGCTCACCCACACACTTTCTCTCTCAAATAAATAAATAAAATGTTAAAAAAAAATAGTGCCTGCTATCATTTAATCCTTAGAGAAAACCCTACAAAGTAGGTACTGTTATTATCTCTACTTGATTATCTCTATTATTATCTCTATTTTACAGATTTTTTAAAAAATGAGATCTAGAAGGGGACAGGTATCTTGCCTAAGATCACAGAAGATCTCAGCCATGAACACTGTTTCTACTACAGTACTAAGACAAGTACACACACACACACACACACACACACACACACAAATACACACAGTGCCTGAAACAGTACCTGGCATATTATGTTGATATTATTAACAGTACATAGCACTAAGTAAACACTCAATAAAAGCTACCTGTTGTGATCATGATGATGATGGTGATCTGGTAAGAAGTTCCCACCTGCTAACATTCCTTCCTGAGCTGGGCATTTGTTCCTATGAGATCCCAGCTGGGCTGTTCTTCCCTGTGTGAGCATCATTTGCATTCCGAACAAAGGTCTGAGGACAGCCTGCTCTGAGAGTGAGAACAGGAGCAGAAATGTCAGTGAACTGACTGATAAATGTAGAAAACCATCAGATGGATTGTCTACAGGGGTATTTCTGCCTGTCTGTGTGTGTGTGTTGTGGAAAGTAGGGATATATAAGCTTATTTTACCTTGAACTCAAATTTCCTTGGTCACCAAGAACTGTTAATACTTGTTTTTGCTGTTTCATGGGAACTGTGGGCATAAGGTCTTTCAAGTAAAAGGCTGTGTGTGATTAATTCTCCTTCCTCAGTTTTCCTAGACCACTGGAGTGGAGAGAATGTTCTCAAGGATACATGGATAATAGAATGAACCTTCCTTTCCCACCAAGCCACCCCATATAGTTTGTACCTATCTTGTCAGTGGTAAGTGAGGACTGGTCTTGGGGTCAGGAGGGTGGGTGAAGTGACATTTGTCGGTCGGGTAACCCAAGCCTTGAATTCTGGGGAGAGATGTGTTGGAAGAGAGAATATTCACAGGACATGTTATTATAACATGGCTAGACTGGATGAGGGTAAGAAGACCTGGGTCTCCATCTTACTTAGCCTTAAATCCTTGGGAAACCTGCAACTTTGGATTGCTACATGTTTGCTTCCCAGAGTGTCCCCACCCCTTAGTACCCAACAAAGTTAGTAAATGGAGGGCATGGGCAGAGATTTTTCTACTCCTCAATCCCACACCAAGGACGCAGCCAGAGCAAATCCCCAAATGACTTCAATCCCCAATGGAAGGTATTGTGTGATGCAAACAGTGCTGGTTTTCAACTTTTCAGCCGTGAACCTGCATCTCATGTCCTTTCTTCAGCAGGGCATAGAACGTGCAAAAGGCAGGCTGCATCTCAACACTGACTGTCCCAGTAGTAATGGGCAGGAGCACTTCTGCTATGGGAATCACCAGGGAAACTCACCATACTTGACACAGAGAAATCACCTGACTGTGCCTTGTAACCAGTTAGAGTTTCCACCCATAGACATCAGTCACTCTGGGACTACTGTAGGTGCAAAGCAGATAATACAAAACTCCCAACTGTATTCAAATTTCTTTGCTTTCTTATTTATATTCCCAGTTATACAAGAAAATGAGGTTAAGTCCCTTTTACACACAGTAAAACCAAGACACTGAAAAGCTCAGCGATTTCCCATAGCTCACAAAGCATTGCCAAAGTTAGCTCACATTCTCGTTCTTCCAGTCTCCAGCCCATAGATCTTCTCTGGATTGCATGGTCTTTCAGAATTGCTCAAAATTTTTACAGCATAAATGAAAGCCTACACTCCATCTATAATCTTTCACTTCCTCCTAAGCATTCAAGAGTTCATTAGCATCCAGACCCGTCCCTAAAAGAAGGAAGCCAGGGTAAAAAGACCACCAGGTAGGAGTAGGGTGGTTGGAAACAGGACCTGGACCCTGTCACTTCAATCCTGGGGTGCCAGCCCTCTCCTGAGGCTAACATACCTGCTCCAAGGTTCTCAGAGTCTGCAAGATTAAAAGCATCTGCATATTTTGAAACATCCAAAGCAATCCAATTTTTCACGTTCATCTCAACATTTGGTTATGTCTAAATACAACCATAGAGGGCTCAAGAAACAGCTGGCTGGTGAGTGGACACAGCTTAGCAGATGAATGTAAGGGACTGATGACTCTCACCTTTTGTTAATCTGAACCTCAAATAGGAGATACTGGCATCCCTAATGGGAAGGCTAGCCTATTGAGTATTTTACTGTCCGAAGATGGAATTAATGGCAGTGCCATATCTATTTCGAGCCCAAGCAATAAACTTCATGAGTTCTTCCCCCCATGAAATATTTTGTTTATGTCACATGCGTCTAAGCTAATTTTTTTTTCTTTTTCTTCCCTTCCCCACCCCCATCCTTTCCCTGCCTTCTTTGTCTCCTGAGGCCTATTCCCTTTGGAAGTGCATTAGTTACCTAGGAAACCTTAATGTCATTTTTTTTTATGAGTGGAGTTAGGTGCAGCATAAAGTTAATTTATAGAGTGGTGAGGAATTCATGTCATGACTGGTGAAATAGGAGACTTTATTATGATTTCTATATCCACCTGTGTGGTAGGAATACATACCTTCCCTCTATCATTATGGGTAATTTCTTGAAACATAATTATGAATATGTGTGCTATTCTACAAAATGAGTTGATCCATTGTTATTCAACGTAATTCATCATATTGTTCAATGTAAGCTCTAGAACATAATTAGCAGTAACAACAAACCAATAATATACTAGGCAATCTGTTACAAGTTGAAGGACATGGTGGAATTTCCTCTTACATGATGAGGCAATCCTGCCTTAGAGACAGAATGAATAAGATGAGATTCTGAAATCCTTCATCTATGCCTTTCACGCTCTCTGAGGTCCATGCTGGGAAACATATAAATTCTAAAAATGTTCACCACGTCAGTCTGCTAATTTCTTTCTGTCTTTGTCTAAGGGAAAAATATATAACCATGAAGCTACATTAGGGAAATGTTTCAAGACGGCTTACAAGTAACAAAGAGGATATTCCAGAGTGAAGCTGAGATTCCCCCCACCCCACCACCCCCCAGCATAGCTGGCCATGTTCTGATAGGAGGACTATCAGATTGGGAGCTGGTGCGTTTATTGTGCCTGACACTGTGCTGGGCGTTTTAAATCAATTAATTCGTGTGCTCCCAATAATACTCCTATGAGGCTGGCATTGTTTTTGCCATTTACGGACAGCTTCTGAGAAGTTCAGCGACCTGTCAAAGACACACAGTTACCAGCAAAGGAGGGAGCATAGAACCCAGGTTTGTACAATTGCAAGATCCACTCTTTCGATGAGTTCTACTTCCTGATCTGTTACTATGAGGGCTTTGGGGGGTTTTTTTGGTTGTTTGTTTGTTTGTTTGTTTGTTTTCCTGGGAAAATTCATGGAGAAGCCAGAGCCTCAGTTTTCTTAACTACTAAATGCGGGGAAGGGACACAGAGGCTGATAGAACTTGATCCGTCTCATTGCTCTGTTTTATCCACATTTATCAATGTTGATAGCAGCAAAGCTGGCCTTTCTCAAGATGATGAACATTTTAGGGAGGATCTGGGTTCGCTAAATAAACATAAAGTCACTGTTTCTGCAGACATCTGCACCCACTTTGGGGTGGGGGGTGGGAGAGGAAGAAGAAGAATGCTTCCCATGACTTTTCAGGGCATTTGGGCGGAGTTGCTAATTGCCAGGACAGCTCATGCGGCTGTTGGTTACTAATGCTATAGTTACCGTGTGTGTAGTAATGGGTGAGCAGCCAGGAGTCTTCTGAATGCCAGATGCCAAGGTAACACACAGTCTTCCCGGGCCCTTAAATTCCCACTCCCTATGCAAATACCTTTTGCAGACACTTTAATTGTTTCAGAAACATAGACTTTCTGGCTCCGGGAGCTCAAGCCGATGTCTAAGTGAGTGAGGGTGGGGGTGGATGGGGTAGGGCAGAAGAAAGCAGGTGCCAGCATTCTGCAGACCTCTCCCCAGTGCCCTCCAGCAGCAGAAAAGGCAACTTGCAAACACTTTAGGATGAGCTAAGGTGTGGAGTATAGCTTAGCAATCTAAGACAGTAAAAAAAAAAAAAAGAAAGAAAGAAAGAAAGAAAAAACCCACAAGGGTAGAGGACAAACATTCAAGGCTAGCTCTGCGGTGCTGGGGCAAAGAACTGAGCTTGTCTCTTCCACATGTGGTCACAGAGGAAAGGGTCCTTGGAGGCCATTAGGCCCAAGACTCTCATTTCTTGGGTCACCATGTCATAATGAATTAACCACATCCAGTTACGGCCCAAGACCCCCTCCTTTGCCACATGCTGAGCAACCACCCCCACCCCACACCCTCCCCCCGCCGCCACCCCCCAACACACAGTCCATTTAACTGAAACATCAATACTGTTTTTCAAAGGTAAAGGCATAATTCATTCCAACATTTCCATTTCGTTTCTGTTCAGTGTTTCAACCACAGAGTGGTGCTATTGCAGAAGATAAGGGTGGGCAGAAGGCACGCTCTAGAAATCTGCTTTAAGAGAGGTTTTGAAAGGGGGCTTTCAATCACTGGATCTAATTCCTGCCCTCACAAACAACTTTCAGGAGTCTGGCCCTACACTGAGAAGCAGCAGGGAGAAAAAGTTTAGCGACCTAAAAATACAGTCAACAGATGGACAGATGGCCAAGGCCATGACCAAGGAGTCAGTTTGGAGAGAGGCCATTACCTGGCGAATCGGAAAAGACCTAGTCCTGGATGTACTTCCACACCCAGCACTGTGGACGGGGCATGAGCTCATCAGCTTACTTCCTAGTTCTGTTCTTTGCTTGAGCTATCTATACCATTAAGGTCTTCCCCTATTTAGAAAAAAAACAGATTTGCTTAGAAGTCCCAATGTTCTGCAGTTCCAAAATGCATCACATTATACGCAATCATCTTTTACTCTTTTAAAGAATATATATGCTTTCTACTCCTCTCTCTGGCCACCTTCTTTGATCACCTTGCTATGCTGTTGGAAGTCAAGAGAGAGACCTGGGCATCTGTCCCAAGTCTTCTTTAGAGAGAAAAGAATCTTTAGCTCTGAAATGTTAAGGAAAACAGTGAAGGAAAAGGCAGCTTGCTTGCTCGGGGAGATTGTCTAAAAAAGGTCTTTCACAAAGGAAAGGACCAGTAGCTCTCCATTTGGAAAAAGTGAAGAAAATGCCTCTTTTACCCTTGGTTTCTGTCTGCTTCTCTCTCTCTCTCTCTCTCTCTCTCTTTCTCTCCTTCCCTCAGCC
The DNA here is from genome assembly GCF_010015895.1 of Lontra canadensis. NCBI lineage: Eukaryota > Metazoa > Chordata > Mammalia > Carnivora > Mustelidae > Lontra > Lontra canadensis. The sequence goes on along the minus strand of NW_022631047.1, from coordinate 10,681,737 downwards.
CCTCCCTCTGCACCCCCCCCCCCAACCAAAGGCACCACACATATTTGGCAAGATTAAGGTGTCACCTCTCATATTACAAGGCGTGTTGATTGCACGCAAAGACAGACCCACCAGCACAGAACAACCCCCCCCGCCCCCCCCCAGTCAGAAAACAATACAAACTCTTCCAGCGATTGCCTAGGTCCTGGCAAACTGTGGCCGCCAGTCCGTGCAAGGCATCTGCAGAACAAATCGGGTCTTAAACTCACTGCTGCCTTTTCTTCTTTTTTTTCCCTTCTGATTTTTCAAATTTAAGTTTGCCCCCTCCCTTCCCCTCCTCCCTCCAGACTGCCAGTGACCGAGGAGCTGCAGGCGGATCAGCCCGCACATGTTTTTAACCCCTTCCTCACTGCAGCAGGAGCCAACCAACTCTTCCCTGCAACCCCTGGGTTACCGGTGAACCTGGAGCTCCAGAAAAGAGCCCCTAGACCTTGGCCAGTGGAGCTCAAACTGGGCCTGAATCCCTCGTTTGACAGAGGAGGTGGGGGTGAAGTGCGGAAAGTGGGGGAGGGCAGGGAGGCGGGTCGGAGCAGAGGGAGAAAACCAGAACCCAGCAGATCACGCCCAATCCAAACCTTCATGGTACTGTGTGCCCAGTGGAGGAAACAACTCCGCAGCTTAATCTGGTCCGGAGGAAGACCTCGACATTTTGGCACGAGGCCGGCACTGAAGGAGGACCCCACTCTTCCCAGGGACTGCGGGAGCGCCGCCCCTGGGCCTCCGTGGGCCATTCCGGCCGTTTTCGATGTGGCAGCCTCCATCTGCCAGGATAATGATGAGGCAGGTACAATCTATCTAGTACGCAGCCCCCAGGCTCCATATCCCTTCCTACCTCCTCCCGGACCCCGCCGCCTCTCTCTGCATCCACCTTGGACTGATCTGGTAGGACATTGCAATGTTTCTCCGTGTTTGACCAAATTCTCAAACAAGTCCAAAGAATTTGGATTTTGTTTTTTTGAACCTGGACCCCGGCTGAAACATCGAGTGGGTTGCTTCTTAGACACCTGGAATGGCAGGGCAGGGACGAGACCGGATACATACTTGCTCCCCTCCCCCAATCGCGCGTGTGAGTCAAAAGGTCCTGGCGAGATACGGGGCGAAGGGTGGCAAAGGCTACAGGGAGGAAGTGGTGGGGGGCCCGGAGATGGGAGTCCGCCACGCCCGGGTAACTGCCCCGGAGGGGGGTCAGGAGCTCAAAACTCTGCTCAGAGGCTCTAGATTTCTCCTTGACTCCTAAGCGACACCCCCACCCCACCCCCGCCACTTCTCTCGATGGCAAATGGAAGAAAGAAATATGACTTAACTCGGTAAATTTAGAGAGAACGATCTCAGAACAAGTGGGGTCTAATGGGCAGCTAAAATTATCGAGAAATAAGAGATTTTGCCCCCTCCCTCCCATCCTTTCCTCGAATAATCTATGGGTGGGGGAGTGAGCGTCACTACTTTGGGAGCGCTACTAAGAGGTTTGTTTGTGGCTTGCCTTTTCTGCTTCCCCGCGCTGTCCCCGCGTGCAGACTGGTGGGTGCTGGATGGGTGCTCAGCTGCAGGGCCCCATCCTAGTTTGGAAGGAAGGGGCTTAGAAGTCGGTGTCTGGGTCAAATGGGAGTCTTCGATCCTTCCCCCTCCCTCTTCCACGTTCGCGTTCACACTCGCGCAAACACACAGGGCCACCCCTTCCTTGGTCCCCCTGACCCTCGCCCCCTACCTCTCTGACTCGTTGTCTTTGACGGCCTGCACAGCGTCTTGGGTGCTGGTCCCTGGGAGCAGCATTTTCGCTGGGGAACGATTGTCCTTGGGCGTGTTCGTGTTGTGGGGTGGGGGAAGGAGTGACGGGTGGGCTTGATAGGAGGTGGGGAGAGATCTAGAGCTGGAAGGGTCTAAGGTTTGGAGGAGGAGTTTGCACATTAGACCCAAGCCGCCAGGGGGAAGGGGCAAGAAAGGCCCTTCTGCCTAGAGAGGAAAATCTTAAATAAAAAGAAAAGAAAAAGAAAATTAAAAAGAATTTTTTTCAAGAAAAAGAACAAATAAGGCAGGCTGAAGACATGAACATGTAAAATGTAGTGAAAAAATGAATATTTCGTTTTCTATTTTCCCCCTGGGTCTCTAAAAAGGGGATACTGAAGTATACCATTAATTTAGAAGTTTTTGTTGTTGTGTTGTTGTTGTTGTTGTTGTTGTTGTTGTTGTTTTAAGACAGGCTAGGAGAAATGACCCCGTTGCCCCATTGGGCCCCGAGCCCCAAGCCGCAGGGGCTTAGGGGTGCGAGCGGGCGAAACGCGCGGCGGGCGCGGGGGCGGGCGGCGCGGCACGGAAGGGGTTAAGGCGCTGAGCGCGGAGCCATCTGGCCGGGTTGGCTGGTTATAACCGCGCAGATTATGTTCACGGGACTCAGAGTTGAAGGCTCCTCTCCCTACCGAGCAGCTCCGCGCGCGGCCCCGCGAGAGAGCCCGGCGCAACTACTTTCTTCCCTTTCCTTTCTTTCTTTCTTCTTGTCTTTTTTTCCCCTGCTGGGTAGTGGCGGCGGCGGGGTGGGGGAGACTTTGAATGACCGAGCTCGCGTCCACCTTTCTCTTCATGTCGACGTCCCTGGAAACAGTCACACGGATGCCATGGTTACTTCTGCCACGGTAAGGGGAGGCGGGCACGTTGGGTGGGCAGGTTCGAGGGTGGGGGCGTTAAGTGGGGAGATTTTCCTGTGGACAAGCGAGGGGAGACCCCAACTGCACCCCGCCCCCACTCCCATCGTGTCTCACTCACTCACTTTCCCGGGCTTGTGCCTTCCCCGAAGTTTGCGCTGGGATCTGCCCAGGCCGAGGCGCGACCGCAGCCACCCCCTCCCCACCACAAACATATACACACGGACACTCCTCCCCACCTCTTCTCCAGTCCCTCGGCTACCCAAAAAACCTCCCAGAATCTGGGAAAGTGATCAGGTTTAAGGGACCTGGATTGGAAATGGGGGCGGAGGCGAGGGGAAATAGGGACGACGGAAGGGCAGCAAAGAGATTCAGCAGAACCACCCCCCAACCCCCAACAAACACACCCGTCTGCTCCTGCAAGAGAGGGCTCCCCGCGCATCCTGTAACAAAAGGGGGTGGCAGACGGATCCCGCGCGGGAAAAACGCGAGTGTGCCGCGGCTGTTCCCCAGCACGCGCTCGGTGCCGGGCTCCCCAGAGCTCGGGGTTCCCCGCACGCCTCCCCCTCCCCAGGCCCGGGAGTAGGCTGGGGGAGGGGACTCGGAGCTCACGACCGACCCGGACGCAGGCTTCCCAATTTGGGGAGTTGCAACTCCTCGCCTTGCGCGGCATACCTGTCCTGGAGTACCCTACCTCTCCCGAAAGCTTTTCTTGGCAAAGGCCACGCACCCCGGGTTCGTGGTGGCCAGCGCCCACCCTGTGGCTACCCCACCCTGGGTCTCTGCGTAGATGTTGGAGCTCCGCGCGCAGCCCACGCATCTGGGACCCGGCCGGGGAGCGGCAGGCACGCTGGCCAGGACGTCCCTGGGGAATTCCTCTCGATTTCTCCAGGCCAGCTCTAGGAATTTGAGGCGGAGGTGTGGGAAGGCTGGGAGACCAGGGACTGGCAGAGCTAAGTTGGAGTCAGAAGGACCCCGGGTGGGCCAAATTACCCCATTGCCCCAAAGCGCTGCTCACACTCTAAATGAAATCTGGGACGCTTGGGAGTTGAAGGTTCGGGAAAGGAGGGGTTAGGGTGGGGGAGGGGACTCTGCTTGTTGCTTTTGGGCACAAGTGGGTACCCGGCGAGGAGGCGCTGCTGTTTTTTTGGGGGTGGGGGGTGCTGGCTGCTTCGTTCCTCCGCTGCGCTTCAAATGCATGGAGTTGAGAACCTCGCGCTGAACCGGGTGAGGGCTGCCAACCGGTAAGGAGCACCCCCCCCCCCCACCCCGCGTGTCTGGAGGTACTCCAGGTGGGGGAAAACATCGAACTAGACCGCCTGCTTTCGACCTCTGGCGGCGGATGGCAGGTTCAGAGTCAGTGGAGGCGCAGCCTGGACCCAGCCTGAGCGCTGGGCTCAGAGCTGGAGAGCTGGGACACCGAGCTGGGGGGAATTGTTTATGTGTGAGAAGAGCTGAGGGCGGGAGCTGGGAGGGGTGGCCCAAACGGAGGTGGGTGTCACTCCTGGAACCTCTTGTTTGTAATTCACCTATTAGAGAATATTATGGACGACCTGCTTTTTCATAAAGAGATGCCCTCTCCCACCCTCCAGAACAGAGAGCAAGAGAAATATGTAAGCCCGCTGCCCTAAACATCAGGAGGGGAGAAAGTTGTAAGAGAGGGAACTTTGCAATCCCTTCTGTTTTCCCTACACTCAGAAATTCTCCAGCATATTAGCTTACCCCCTCCAGCCCCCAATTCCTTCCTGATATACTGCACAGAGAAAGTTGAGAGGTAGAATTCAGGGGACAAAATCCAACCAGCTCTGCCTTGGGCTCAGACACTTAGACCTGGGTATGGTGTTGGGAGCTGGGGGGAGACTAAGAGAAAAGCAGGCTCTGTGAACAGTGTGGGAGGAAAACCCGGAGTCTGCCGGCCTGCAGCAAGGAGTGTGTGAGATATTGCCTTGGTAAGGACTGGCTTGTAGCTGGAAGTGGAGGACAGGGTTCTGTGTGAATGAGGTCTGCTTTCCTATGGAGGGAGATCCAGGTCCGCTGGCTACTCTGTGTGCTCAGGGAAGGAGGTTTCTGGAAAGTCTAGGCAGCAGGGCAGCGGGTGGTCAGAGAGCTGGAGCTCTACCCCGTTCCGTGTGCCGTGGAGGTGTATGTTTCTGGGGAGTCTGTTGCATGGGCATATGTGTGACTGGCAGGAGATGAGAGCATGTGGGAACATAGGTGTAGCTAATGAGAAATCTGTGCCTGTGAAGGGTGTCAGAGCAGGAGGAGAGGTACAGTGTGTCGAAGACAGATGGCTTGTGCATGTCTGCACAGACACATGGAGTGGGTGTGGCATGGGAGGTTTGCTGTGTGGAGGAGCGAAAGGTGGACGTGTCTGGAAAGTTGGCCTCCTGAAGATTACCAAAGGGATGTGTGGGGGGGTTGGGGGAAGACTCTCTGTGGGGAAAAGCGTGTGAACTTTAAGAGTGTGCATGGGGAAATTCGGTTAGGATGGTCCTGGGGTAGCCAGGGGATAAGAAAATGGGCTCAGGCACTCATTATGGAGAAAAAAGGCATTTGCAGAGAAGGAGACTGGGTTGGTTTTTGCCTTCTGCCCCTCTGTACCTCCTCAGAGAGGAAGGAATTGGAGAAGGCTTAGAATGAGGGGTGTACATTTAAGGGGAAAAGTCCTGTATGTTGGCACTAGGTGAGGAACAGGGAGAATGTCTACTTAAGACTGGAGTGAGGAGAGGAATACATTTTGCACGCCTGGGGACAGAGACACGCGTTATATTATGCTGGATGATGGGTGGCTTATTTAATAAAGGAATTCATTGTCACCAGTTAATATTGATTATTAATTAAAATTTATGGAATGCCTACGGGATGCCGAGTCCATTGCTGGGTACTGGGGCATGGCACAGTGCCCTGGAAAAATTCCTTCTTGGACTCAGCTGACTTGCTGCAGTTTTGCCAAGAGGAGCGAAGAGAGCTGGATGCTAGTCGAGGTTTCTTCAAGAACTGTAATTCAGTTTCTAGAGATGTTTGTGGACCTTGGGGGCCAAAGGGAAGCTGACTTGAAATGTAACTGTGGTTAAGTAAAAATGGGGCATAACGATAGGGATGATGTATGGTTTTATGCTCTGGGGAGGCGACTGAGGGATGTGACTGTTTCTTGTAGGAGGTATGGGCCGATGATTCAGAGCAGGTGCCACAATTCAGGTCAGAAGACAGGTCCTGATACAGCGGAGGATTGAGTTCCTGGGAATGTGCAGGTCTCACTAGCAAGAATGAGACCTGATACGTGGAGCTGGCGATGGAGAAGCTGGGATCAGGGAGGATGCGGGTTGGGAGTGTTTGCTCACTTCGATGTTTTCTGGGCTGTGAGCATACGGCTAACCCGGTGTGCGTGTATGTGCGTGGGCCTGGGCCCACGCACGCGCGCAGTGTGAGGCTGAGGTTAAGTGACTGAGAGAAAGCTAGAGCCTGAGGGTAGGAGGCATATATGTCCCGGCCCTCGCCAGGGGTAGGGCACATGTTTTTGCAGGAATTCTTTGTGCCTGAGGAAAGATGAGAATTGTCTTGGATGCTCAGATGTGTATTTTAAGTGTAAAACGTATACATAGAACAAGAGCTGTAGGCTTCCGGGAGCATTTGGGAAGTAAAGGAAAGGTGAAGTCTGGTGGCGTTTGTACCTTAGGACAGCTAGTGAGGCAACTTCCTCATACCACAAGGAGGGTGGGCTTCTGGCTACACATACCAGCTTACCTGGACCAGGTCAAAGGGAACCTCATTTACTAGGTTCTAATCACACGAGGGCATATAACGGGGGAGACTTTAGTTGACTCCTAACAGTTTTAAATTTGTGACATCGGAGCTGTCACTTTGAGGTCCTAGCTTAATTTTAGGTAAAACTCATCCGTGTAAGAGAGAATTGATAAAGGCTTGAACCATCGGTCTGAAGATCCTGTGGCACATATTTCCAAAGGTGCTGGGAATACCTTGATTCTAGTTCAGCTGTGCCTCTTTGGAGGCAGGGTGGCTTTGGGACAGTGTCCTAATCTCAGTAACGACTCAATAAGGAGAAAAGTTCCCTCTTTTTTTCCCCCTAAGTTTTGAGTGCTTAGGAATACAAAGCTTTACTCAGAGAGGAAGTCTCATTGAACATAGGCATTAGCATGCCCGTGAACCATAATAAAAATGGGATCTGCACCCCTTCCCAAGTTGACAGAATAGTCTTAACACCCACTGCATGTCTACTGCTCCCTCACTGTGCAAAGAGAACTTTCTATAACTACCTCAGTTTACTCACCCAATAAACCAAGGCAACCTAGCCTAGATTGCAGCTGATGGGAATCTGTATCCATAAAAGGTCCTTGAATGCTTCCAAAGAAAGGTGGTCCCCAAATCCATGTTCTTGATGATCAGAGACATTTGCCTGTTCCTTAACGTGAGCTATGTAGACCACGACACTAAAACAAACATGACTTTTAGGAAATGGCCGCAGTCCTTGGCATATTTGAATAAAAGAGGAGGAAAGTCCAGCCATCCCGGGTTGCTGTGAAAGTCTGTTTTTCTCTAGACCGTGGGTCCTTGGAGGCAAGAGCCTGCCTGGTAAGAGGCTCTGGGTCTGCGGAGTGCCATGCACCCGACACAGCGCGCGGTTACGGCGCCTTCCCCCAGAGACAGAAACGGTGGCCCAGAGAGGCAAGGGAATCCAGTGAAGCCTCCAAGCCCTCCCAGCAGTCAGCACGCGCTGTCAACTCCTGGCTCAGAGTCAGGCTCCCATCCTTGAGTTCAGTGGCCATAAATAGTCAGGAGCTAAGCTATTTCCATGAGGCACTAAACCAATTCTGTTGCTTTTCTTGGCGAGATTGGGCCAATTAAGTTGATTGGAAGAGGTCACTGCTGATGGGTCTCACATTCCCCAGGCGGGACAGGCCAGCAGAGTTTAATTACATAACATTTCTCATCCCTGCAGTTCCACTCCCAGATGGATCAGATGTTCAGGCCTCTCCGCTTCCCCTCTATTCAAGAGCAGCGGCTTCTGCTCCAGGCTCCTCCAGACCTTTTCCTGAGCAGTTACAGGGCTCTGGCCCCAACTGGAGGGAATGTAAATCCGCGAGTTGGCTGAAGGAGAGAGGGGAGTCAGGCCGGCACAGAAGATCTTTAAAACCCACCACCCCGCCTGGAGACCTCACCAGCTGCTGTTTTACTCTTTAATGAGGCAGGCGGTTTCTGGCGGTGGAGATGGTGAACTAATGACCGTTGCTAGGGTTTTAGGTTTAGTTTTATTTAAAATCGGGTCCGTTGGAGAGGGACCAAATCTTCTACTGGAGACAAGCGTAAGCCCCGTGTGGTGCTGCTGATAAGGTCTGTGGATGTACTTTGTGCATGGACAGACGTGTGCAGAGGGAGAAAGGAGCACGGGATACACGTGTACATGCTGGGGGACACGTGAGCTCTAGAGTGGCCCTGGGTGGGCAGGTGCCGTTTGCAGAGCTCTGTCACGGGTGGGAGGTACATGGCTGCCTGGCTCAGATTAGATGATATGTGGAGCTGGTGACTCTTGCTTCTTGCTGAAGGGCCAGCTTGTGGGAAAAGTTGGTAGAAGCTTCTTTCAGATCATTTGTATATAAGGTTGGAGATGTGGGAACTTTTAAGAAGTATGAGGCCAGTAAAGATGGTATCTTGCTCTACCCTTGACAGATTGCTATTAAGATCAAGGCTGGGCATGGATAAACCCTACAGAGAACTCAACTTCAGAACCTATGAAAGCCTGTGTAGAGAGGCCAAGGTCATTAAAGCATTTTTTGTTGTTCATCATTTTCTGTAACTCGGCCTTTCATCCTACCTAAAAATGCTAAGGGACTAAAGAGGGCAGGCACCTCTGGATAATGAAAATGCATTGGCTGTTTCATGTCCCCATCTATGCCTTGGTCCTTCTCAAGCGGTCTTAACTGGTAACTGCCAGAGGCTGTCTGTGGCTCTCAGCCTAACTCTATACCTCTGAATATAAGTTTGATTTAGCTGGAGAAAGAACAGATTTTGAAGTGAACTTTGGTGTGGTCTGTTGTGATTGCTCACTTTTTAACAGCATTTGTAGAAAAGACCCAGATCTTTTATGGATTTGTTTAGTCAGGGATTTTTGAAAATCTTAAGGTTCCTGTTCATTTAAGGCCAGAGCTGTAGGAGTAAACAGTAGCTTACTGATCTCAAAAGATCTCAGGCCAATGAGGTGATATCAGGCAACACTGGGCAGCAGAAAGCCTGCTGACTTGGAGGTAGGGGATCACTCTTGAGACTGATCTCTGTCATTAACCAGCTGTTGTTATGTGACCCTCGGCATTCTCACTGGGCCTTGATTTACCCATCTGTAAAAGAGAGCTTGATTTAGAGAACCTCCAAGTCCCATTGCAATTCCACCATCCTGGGATTCTGCCATGGCCCCATCCTCCTATAGTCTGAGCCTTGCTTAGACTGCATCTTGGCACACCCTTAATGAACTCCCGCTTCTTATCTTTGGGAAATGGTTTCGTCAGAGGCAGAAAGTCATGCAAAGAATTTGCCATAGTGTTTTGTTTTGGCCAAGAATGCTCGTGAAGTTGGCTTACCCTTCCCAGTGCACACAGAGTTGAGTGGAGTTGGGTTTGGCATGCGGGTAAGCCTGATGCTTATCAACCGGCTTCTACATTGAGTGCCTTTTAGTGTCAGTGTTTCTGGCTAAGACAAGTACCCACCTTTAAGATGACTGATAATGATGATGGTGGTGATAATGATGATGATGGTGATAGTTAATATCTGAATACTTACTGGGTACCAGGCATTATTACAAATATCGCATGGCATTATCTCAATGACCAGGATAATCTCGTTTCCAGATGGGAAGACGGAGGTTACCTGACATTGAGAGATATGGTTACAGTTATACAACTAGCTGTTGAGGCCTTCTATCCTGAAGCCTGTGGCCATCCCAAGTCCATCATCCGCCAGTCAGATTGTGTTTTCTTCATGTGCAAGACAAATGTTGAGGCTTTTTAGCCACCTGCTGGCAAGCATGTGTCCGATCTGTCTTAGCTCCCATCAGCCCTCCCCCTTCACTTCCCGTTCTGTTGACAAGGGAATCTGCCCTTCCAGAATGGGGGTATTGATTTAAGCCACAGTTGCCTCCTTGTAAACTCTATGAGATTGGAGCTGGACATCTGGTTTTGATCCACACGCCCACAAGAGGTGGTAGGTCCCAGCATTCTCGAGTCCTGTGATGAGGGTTGCATGGAGTTGAAGTAAAAGAGAATCTGCATGGAGAACATGTGGGTCCTTCAGAATTTGGAAAACGGCCTTCCTAATACGCTCGGGAACTCCTTCCATTTACACCGGGGTCAAAGTGGATGTAGATTTCTTGCTGAAAGTTTGGGGTAGGGGTTGCTGCTAGATCCCCAGGCTCTGTTTGATGCACAGCAGTTGGAGACCCCCCAGCCCTGGCACTTGCCTGCCTCATGTCTATCTCTGAGCAGTACCAGAAGTAGGGAAAACACAGGGGTGCTTGGGGGTGCATGTTGCCATCTCTGAAGCCATAACTGGAGGCTCTTATTCTTCCTTCTCCCTCCACTGATTTTCCCATCACCACTCTCACTACCTCTTCAAGGCAATTAATGAGAATGACTTTGTTTGGTTGCTGGAAGCTATAGCCGGGTCCTGGTGATGTACTGCCCCCCTCCTTCTGTTTCTAGGTTCCAGACCCTAGAATTAAAAATTATTCTCCCCCCCCACCCCAGGTTCTAAATTATCCCTTAGGGAATATGTATCACGTTCGTAGTCTGGGATTCTTTCCATACCGTGTCTGTTGCTCCTGGTGGCTCATAGGGCCTGTCCCTTGCTTCCACTGGATTCTGGAGGAAAGTGCAGCTCTGGGAATCACCTGGATGCCAGCAAGCATGTCCCACAGTTAGGAAGAAGCCCAGCTCTCCTGACACCTAACTTCTACCTGGAACAGCTTGCCCCATCTCTCCTGGCAAAAGAACTCAAACTAGCTGTGTGACCTTGAGCAAGTCACTCTCCTTCTTTGGGCCTCTGTTTCCCCTTGTGGAAAAGGAGTGAGCCGGACTCACTAGAAGGCCAAGGGCCCCCACCAGTTGCGACAGTTCACATCTTCTGTGATTCTGCTGCTCCCTAAGCCTCACTGTGGTCCATGCCTGGGATTTCCAGGTATCCCTACTGGCCTGCAGGACTTATGTGCAGAGACATGGAGGGGGTGGAGGAGGAAATTAAGTTATGTGATGCCAGATAAGTTATTGAACATACGGATGAGTGTATGTTTATAGTGTTGAAGAAGCAAGCTTGCCAGATTTGTGGCAGATCTTGGATTGGAAGTTGGGAGCGTAGGGAGAGGTTTATATGGAATAAAACTGTCTGTGGGTAGCAGAATTCAGTAAGCTAAATCCGAAGGATCCTAAGCTCTGAGGAAGAAGACCAGACTCCGCCCTAAACTCCAGCAGAGATGAACTGTGCAATTTTGGGGGGGTCCCTGAACACCACACCAGGTTTCACTTTGCTCAGGTTTTAAGTGAGATCACTGAGGACTACTACCTTTGGTGATCCCTAAAGTCTTTCCTTCCTCACCCTTTATTGTGGGAATCTGGGATTAGCAGAAGAACCTGGATGGCTGATCCATGGGAGGATGTGCCTTAAATGTAAAGAGAAATGTCCCTTGATTATAAGATGTCATGAATGGCAGAAATATAAATCTGTTCTTGAATTTGAGATGGCCCTGGAGGATATGTTCTGTCTTTAGAATGCCCTCCCCTCCTTCTTCACCAAGGATATGAAAATTATCCTTCACATCTTTGCTTCACCATTACCTTCTCTGGAAAGTCTCCCTGCATTCCCCAAAGAGCCCGCCTCTCCCTCCCCAGCCTCCCTGTGTTATAGCACTTAACAGCCCAAGTTTTATTTGCATTCCTACCTTTCACGAGAATGCAAGCTCTGCAAAGAAAGGATCTGGACTTTTCATCTTCGTGTACCCCAACACCTTGAGCAGTGTCTGCTACAGAAATGTGTCGGTGAATGAGTGCATGACAGGTCATCTGGGAGGCCAGACTGTGCAATGCTGAGAGCCGGGCTCAGAGAATGACGTGCCTGGCCAAGGGTCCAGAGCTGTGTTCTCTATGTCTCCTTTGGGCCTGTCCCAAGGCTGAGGTCATGGTGCTCACTGCCTCTTCACTGGGAAAGGTTTTTCCTGCTCCCCTCCGAGACTCCCCACTCCATGTCTTCCTCTGCCAAGCTTATCTGCAAATTTGGGCTCTTGGTCACAGGTGAGTTTGGTATCACTGCATACAAATGAAGGCAGTCCTTCTCTAGACACTTGGAAAATATATGTGCAAAGGTTATTTGAGAAACATCATGTTGGTTGCTGTTTAGTATTTGGCCCTATGCTAGCTGTTGGAGAAGATGCAGGCGAATGCCTTGCCCCTGACCTTGAGGATACAGGAGCTGGTGAGCTGGTGAGGGAGACGGGTACCCTATCATTGCCCTCCAGTGAGGAGCAGTGAGGAGCAGTGTGAGAACAGAACAGCACATGCCGGGCTCCTGCCCGGAGTGTTGTTTTTTAGTGTGAATGATGATTGGGAATCCTCTTGGTCAGGAGCGGTCATCCCTTCTGCAGGGCAGTGGCTGTCTTCATACCCAAGTTCCTGATGTTTCGCAGAGCTCGGGCCGTGGATGCTCAGAGCCCGTTGGGATGCACATGCCCGTGATTCTTCATGGGGAGAGTTTGTGGCAGGTGCGTGTGGTCCAGGTATTGGGGCTTGGTAGATGTGTAAGTGCATGTGCTCGCAGATGTGCTTTTCAGAAGTCTCCTGGCTCCCGGCTTCGGGTCCACACAGACAGGGATGGTGCATCTATTGGAGAAGCTCACTGCTTCTCCTGGCAGCCTCCATGCGTAGCTCCTGGCACTGTGACCACTTCTGACACAGGGACAGACTGCCATCTACTGTCCACTTCTGTCTGCTGAGTCCCTCCTGCTCAGTGAGAACCTCAGCATTTTTTTTTTTCATATCCTGTTTTCAACTGGTCCAGATACCACTAGACAGCAGATCCTTACTAATGCTTTCTTTGGATTTTATAAGGGTCCTTTTAAAAAAAAAAAAAAACCTAACACATCTGTTGGATGTTTCTCTTAACCACTAAACAAAAGTGTTACTTTAAGAGAGCCTCTGGCCTCACCTGACACTTCTCAGCCACCATGCTGGGCACCCTGGGGACCGCCAAGGTCTGAAAGGCAGGGACCCTGCTTTCAAGAACCTTGCAGTCTGTTTGGAAGTCTGGGACAGATTGCAGACAAATAGACCGGTGGGGGTGGTTGAGGGGGGCAGGATATGTTTGGTAAGCGGCACATAAGTGGCAGGGACCTCAGGGGCTTTGAGAGTCTGGAGGAAGGAGGAGTCCTTGTAGGCTGGGCTGATCAGAAAGAAATGTGGAGCAGCATGACCCACCGGGTCTGCTGTAACCACTCCAGGGGTCAGCGAGAGCATCCTGAGGGAGCCCTCTGGTGTCCTGGCACAGGACTGAAAGTTCTGGGACCTACAGGGCCACCATGTGCCCTGGGGCTATTGGGCTTGCTGTCTGAGGGCCATCCCATCCCTGATCCTGCCCCCCATGCCACTCTTGCATGCAGTGGGAGGTGGCTCCTGGGTCCAGCCTGTCGGGAAGCAGCAGCGCCAGAGTCCCACTTGGATCCTGTTCGAGGAGGGGCACCTCGAGATGTGGCCCTGCCTGTCCTGGTGGGCCCCCACATAGTGCGAGAAACCAAACTTCCCAGGGGAGTCGTGGGGGCAGCGCGAACACAAAGGCCAGGGGGTCAGTGGCTTCTTGAGTCATCTGCCCTGTTTCTCCCCTCCCTCCCTCCCTCTCCTGGACCTTCCTTCTGAAGATCCATCCATTCCCAGTGCCTGAGTCAAAGATAGCGCCCCCCACCCGAAAACCTGCATTGGTCCCCTAGCTTTGGTCACAGGTCCAGTGTGGGAGTCCGTCACGCTAGAATCCAGGCTTCGCTTTAACGAAGTTGTCATTGTTGTTGTTTCTAACTCTGTGAGCATTTTCCATGGTTGTGGATTAAAATGGGAAAAAGTTGTTTTCATCACTTCACCCTCATACTCTTCTCTCTCTGTCTTAGCATTTAAATGGTCACCAAGGAAACGTTCAATTCGTTTCATGTTCTTGTGTCTCAGAGTGTGTGTGTGTGTGTGTGTGTGTGTGTGTGTGTGTAATAAGAGAGAAAGATATTTTAGATTGTGGTCTATTAGCAAGTCTAGGAAATCAAGTTGAATGTGGTTGGGTTACTGGCAAAGAGACCTCAGCTTGTCACTCTAATCCTCTGACGTTCCCTTTTTACTTTTTGGCTCTTGTATGAATCGGGAATATGTCTTCCCAGTGCCCCCTTCGGTGTTTACATCTCCTTTTGGGGGCTGCTGTATAAAGTTACCGTCTGTCTGCTGCAAGTCTCCTGAGTCATTTGGGGGACCACTCGACAGAGGCACCGTCCAGGATAGAGCCATTCGAGAAGGTCCGATTATTTACTAAAATGGGAAAAAAATATGAGGGGGTTGGAAAAGGATTCCGGTTGTTTTTCATTTGTTTTCCTGGGGCACGGGGATGTCGGAGACTCTTGTCCAAAGAGAAACAGTGAGCAGGGGCTACAGTAGAGATAGAAAAGAAATTTCCTCTGAGAGCAGTTCCAAGCCAGACAACTCCAGGAGATAGCGGGGAGGCTTCCTGACAGAGTGTGACGTGATTTGTAAGCATCCGTGAACGCAGGAGGGGATGAGGGGGAAGAGAGTTCCAGGTGAGGAAGCAGGTGGGAAGAGGCCACAAGGTGAGAACAGCAGTTAGAACTGAAAGAAGCCTGAGTAGGTGGTGCACAGGGCAGCCTGGGATGATGGGTACAGAGAGGTGTGGAGGAGGCAGGAGCCGACAGGGGGCTCCCTTTTCCCCCCAAGGGTGATGGGGCACTACTGAAGACTTGGGGTCAGCCCTGGAGAGGCCACAGTTAGGCTTTGGCTCCAAAGAGGAGGATCATTCTGGCTCTTAATTTATAGCTACAGTGAAAGAATGACTGTTGGTTGGATTGATGGAAGAGTGAATGAGTGAGGGAACACATGAAGGAAAGGCAGAGCAGGAGCATCAGGCCTGATGTGGGCTCTGGCTACTCTGACTTGTGCTGGCTGGGGGAGATAATGCCAGCCCTGGAAAGGGTTGCAGGGGAGGTTGGGGGGACATACACAGACAGAGTGGCTTTGACTGCAGGGGAACAAAAACTAGAATTAGGAACTCATAACTCAGAATTTAGGATGGTTGGCCGGTTTTCTTTCTCTACGCATTTCCATCTGATTTTTATTTCATTGACAAGAAAGAAAGTGGCCTTTGGAGTGGCACCCCTGAAAATATGGAACTGTGACCCCAGAGGGGGTTGCTTGTACAGACCTTTTCCCAGGCACAGAGTGGAATGTGAACAGATGCTAAGATTTCTAGGTCCCGGATTCCTGAAGATCAGATCCACCTGTAGATGATTCTTATGGGTATGTGTGTGCATGTGTGTTTCAGCGTCTCCTGAAAATACCCCAATCCACAGAACCTCTTTGCCAGTATTGAATCTGTACAGAGTTCCTTGCAAGGTCATACTGTTTTTAGGATATTAGAAGAGAGTCTGTGTGACAGTGACCCAGACGGACACTTGGCATGCTGCCCAGTGACTTGGGATGTGGAAATGTCAGAACTCCACTTGGTGAAGCCAAAGGGAACCTCAGGTATCATCGTCTCAAAGGGCTTTGAGACAGCCCATCCCATGCTCTTGTGGTTCTGATCTCATTTTGCACTTATCTTTCCGCTTTGGCTCAGTGGTGGCTCTGGATGATACTCCGGCCAACCGAAGTTGAAAATCTTGGGTTGGGACAGAGGCATCTGCACTTTTGAATGCTCACCAGGTGCTTCCAACAGATGGCCAAGTCTGAGAACCACTGGCTGACAGTATCATCCCACACTGCTCTGTCTGTGCCCATCCTCACGCTTGGTGTCCTTCCAAGACATCCTCGCCTAGTTAAGGATGGTTAGCGAGTTTGGGCTGAGCTCTCCTACACCCTACCTATCTTGCATTTGCCTTAGAAACTGGATACCAGGAGGGCAGATCACGGGTCATCAGCAGATAGTGAAGCCCCCACGACCCCCATCTACGGGAGGGGGTTTTGAGGATGAATGGCGCAGAGCAGGAGAAAGAAGCAGAGACCGGCACTCCCAGGACATGGATGCTGTGCAGGCACTTTTGTCAATGTCATCTCATTAGTTTCCCAGTAGCCCTCAGAGGCAGGTACTATACCGGGTTTCCATAGTGCATTTCGGATGCAAAATGGTTTGTGGTCTCTGAATGATCAGATTTCTTGCACTGGTGCTTCCTGGGAATGTGCATACCCGCCAGAGACCTTCCTTCAGGCTTAGTTGGGGATCAGGGCTGCTGATCTCTGCACTGATGGCTTGGGGGAAAGGAAGCCCCTCGCTCCCCTCTCACTTTGTGCCATCCAGCCCTGGTGCCTATCTTGGGATGGGGCTTCCAGGAGGCACAGCCTGAGACCATGCCCTCACCAGCGGCTCTCTGTGAGAGAGAGAGAACAACACCAGTTGTTCTGTCCCTTGACATTTTCGTGTTGGGAAGCCAGGGCTCACAGGAGAGCCAGGGAGCAGAGGGCCAGAGAAGGAAGCTAAAAACCAAGGTTTGAAAACACGAATGAGGCCTGCAAAAGTTATGCTTCTAACCACATAGTCCTGAATTGTAAAGTGGACCATCTGGAATCATCACAGTCTCTGGGTTTCTCGTTTACAAAAAGATATTACCGGGTAGGCCGTCAGGCAGGCTGGGGCTGGGTGTCTAACACCCATGGTTAAGTGCGGGCTTCCGTAAGCGTTTTGGACCTGGGGTTCTCCAGATGGCGGAGAGTGGCCTAAGGATGTTTTAGGAGCCATGATGCAGTGGAGTGAGCCATGCTGACCAGATGTGAAGACTGGGAAGGTGGTTCATAGGAGGAGGGCAGACATTGGTGTGACCGCAATCTGCAGCACCAGGCAGTGAGGTGGGGACAGGCCTCATCCTGCACGAGGGACTGCCAAAGGATTGCACTGCCACAGCCAGAGACAAGCCCTGCAAAGAACAGTGTAGGCAGGAAGCCCAGGGCTGTCTCTCTCTGTGTGTATCAAGTGGATGGAACTGAAGTCATTCTTGGCAGTGTGTAGTTGTCACCATTCCCCCCGCCCCCAACCTAGCAATCCCCTTCAACAGTGGCCTTTTTTTTTTTTTTTTTTTTAAAGTTAAAGGACAGGAATGTTTCAAAGGCGAGAGATGAGCTGAAGCATTTATTTCTGGACACGAGGCAATTTACTTTGTTTTCTGATATCCAGTCTAGACTGTGTAAATAAGGGATCATGAACTGAGTAGAAAGTTGACACTAGTGTTGAGGCATATGAAGTACATTTGGCAGTAAGAGCAGATAAGAGTAGTGAAGTCGTCTCTCCCCCACCCCCAACCCCCTGTAGGATTATGCAGGGGAGATTCAAGAGAAAATGCTTCTTGGGCTATTTCTGCCTTAGAGGGAGTGGTGAAGGGATGTAAGCCTCATTACAGTGAATTATATTGAGAACCAACATTTAAGCAAGAGGACCCAGTTCTGTTTCCACTTCTGTCAATCGCTAATGGTCACAACCTCTTGGAGCCTTAATTTCCTCTTTTGTAAACTGCAATAATGAACTCTACCTACTTAAGATAATTAATGCAGGGTTCCTGATGAGATAATGCATAGGAAAGTGTTTTGCAAGCTGTAAATGACTTTACAAATATATGTTACGGTTAAACTGGTATATTCTTATGCTAATAGCACATTGTTCTGATTGAAAGGTGGCTCTCCTCCAAGTCAGGCTGGGGGAATTCCCAGAAAAAAAGACCCTGCAGCACCTGGATGTTCCTGCAAACCTTGAGAGTCTGGGAGGTAGCCTTGGGGGGCACCGTGAGAAATGGGAAGGAATATTCCAGGTGTGGCTTGAAAGAATCAATGTATTAATTTACATCTTTCTGATGCTGCCACCTGGGGTATAAGCTCAGGGTCCTGCCATTCCTGAGGGATGGCTGGTGGGACAGAATGTTAAGAATGGACACAAGGGGCACCTGGGTGGTTCAATGAGTTAAAGCCTCTGCCTTTGGCTCTGGCCATGATCTCAGGGTCCTGGGATGGAGCCCCGCGTCAGGCTCTCTGCTCATCAGGGAGCCTGCTTCCCCCTCTCTCTCTGCCTGCCTCTCTGCCTACTTCTGATCTCTCTCTCTCTGTCAAATAAATAAATAAAATCTTTAAAAAAAAAAAAAAAGAATGGACACAAACAGGGCAGTCAAAATGTCATCTAGGAAATTTGAGTTCATTTCAGTGCAGGTTGCCTACCCCTTCCATGAGGCCAGTCACCCCATTTGTGTCCGGCTGCTCAATCTGTGTGATTGATACTCCCTCCTCAAGGACACGTGTGTATCTGCCCAACAGAACTTCCTTTCCAGAACCATCATGGATCTGGCTGCAGAACTCATGGTTGACACGACTTTCTGGTGTATCTTCTTATCATTGTGAAAATCCCCTTGAAACATGCTATTCTCATTTTGTGGATGAAGCACCTTACTTTTTCGAGATTATAAAATATTCACAGTCCCCTTCTGATTGCTTGTTTTGTCCATAATTCATTTTCTTGATTGATTGTATATACATAAAATAGAAAAATGATATTCCAAAGAATGCTGCTTCTCACTCAATTTCCTGATTCCTCTTTTAATGCCTTCCTTGGGTTTGAGTTTTTCTGGTACCAGTTTGCTGTTTTCTTTTCCTGGTGCTGGCTTTTGGGGCTCAGTCCCAGGACCCCAGAGATCATGACCTGAGCCAAAGGCAGTGGCTTGACAGACTGAGCCACCCAGCTGCCCCTATGTGTGTGAATTTGATACAGGAGGAGGAGGTCTTCAGGGGGGACACCATCGGCCATCTTGAAAGGGATTCCCCTCAAAGGTCTCAGAATGCTTCTGCCAGCAGGAACATCGAAGCCCATCACTGCAGTGGAAGTGATGGGGGTTAACAGCTAAGACATCTTAGCAGGGTGCTCGCCAACAGCGGGGTGCTGGAGGGGTTACACAGGCAGAATTGTTCTCTCAGCTGTGTATGTCCTTGAAAGTAGACCATCAGCCCAGTTTTAAATCCCAGCTTCACTTCTTAGCTGTGCAGTCTTGACAGTATTGATAAGATTGAGTTGGTTTTCTTAAGTATAAAGGATATCATCACATGTTGGAAGGGCTAAATGAGACATAGAATGTGGCTCTCTGAGTCTGGAACACAGTCAAGGTTCAATAAATGTTAATTATTACTATCATGATTTTATCTCGAATGCTGCTAAATAACCCAAAGGAAAAAAATAACTAGACACAGTGCCATCTTAGGGACCCAAGAGCAGACACTGCCAGTGGGTTTCCTAAGACGTTAACCAAGAATCCTGGAGGCCATTCTCTGCAGGATCATGTGGGCTCCACTCTCCATGCATCCGTACCCCGCACCATTCAAGACCCAGCAACGGACTGTCCCAGGGCCCCCATCGCAGATTCCTTAGAGAGAGATCCTGACTGGCCCAGCTCGAGTCAGAGGTTTGTGTGAGTTCATGAGCCGCGGACCGGGGAGCAGGGTCATATCATGTAGTCCATAAATAACGTCAGAAGCCCAGCTTTTCAACAAAGATGCGGCTGTTCTCAGAGCACAGGCCTGTGGACTGAGCATTTACCCCCCAAATTATCCGTTAAAATGGTCAATAAATCATGTCAGAACTGAAAACAGCAATAAGGCGCGTGAGGCTTCTCAGGTGATGATGGATGGGGACAGGTGGAAGAGACCAGTCTCTTCGGGACGGCACACCACGCCTGTGGCTGAACTGTAGTTAGGACCGTCCACACCAGGGAGGAGAGAAGCAGTTAGCAAAATGCAGACAAATACGACAAATGAGCAGATCACGCAGAGTATCCTGTTAGGAAAAGGACCGCTCTACATTTCCCTGCAAGACATCTGTCAAGCCTCAGGCCACATGCTCAAGACCATCCCTGGTCTTTATCTTTGGGTAACCATTCAATCAGGGCCTTTACCTGAGTCAACAAGCATGAAATGCATTCTGCTTGTAGTCTAGGAAGGCTTGGCGAGGTTCAGTTAGGCGGGTCCTTCCTTCTCCCTCACCCATGCTGTGTAGCCCTGGGAGCCCCCGGGGCTTGCCTTCCCGATGCTCAGCTTCCCTTCCCAACCACAGAGCTGAGCGTTTCCCTCTGAAGATCCCCTTGGCTCTTCTCAAAAGCGCAGTGCCTCACTGTATACAGGGAGTTCCCAATTGTGTGAGCCTTTTAATTCCCTGTATTTTCCAAGTTGAATACGAGATTGAACAATGAAGGCCTTAAAAATATCTCAAATGGCAGATTCAAATCCTTAAATGCTCAGCAAATAAGATACCCAATTTCTGATCCCCAAGGAGAGTTTTTAATGGGATAATTGTGTTCAGGATTGATTTGCACTTGGGGTCATGGCACCAAGTATCCCATGGTGCTAGGTGCTTTCCCTGCACAATCCCGGTCCCCACAGCAGCTAGACAGGATGCCTAGACATAATTCCCCCCATTTTACAGATGGGGAAAACTGAGACTCAGAAGTAAAGAGGCCTGCCCCGTGGGGCCTGGAGCGGAAGCAAGGTCTGCCTCCCAGCCTCGCAGGCTACCCAGTGACCCGTGCACCTCCTCGTTCAGGATGACAGTGGTTGTCTGTCTGGCTTCCTCCCACTCATCCATCCTCTCAATAAAGCCACATACCTTTCTGTAAGAGGTACACAATTTCACTGGATTCCATGTGAAATTCCTTTATGGTGGCCTCTTATCTAATTGTTAGATTAACTTTTGAGTGGGCTTCCAAAGTCTCAGCCCTTGTCTTTCCTCTCACTCTTCTCTCCATTTCCTACATTAGGTGGGATTTTTTTGGTGATGAGCAACTTTGTTGGTTATGGAAGAAAAGAGTAGACCTATCCCATACTACCCAACACTTGTGTGTTGGAATAAATAAGGTGCAGTAGAAGACTCTCTCCGTGATTGCACCAAATACGGTCCAGACTCCTGGAAAGTGACTTGCTTGTTCCTCCGTGACACACTCTGTCTGCCTCTTCGGGGTTTCTCCCAAAGCTTAGGGTTTCTTTCCACCTTGTTTGCCTTGCTGACTGTGAGGTGTGCTCATGCAGGAATTGTTCCCTGAGACCCCGGACAGATCTCTGCTTTATCATTTACTGCGTTTACTACCCTGGGTCGCCCCACAAATATGATGCTCATGTGTCGGTCTTCCCCGTGCGTCCTTAGGATCTTTGCAGGTAAGAGCCCTGTGCTAATCATTTTATATTCACCAGGACCTAATTCCAGTGTTCAAGAAACGTTGGTTTCATTGAACTGGACCCCAAGCAAACAAACCTAAAGTAGCACAATGGGTAAACAGAAATTGGCAAGACTCTTTTCAGCCCCGCGAGATCTATCTTTGTTGAGCACATCTTTGTGGGAAGGTTTGTGGCCATTTTTAAAAGCCTTCTGTTCTCGTCATGAGAAATTTCAACTACATAACTTTAAAAAGAGCTATAAAATCGTGGCTTTCGATTTCTGATCTCTAGGAATGTCTTTAAGCATTAATATTGACATTAGAAAGAGCTCTGCTGGCAAGTAGTTCCTACACCAGTATCCCAAAAGATTTTTCTATCCAGACACATTTAGTAAGTGCCTTCTGTATGCTGGGCACTGTTTCTGATGGAGTAGATAGAGCAGTGAATGGGAAAAATTAACCCTCTGCCCTCATGGAATTTACATTCCAGGGGAGACAGCCCATAAATGCAGAAACAAACAAGCCTATAAGTAGATCCAAAAATGACATTTTCTTATGGGGATCAAGGCCACGGTAGACAATAAAACAAGGAGATGTGAGGCAGGGGGAGAGGGAATTTTCGATTGGTATGTTCAAGACACAGCAGGAAGGCTGGGACAGAGAGCAGCAAGAGAGGCTGGCCAGATCATGTAGAGCCTCATGGGCCATTTACAGAGTTTATTTGTATGATGAGTTGAAGCATGTAATGAGAATCCAGGACCTCCCAGTGCCCCTGGCAAATATGTTGGGAAGCCAGAGTTTTTTCCCCTCTCAGGTGTAATGGAAACCCACTGGAGGGTTTGGAGCAGGAAATAACGTCATCTGGTTAACCATTCTAGAAGTTTCCTCTGCCTACCTTGTTGGGGGGCAAGCTGCAGAGGCAGTGAGACCATTAGATGCCAACATGGTGGGTGAGAGAGGTGGTGGCCTGGGCTTCGGTAGTCATGAGTGAGGTCAAAGGAGCCAGAAGATTGGGGATCTGTTTTGGAAGGAGGGATGGAAGGATTTGCTGATGGTCAAGTCGTGGAGGGTGAGGGAAAGCAAGCTCTGATGGAAAAAAGGGGCTGTCAGAGCCCCAGCACCGTGGTTCTTGTTGACTTCTGGAGGCCTACAGAAAAAGCTTGCTTTCCATGCCTGAGACTGTGTTTGCCCCTAGCAGGAGCCCAAGAGAAAGAAAAGCAGTCAGAATGTTCAGTATGCATCATTTCTCTCCTCTGAAAAATGAACTCTGCTCAGTGACCTAATGGGTATAAATTCTGGTTCTTAAAAAAAACACTCATTCGGCAGTGAGCTACTGAGTGCCTGATATGGTAAGGTATTGTGTCCTGCGTTGTGGGGAATACAAAAATATGTGGTTCCTCACCTCTAGGAACGTTGAGCACATCTCTGGAAATGAGACATCCCCAACTAAACAAAACCAGAGAGAAAGGATTAAGTTAATGGGCGTGTGTTACGTGGAGGGCAGTTAGAGCTCCAAGGATATTGAGTAGATGATTGAGGAGACCCCTGGCTCAGGCAAAAGAGTTCTAAGGGGTAGATCTGGATAGCACAGTCAGAGACACAGCGGTGGGGAAAAGCACACAGTGTTTGGGGCTTGAGGGATGTGCCAGGAAGAGAGAGCTCATGCACAGCCATAAGAGAAGCTATGTCTCAAGGTACCTTCCTCCACTAACTGGGCGCTATAGTTTGGGGGAAAGGGCAGATTGCATCCCCTCATGGCCCCTCTCTTCCCTTTTTCTGGTTTTGGTTTGCATTATTTCCCCCTTGGAGCGTTCTTTGAACTTTCTAGAAACTCCTCTTGGGGTCTTCTCATCTGTTCCTAGTTTAACACAATGCTCCATCTCACGGGTTCCTGCTCTGGAGCTTGTAGTGTTTTGAGATTCGACTTTCCCGAATGCTCCATTGTTTCAGCCCTGTGTTGTCCTCCCAGTCCCAGGAAAGGAAGGACGTAAGCGTAGCAGCAGACTTCACAGAAAATCCTAACACTTTTGAGTCCTGAGTTAGAGCCAGAGCTCTGCCAAACCTCCCTTTACAGAGAGAAGAGGAAAAGCACTAACAAGCTATCCTCTTTGATGTCAAGTGCAGACAAATCATTTGGCTCCTCAGAGGTCCACCAAAAATAAGCTACTGGTCTGTGAAACCCTGGGATAATCCATCTGATTTAAGCTCTGCATTTAATTACTTAAAACATTCTTGCACACACATATGCTGGCGTTTTGTACATACAAACACACTCCTCTCTCTCTTTGTGCCCTTTGCGAACTTCTCATGACTTCTCGCCTCTCCAGGAGGCTAGAATCCAAGGCTTATAAAATGGACTTCTGGAAAGCTTTTCCTTCTGACTAGCCAGGACACCATTTCTTTCCTTCTTCCTTCAGAGAATTCTTGGCCATTGGCCCAGTAGTTGGGCCATGGGTCAGAAGCACCCCTGTATTCTGGGGGCTCTTTCCTAAAGTCCGTGTGGAAATCTGCACAGGGATCTATGATCTGGGACTGCCAGGCTTTGGGAGAACTCCATGTGAATCTTTGACCGATCTCCTGACTCCCACACAGCCCTGGGCACGTGGAGACTTAGACAAGCTACAGGCCTCCTTTCCTCTTGACCTCTGCCATCCTTAGAGAGACATGGGGGGGAAATGATGGCAGAGCTGCGGGGATGCAGGTGAGGCTCACTGGATCAGGTGCCTTTTGTTAAATCCTGAAGTGGGAGAAACCAAGGGGTAGATACTGTCCTTGTTCAATGATAACAGAAATGATCAGGGATTCCTCCGACTTCTTCTGGGGTTGGAAAAACCCCAAGGGAAAAAATTTTTGCTCTTTGTCGTAGTCGGTAGGAAGCTGAAAACCCTACTTGAGTTGGCGGGTTGATGTTTCCTCATTGCTGGGGATGAAGCCCCATTGGCTCTTCAATTTGTGAATGGTTGCGACCATTTCTTACAATTCCCTGTGTCCTCACTCGGACAAGAGTGGATCTGACTCCTTTAATCTCAAAATAATGGTAATTGGTAATATCTATTGAAGTGGAAATCGTGCTCAGTGTCTTACGTGTGACCTCACAAATCTTCCCAAGTACTCGATGAAATAGCTATTTTATTAGCCCCATTCCATTTTGCAGACAAGGCAGCTAGGGCTTGGGCAGATTTTTCTCCATCGCTCCTAAGATCATCTGAGAAACTACATATTTTACTTGTTTTTTCTAACGTATTATCTTTTTGTCGCTATTTTTTTTAAAGATTTTATTTATTTATTTGAGAGAGAAAGAAAGAGAACAAGCACGAGCAGTGAGGGGAGAGGGAGAAGCAGACTCCCCACTGAGCAGGGAGCCCGACATGGGGCTCGATCTCAGGACCCTGGGATCATGACCTGAGCCGAAGGCAGACACTTTACCAACTGAGCCACCCAGGCACTACTCTTTTTCTCCCTTCCATATAAGTGAATTCCATGGGGGCAGTGCATTTTTGCATCCTGGCTTCATTGTCTATCCCCAGGACCTGGAGTAGAACATGGCACAGAGTAGTTAACTCAGTAAATATTTGTAGAACGACCCCATAACTCGTCTGAGGTTAAATGGCTAAGGAGTGGTGGCACCAAGCTTGGAATCACTCTTCTGATTCCAGAGTCTGTGCTGCTAACCACTACTTCAGGCTGCCTTCCTGTTTATTTACAGTTTCCCGTCTTCTGTTCTGCCCACCTCTCTAGCGCTTTACTCCTTCTTGCCCTAGCTGCATAAATGGCACAGCTGTCATTTACTAGATGCAGTAAGCTACAGTCCCCGGCCACAGGGTACCCTCAGCCCACTTGACCTCATGAGCAGGATCCTTCCTCGAGTTCCTGTTAAATCAGCAGGTGTCATTAATATACATATTAATATACATACATATATATGTGTGTGTGTATATATATCTATTAATATATCTATATTAATATATCTATAATATGTCTATAATATATCTATAATATATCTATATTCTTTCATCTAACTGGAAACACAAAACAGTGCTCTCCTTAATTCAAAGTTGTGGTTCTTCCTAAATTAAGATCAGAGCGAAAGAAATACCATCATGTTGATGGAGGCCACTCGAATGCCCTCTCCTTGCATCCAGTTGGTGGAAAGTAGATGAGACAGAAGCCAAAAATGACAGCCAAAGCTTTGGGACCCTCCCAAAGTAGTTACAACATACGACATTGTTTTCTGATGATGAAATAAGTACCTGTTCTAATGCATGATTTCACGAGAGACCATTAGGAAGATGTTAGGATAAATGAAGAGGAAGACAGTTACCAGTACGTATCCCCTGCAGTTCTATGTGTGTATGCATGTGTGCACCTTTATGTGTCCTTGTGTGTGTGTGTTTCCTTTTCTTAGTAAGGGAGTTCATTGTACTTGATAAACAGATTTAAGTGGCATTTCCCACCTCTACGTATCATATGTGTCTTCCCATATCTTCAAGTGTTCTTGTGTAAGACGAATTTCACTGTGTATCCCTCCATCATGCACCATGTTTGAACCATTTCACTGCTGCTATGTATTTTCATTTTGACCATGTTTTTATATTACAGCTAACCATCCTTTTATATAGACATTTATACATATATCTGGTTACTTTCTTAAAATAGATTTCTAGAAATTACCTTTCTGGGCTTAAAGATATTAACATTTTTTTTAAGGTGGTCATTTTTAAAAGGTATATCAGCTCCAAGTGGGGAGTCTGAGATGATGGTTATCACAGGGCAGCAGAAGGGTCACGAGAAAGCCTGTCCCCTCCCCTTCTTGCCATTAGCTTGCTCCTTCTGGTGTATGTGCATTCTTGATCTAATTTTTGGATGGTTCTCCTCTTGTCTTCTCTCCCCACCCTACCCACCACCTTTCTGCTAAGTGCACCTCTCCTGCCGCGCAGTGGGGAAGAACTGGGATGCGGGAGCCAGGCTGGCCCCATCTCTCACTAGCTGGGTGACCTTGAGCAGGTTACTTTCTGCCAGTCATGCCCATTTTCCTCTTCTGTAAAGCGAGGCTAATGATTGAACTACGCCATCAGACGGGGTGAGGACCAGACGATCGAATCCACGCAAAATGCTTCAAACAGTGCCTGGCCCACAGGAAGCCCTTAATAAGTGGCAGTTTATTAAATAAATCTCAAGATGGATAAATCAGTAACAGACTGTCACTCCTCATGTCTGTGTCCATACTGCTTTGACTTGTAGAGTCTGTTGCAAGTGCGTGAGCACCACTGTGTGCCTGTGACTTGCCAGCGACTTTCTCGGGTCCCTAACACCAGTTCCCGCCTCCCTCTCAGGTTTTTCTCTTTCCTTCTCTCTCCCCTCCCCTTAGACACTCCTTATTTTACAGAGCATGGGCTTCTCGCCGCTTCCCGATCTCCCACATGTGCATGCTACTCCTTCCTCTTGGACTCTCTCTCCTTATCATTTTGTTTGTTCCACTGAGGAGGAATCAGAGCCTGGCCGGCAGCTTTCCCAGCTGGCTCTGCCCGTGTGCTGCACCGTAGGACCACTCTCGCTATCACTCAGAAACCTCTTAGATCCGTGTCGAACTGGCTTTGTTCTCCCAGCAGATGTGTGGGTAGTTGGGTGATTTTCTCATCCCGTTCGCCTAGCCTCATGCCCCTTCCGG
This sequence comes from Lontra canadensis, assembly GCF_010015895.1. Lineage (NCBI taxonomy): Eukaryota > Metazoa > Chordata > Mammalia > Carnivora > Mustelidae > Lontra > Lontra canadensis. The sequence continues at coordinate 10,654,979 of NW_022631047.1, read as the reverse complement.
TGCCCCAGCTGGTTTGGGGTCTCTGCCCCAGCTGCCCACAGACCGGGGACATCTGTCCTGAAGCTTTCATCTGCTCAGCAACATCAGAGGTGGCGTGTTGATGAGGATTTCCTTGGAGTGGCTGCTCTTAGGGGAGGAGGGAGTAGGGGATGTCAGCTGAAGTTTCTTAGACGGGTCCTAGGAGCCCTGTGGATCCACGATATCCGTGATGGGGCTTGTACTCTGTGGCGTGTTGATAAAAACTCAGCCTGAATTGTCCGTGTGCACCACGGAGTGAGGCCCTAGGGTAGGGCAGGCTGCCGAGGAAGATTACCCAGGAAGTACCATTTGAGTTTCCCAGGTCACTTAAAACAACAAGAATGTGTTGCCTCACTGTTTGGGAGGCTCAAGGTCCAAACTCAAGGTGTTGGTGGGGCCGCGCTCCATCTAGAGATGCCAGGGAAGGAACTTCCCACGCCTTTCTCTCAGCTTCTAGTAGCCTAATGTGTCCCTTGGCTTGTAGATGCATCACTCAAATCCTTGATCTTTACACGGCATTCTCCCTGTGTGTTTTCACACTGTCTTCCCGCTGTGCATGTCTGGCTGTGTCCCAATTTTCCAATTTTATAAGGACACCGGTTATGTTAGGACCCATTCCAAAGACTGCACTGTCACTGGATTACCTCCGTAAAGACCCTATTTCTGAATAAAATCATATTCTGTGGTGCTGGGGATTTCGGATTTTCTCTCTTTCCAGGGGACACAATTCAACCCGTAAGAGGAAGGAAAGACATTAAGGATTCAAGTCCTTCACACATTCCCACTGTGCAGGGCAGGCCGTGTGCAAATACAGCTAGTTCTTTGCAGAATTAAGATGAAGAGTGGCAAGACCTTAGAGTAGAACCTCTGTCTGTCTCAATAAGAGTTGGTAGCCAAGGAGGAAGGTGTCCTGCCTGCCTTCTCAATCCATTACTTTTTTTTTTTTTTTTTTCAACATGACTCCTGCCTTCCTCTTCTACCAATTTGGGAGTTTCCAAGGTCCACAGAGAGAAAGCGCAGTGGGAGGCCAGCTGGTAGAGAACAGCGGGTTGGGAGGGGGGCGCGGGTGGAGGTCTGGGAAAGCAGAGAGTGGAGTGGAGGGGTGTGCCAGGAGTGGAGACATCAGGAAAGTACAGTGAGTGAGGCACCAGATTGGCAAGGAGGCACCACAAGGTTGTTTAGTTTAGTAGCCATGAGTTCTTGTCCCAGCCCTGCTGCTAGGCTGTGTGCCTTTGGCCTAAGCACTCAACTTCTCTGCACCTTGGGTTTCTCCAGGGGTAAGACTGGGAGGTGGATGGCTGCTCCCTAGGGTCCCTTCCTGGCTGAAACAGAATTCTCAATTAGAGCCTAACGCGCAGAGCGAATGGGAGCTCCCAGCCCACTGCAGAAAGTCCAGCCCCTCTTCCTGCAGAAAGATCTCCCCAGCAGGGCTGGCCTGCCCACAGGGTCACTCAGGGTGCCTCTAGTGCCCGGCCTGCTCTTCTGTAAACTGCTCCCACTTCTCTCTCCCACCAGCTGCTGTCTCGTTCCACATGTAAGTTTGCTACTCCTTTTCATGATTCCCATTAGTCTTTGACTGCACACATCTGTCTTCGATCGCTGTCAGCTCCGGGAGCCTATGCCAAGGTTCTTGCACACAGCCTGTGACTGCCTGGGCTCTGTCCTGTGCTTTCGCCGGGAGCTGAGAGGAAGATGCCTGCACGCCCGGCTGGGGCAGAAGCACCTGGGCCTGGCTCCAGCTTCGACTGCACAGGGGCTGCCCGAATAGTTCAATGCATCTCGGGGCCAGGATGGCCTATTCATCTCTCCTCAGTACCCACAGACACCCACACTGCCCTGTATTCCGAGGGGCCCGAGCCCTGCCCGTGCCATCTGATTTAGCCGGCTTGCATCATGGGTAATATGAAGCCAAGGTCTGGACCCTATTTATATGGATGATGGGGAGGTTAGGGATGGCTTGGAGAAGTGACTGTCTTGGTTGGGGGCACCCACCAGATAAACTAGAATGAGCCACTGACTCCCAGACACTGATGCAAGAAGCTGGCTCAGGGTATCCTTCTGTTGAGACCCCCTTCCACGATTGGCGGGGACAGGGAAGGACAAGCAGGGACAAGGGTCAGGAATGAAGGGCAGTGGGAAGCATTAGATGGGCCACAGAATCTAGGGGAACAGAACCAACTCTGGCACGCAGAGAACACAATGGCCCACCCCAGACAGGGTAAGTCTCCGTGTTGGGAATAGAGAGAAAGGGGGGAGGGGCGTGGTCCCACCGCAGAGCAGGCCAGGTGTTTGCGTGTCAATGGCTCCTTCCTTCCAGGGTCCTAGGAGTTCCACAGTCAGTGGGTGGGCTGGGGGTCTGTGGGAGGGACACTGCGGGCAGTTTGCATGGGACAGTGCTTGGTGGTGCAGGATGAACTGTGAGCATTGAACGCCAGGACCACCTTCCCCTCCTCCGGTCACCATGACAACCAAGGTCACCGCCACACATTTCCAAATGCCCCTTAGGAGGGGACGTACCAGCCCTTTCAGGGGATCACATAGATCAACCTTGATTAAATGAGTGAAAAGCGAATGAATGATCTCCAGCATTTATGATTTTGCAACATAACTTCCGCTTCCTTTCCTCACTCTCGACACGTACTGAACACTGGGAGCTTTGGAATCTTCAGCCCCAGGTGGAGCCTTGCCAGCGTTATTTAACCCGTCCCCCTGCTGCTAGGGCAGACTGCACCTAACTGCCTCAGGCAGGGCTGCCTCTTGTTCTGCAGAAGACTTTCCGTGCAGAGGTGGTCCCCGTTCTGCTTCTGTCCCCCTGGGTGAGAGCCTGCGGAGCCCACCTCCACCCCTCCCCTTTGGAGCCGTGACTCGGGGGTCATAGCTCTGGCATTAGTCTGCTAAGTGTCTGACTGTCGGAGGAGAGGTTTGGGTAAGATTCCCTCTCCACAGCTCAGCCCAGATGGGATGACGAGGACCAGATTCAGTTTCCCAGCTCTGATATTTGCCAAGATTTTCACCAGGCTTCCTGAAATAGACAGGGAAACAGAGCAAGCTCCCTTAGGTCAAGTGATTGGGGCCCAAGTTTATCAGAGCCCTTGAATAACTGCTGTGTTAGTAGCAAGAGCGTGCCAAGCTTCCTGCAGTTGCTGGTCCAGGACAGATGGGTGCGGGAGGAAGAAGGGGCTGCTGATCTGCCGTCCCATCTCCACCCTCACCCCCGACAGGGTTACGGGGCCAAGGCAGTGTCGGCCTGGCTTTGCTCACCTGCAAAAACAAGAAAAGGATATCTCGTTGCTTTTGCTACATGTATGGAATGAGAACAAAGAGGACATATTTATGAAGTGTTTTGAATCCCAAAGAGAACAGGAACCGTATAAATTCATGGCATATTAAGATTTGAGGTCCACGTGGTCAGAAGTTAGAAATTAATCCGATCCAGTCATCGGGTGCCATTGCCAGGAAGTACTGGGGCCCGCGAACTAGAAGCCACTGCTATCCCTTTTGCCACCCCAGGATGCGCCATTCCAGTTCTGTCCTTGATTCTCTCCTCATTACAACCTGACTTCTTCAATGGAGTCTCTATTCCTGCAACTTCTGTTCTGTGCTCAGACCCACTGGATGGGGCTGTCACCAGTGACGTGCCCCAGAGCCTTCTCTGGCCTGAGGCCTTTGTGTCACTAAACCAGTGAAGAGAGCCAACCTCATCTTCCGTGCTCTCTTCTTTCTTGGCTTCCCCTGATCAACCACATTGTCCTGCTTTTCATCCCATCTTTGGGACAGTGTCCTTATACTTTTCTTGGCTGACTTTTTCTCCTCTGCCTGACCTGGACTCTCCTCTCCCCACATGTTCTCCATAGCCAATGTCAGGCATTCCAGTGGCCTCCCTTATCTGCACAATGCTGACTCCCAAACCTACAGGTCCTTTCGCTTAGGCTCCAGACCCATACATCCAGCTGCCCAGCAGCTATGCCATCCATGTGTCTTCTGTGTACCCGAACTCAACCTGGGCCCCTCTGTGCTACAGACCTGCTCGCCCTCCAGTGAATGTTCTCCATTGTTTCGCAGCTTAGTAAATGGAGCCACCTGCTACCGCACTTGGTCAAGTCAGAAGCCTGGGGAGTCATCGCCGTCTTGTTCCACCCTCCTTCCCCGTGACCAGGCCATCTCCACGTCATCCTAGTTCTAAGCTCCAAAATACTTCTCGAGTTTGTCCCCATCTCTTCATTTCCACTGCCATAACGCTAATCAGAATCACCTTTATCTCTTGCTGTTCTCCACATTTTGCAAAGCTAATCGGGTCATTGTTCTACTTGAAATTTTGTAACGGTTCTCCATTGTTCTGAGTCCTTATCATGACCCTCAAGACTGTTCATGATCACCCTCCTCTTTATACATCCTTGCTCCCTCTCTTTCCCCCTCTCTCCCCCTTTTCTCCCCTCTCCTCTATCCCTCTCTGGCTTTTGTTGTTGTTTCTCGGAATATAAAAATGTGCTTTCCTGCCACCGAGCCTCAGTTCTTAGGTAATGGTTCCCACTACCTAGAACCATCTCTCTCTGCCCTCAATGCCTCTTGTCTGATTAACACTCTTCAGGTGTCAGCTTGAACACATCTTCCTTGGGGAGTTTGTCCCTAATCCGACCTTGTGTTAGGGTCCCCTCCCACATGCTCTCATACACATGTTTTTCCTCACACCAACATTTTATATTCTAACTACTGGTTCAACACCTTTTTTTTTTTTTTTTTTTACTAGACTCTAGACTTCTCGAGGGTAGGAACCATTCCCGCCAAACACACCCAGCACAGTGCCTGCCTTTACAGTAGTTGTCAAATACGTAGAGGAGTGAATGGAAGGTGCTTATCCAGCAGAAACCTGGACTCAGATCTGAGATCCGGCCTGGGATTAAGGAACCCACTTTCAGAAAGTGGCATCTTTGAGTTCCCAGAGCAGGTGACTAACCCTCATTCGCTTTGGCGAACAGTTACTCCATGCGACACAGCCAGGTAAAAAGTGGAATGAGATGTAATCCCTCCTCACAAGGAGCTTATTCCTTCTTTGAAAGTTGCTTAGAATAAGCTCTGAAATGATTTTGGCAGGTAGACAAACTGGTCCTTCTTTCTTTGTGAGCAGTGATATAGAAAAAAAGAAGCATAAACACACACACGCGCGCGCACACACACACTCACGGACGTCACGCTCACACATGGACATGCCCAAACACACAAAACGCTAACTTACTTTTCGGTTTGGGCTCTTGGCGTGCCGTGGAAAATCCCATCAGCCTTCAATCTGGGGAAGCAGGTTTGACTCTCTAACAGTGAAGTCTGTAGCGTAATCTTTGCTGGTTTCCTTCCTGTGCCCATTTCTCATCGGTGAGCACTCTGCTTGCTCCCAAAGCAAACACCGGATCTCCCGCTCCCCCACTCCAACTGGTTTTCTCTTTCCTGGGCTTAGAGTTCATCTTCTCTTCCTCTTCTGGATTCTCATATGGGATGAAGTCAGAGGATGGAGACTGACCACACCCTTCCTCCTTGACCCTCATAAAGTTTCGTGGCAGCTCTCAGGAGGCAACCAGTTCTTGCTAGTGGAGAAGGAGGAGGCTTTGAGATGCTCAAGGGCTCAGTGCCTGCCCCACAGGCTACTCAGTTAAGGACACATCTGTCCCTCACTTTCAAAGATGTTGCTGTTGTTCCTGTGCTAGGGTGACACCCGGCCCTGGCTCCTACCCTTTACACCCCAGCAAGAGGCTATTTCCCAGAGGTCTTATAAGTGATTCCATCCTCTTCGAAGCTGTTTCTGTATTTCAATTATCTTCAGGGAGGAACATGCGTCTTGGATCTTTGCCTGGCTGTGAAATTTCATTTCCATTTCTTTACACCTGCGGTTGCAGTGTGAGGAAGAAAAGAGCTCAGCTGATGTCCCAGACCCAGGTTATCAAGGTGCTTGGCAGTTGTTTTCCAGAAGGGACTACAGCCCTAGAGCAGATATCATCAGCAGGGCCTTTGAGGGGACACCCTTCTTCAGCTGCTTTCTCTTTGGGGTGTCTGGTTCTTTCTTCTTCACAGACATGTGAGCTCAGTCTGTGCAGTTGGTTCATGTCTTTACGACCGACATTGAGAGCATATTTGATTCGTCATCCCAGATGCTCATTCCAATTTGCAATTTGTCCTAAGGGGCCAGCTTATCCTCTTGCATTTCCCTTTTCCTGATCCCACTTATCAGTCCCCCCCTTGGGATCTCATGGATGTGGAATCAGTCACTACAAGGCCAACCCAAGGGATTTCTCCATCTGTGTATGGTGCTTTTTACCTCTACCTATGCCAGACTCAGCATACAATAGGTGCACATTGAGTGGTCATTCCCTCTCACAACCTGGGACACCTTCCTTGGGACAACGAAAGAGGTCAGGGTCAATCCCAGTGCCCCGGCCCAGATTTAATCTCATTCTCCCTTCTTTCTGCAATACACTGGATCAGAACCAGCAGCCCTGTAGGAGTACATTTCTTTGCCTTAAAAACCAGGCCCCCGAGAGCATTTGATTCCTTGGCAAAGAGGTGAAGGCTTAATTAATTTTTCTCTCTTTTCCTTTGAACTTATTGGAATGCACGCACATACTCACATTCATGCACAATTGGGTGTAGAAGAATTTTAATGGCAGGTGGTGTTAGCAGTTCTTTTCCTCCTGATACAGACCAGGGTTTTTCCATCTGGACTTTTTAGCAGGACCTAAGAATATTGACTTTCTAACCACTTGGATTTGGGTGGGGTGAGCAGAATGGGAATGGGGGAGAAGGTTCAAGGGGGAAATGTGCTTATATATAAATCACATGTGAAGGGAGTTTTGAAGTCATTATTGTTTCAGGATGTGTGAACTGTAATTATTTTTTAAGGTCTTGATTTGCCCAATGAGCATTTCCCTGGGTTGCTGCTCCAAGCATGACGTCTTTGCTGTCAGGGGGTCCAGCCTGGTCTGATACAAGTTTAATCGCTTTAAGGGGGGCCCAGGGTAGGATCAGGTTTCTTCAGGCTCTCAGCTGCGGTCAGTCCTGCCTGCAGCACGACGTCCAAATGACTTCGATGATTAAGACAGTGCAGCTAAAATGAAGAAGAGATGTTTCCTCCCTCTCTTTTCCTTTTTATTTTATTTTTTTCAACGGTTGGCTCCACAAGGTGGTAAATCACTTTTAGACGGAATAGCTTTTGGTCATTGGCCTTGCTCTTTGCACTTTTCAGGTCCCTGCTGAAGCAGGCAGCACGGTTTTGTCTGCACTCTGGAACGGGCTGCTCAGCTCCCTGTGTGCTGACTTCTGACCCCCATGTGCAGTCCTGCCTCCTTGCTGCCCTCCTCCCTTGTCCTCACACTCCCGACTCTCGCAGACTCCATTCCTCATGCTCCCTCAGTTGGTAATGTTCGTTTCAGGGAGCAATTGTCAAGTGTCAGGTAAAGCATGCCACCCTTTGTGTTTTGAGAATGTTTTCTATCCCCAAGGGGTCCTTCTGGATAACGAGGAAGGTCAAACTGGGGCAGCCTATAGGAAGAAGCCCTTAGAAGGGAAAATCTGTGTCCATAAGCCATGCTAATCCAAGATTTGTTTTGGGGGCTGGCGACTTAAAAATGTGGAGAACTTGGAAGACTTGGGAAAAGAAAAGCAAGGGAATGTTGAAAACATTGGAGGGGTATGTGTGTGCATAAGTGTTAAAAGGATGTAGTGGGGAATTGTATTTGTGTTCAAACTTTGCAAGGGTAAGCTGTTTGTTCGCTGAAGTACGCTTTGGTGCAAGGGTAACAAATACATTCATTGCACGTGCTTACGCTCTATACTTTTGCTCAGAGCAGACATCACTAATCAATCACATCCCTCCTTACTTCTGTCAATCCTTTGCCCATAGCAGACATCACTAACCAATCAGATCCCTTGTTCCCACTGAGTTTCACCAAGTCTTTTAATCCTCTACAGACCTCCAGGTCACCTTATGTGTCAGCCGACTGGTTTTGGAACTTAGATGGAAACCCATTGAAACCTCTACTTTAATGGAAAGAACATTAGGCTCAGATTCAGAACACCTGAATCCCAGTCCCTGACCTATTACTTTTTAATGATTAATTGTTAATAATGATCATCTAACTTCAGCTTCCTCGTCTTTGATAGGCAAAACTAGCTTATCACCACGGTCTGAGGTCAGGATTCAGTAGGATAACATATAAAATATAACATATGTGAGGGTGCCTAGAACAGTGCCTGGCATGTTGTAAGCACTCAGCAAATGATAACCAAATACAACTTGAAGTGGCACAGGCACAGTGTGCTCCCCCCAACATGTGGAACAACAAATAGTACTTCTTTCGCTCTTGCTGCTTCCTTTACCGTCCTCGGTGAAGGCAGATGGGGAACAGCTGGGCCCTCCCCACCTACCTCCCTTCAACTTCGCATGCTCAAGACTGCTGTGAAATCTTTCTTTCGTGAGCTGATATAATGCCTCCTTGTTACCCTGGGAGGACACGGTTAACACCCACATGTCAGGACCAGACACGCTAAGTGTGTAGCCCTGTGGCAACACGGGGCCGCGTTAGTACTTGGCTCTCTGGGGCATCTTCCTGTGGCTGAAGAAAGCTCCAGAAGAGATCTTGGTAGAGATCTTTGTACAACTGGCTGACACAGAGATGGTAGGACAGGATTTGCTGGAGGAGGTTTCACTGTAGTTGACCTCATTCCAAGGTCAGAAGACTACAGAGTGGTGTGCAGGGCATCCCCGGGAATAAGGCGATGTCAGACTGGAATCCAGCCCTGCCTCCTGACTGGGAAGGAGGTATTTGCCAAGCGGCAAGCACAGGTACCATTCTTGGAGCAAACTGAAGCCTTAGTATCATAAATTGGTATATCCCAAGATAGTAATGACTTTAAAAGACCTTCTGGGGGTGCCTGGGTGGTGCACTTGGTTGAGCATCCAACTCTTGGTTTCCACCTAGGTCATGATCTCAGGGTCGTAAGATCGAGCCCCGCTTTGGGCTCTGTGCTCAGTGTGGAGTCTGGTTGGGATTCTCTCTTCTTCTTGGTCTGCCTGTGCTCTCTCCTGCTTGTGCTTGCGCTCTCTCTCTACCTAAAATAAATAAATAAATAGTTTTCAAGATACTTTCTCAAGTTTATATGTATATATAAATTATTTATATATAGAAATATATAAATATTGAGAAAGCATTTTTATATATTTATATATAATTTATATATAAGTATATTTATAAATATTTTCATATAAAAGTAATTATATATACACATATATAAGTGTGTGTGTGTATATATATATATATATATCTATACTGTGCAGTGCATGCATTTTACCTCCTATCCTACTGGTCTGCACTGAAAAAAAAACAAGCTGAATAGACCTCTTCCCTGTGGCTTCAAATTCTCTCAGGACTTTACCTTGTTAATCTTTCCATTTAAGTGTGGGCACTCCATACCAAACCCTGGTCAAGGGCATTCTGCTCTTTCTTCTAGAATGAGAGAGGCAGGACCCAGACCACTGCATCAGGTCAAAAGTCAGTTTAACTGAATAAATACATATTAATTACCTGAGTGTGTACTAGATGATATAGGGACTATTGAAAGGCATAAAAATGTAGTCCCTGTCCTCACACAGCTTAAAAGCTGTCATGGGAGATAAAGAAATATACAAAGGACAAGGAAAAATAGAAGATCTACCAAACAGACCATCAAAATGCCTTGGGAGGCAGATCCCAAAAGGCTTCATGGAGGAGGTAAGCGATTGTAGCTTTTGGGGTCAGTCTGGACATAGGGCTCTAGGTGGATGGGCAGTGATTGTGGGAGTGGGACAGTAGGACCCACAGGCAGAAGGGGCCCCCAGAGTGAGGCTGTGGAGATAAAGGGCCCCGACGGATACAGGTTGTTAGGAGGATGGTGATTTATATAAAGGGCATGGACTGAGAGACAAAATGCCTTCTTTTGCTGAGGGTGGATTTCAGAGACAGAAGGCTGATGATACCTATGGGCTCTCCAACAGATCCAGCGTGGGATCTCGGCAGGTCTGCAGAACGCTTGGATAACTGGACAGCTGGCTTGGTTCTCTTCCCATTTCCCCACAGCACAGGGGCCCTCACTTGCTGGATAACTTGGTCAGCTCCTGCCTCCCTCCCTGGCCCTCAGTTTCCACACCTGTAGAACCAGGAGGTTGAATTAGGCTATTCCAGGTCTGACACCTGTGATTTTGTGGTGATGATGAAAGGTGATGGGAAAGTTTATTTATGTATTTACCGTGCCTCTTTGAGAAGGGAGTGGGAACGAAGTGGAACCCGTCTCCACATGACAGTAGAAATCAGGGGTCCACTTTGAGGCTTGACCGAATCCTTGCTCTGTCTGTTTTCTGCCCTGGCACCAGTACAGAGCTCAGCTCACCCTTGTTCTCTGGGAGGTTCCAATGGGCTGTGTTCTGCCGGGCCACCGCCTTGGAACATCAACTCGATTCAGTCAGTGCTTTTGGAGCAGCTCCTGTGTGGGGTGCTGTGCTGGGGTCGTGTGGGGTGGAGTTTCCTGCTAACGTTGAGGCAGATAGGGAGACAGGGAGGGAGGAGCAGGTCCCTGACCTGAGGCTTATTAGAGTCATTATAGAGCATTTATTTGAAATGTGGGTTCCTAGGCCCCTTTCCTTGATTCAGTAAGGCCGGGATGAGGCCTGGGAGTCTGTAACATTAACCTCTCTCCCCATGATCGTGATACTGGGCCAAGGTTAGGGAGCACCAACCCAAGGAGGATTCTCAATGATCACAGCTCAAAAAGACCATGTTCTACCTCCCTTGTGTCTATATGAATTCAGTATTTGTCTCTTTTCTCCCGTGTGCTCGATGCAGGCGTCTGTGTCCCAGAGTGGGGGCTGGCAATGGAGGATGTAAGCTAGAATATGGTAAAACCCACACTTTTAAGTGTCTGCACAGCTTATAACCTCCAGAAGGCAAATCACTCCCATGGGAAATGTTTTCATTAGCATCTGCACCATCTCCTTAAGCCTTCATTGTATCCAGTGAGACTGGAAAGAGCCCCCTACAGAGGACAGGTCAGGTGTCCTTATCTCATCTTTCCAGATATGGAGATGGAGGCTCAGAGAGGGGAATCTGTACATGTAGCCCACAGAAGTAGCAAGTGTAAGGCCCACCACTCGGAGCCCGGCTCCTACCCTCAGTTCAGGCCCACTCCCCCATTCCATGCTAAGTGAGAATCATCCTTTTCCTCCTCAGAGCACTGGATTCCAGAGTTGGGAAAGGCCACTGTGCGCTCGGGTCCTTGGGGGCAGCTGCACACAGAGCCAGACTCCGGGTGGCAGAGCGGTGGCTGGAGCCTGTCACCCAGAGCAGAGCAGCTGGCACGGCTCTGATCTGGCATGACCCCTGGTGCTGAGAAAGACGGATTTTCCTGTCTGCCTTCTACAGGGGTAGGTGGCACCATGAGGGAGTGTTCTACGGTGTTTCCCCTGCACGGGATTCCCATGAAGCAGAAAGAAGGAGGAGTTTATTATCCAGAAGCTTGCTGGTGGGAAAATTCGAGTCAAAGGGAGTACTTTTCCTAAATGAATGGAGCTAGCATTTACTGAATGCCTACTGTGTGCCAGGCAGGGTGCATACTGGGTATAAACCATGAAAGGTCTCTTTGATTCCTCTTCCCTGCTGTGCTCGGTCGGCAGTGAACCCAGCTGGCCTGATTTACAGCTAGGACAACTGAGGCCCAGAAAAACCATGTGATCTAAGCATGGAAGGCTAACAGCCGGCCTTTCTGGGTCTTTCTGACTTCCCAGCCTACACTCTTGTATCAGAGCCGCCTACCGTGTGAGTCACCTGTTGTCTCTGCATCTCCTGAGTCCCAGGCCGGGGACCCTACTGAGCTGGTTCATTGAGGGTGCCACAGCAGTGACATCTCCAGAAAGACTGGCCCTCCTCTCACACCAGCACCCCTGCTTAGTTAAGAGCCCCTGCACCAGGAGTGGCTACTTAGGAAGCATTGCCACAGCAAACTTGTCGAGACTCAGAGAGATGACAAGATTCACTCAGGGCTGCCCAGCTTCTAAGTGGTGGAGCCAGGACTGAGAGTCCTGTTCCACTGTGGCCAGGGCTGAGGTGCCCCGTGGTGAGGGAAGCTGCTGGTCTGGGACACGGCTGCCGCCAGTGTGTCAGCGGAATGGGGCTGTCCCTTCCCGTGTGGCCGAGTTCTAAAACCAGCCTGCAAGGGTAAGGCCAGAAGAATGTTCTGCCAGCCCCTGGGGTGTCTTTTTTGACAACTTCTTGTTCCCTCGTAATTCTTCTGACAAATTCTCCTTTTGATCCGGACTTTCCTAGGCATCCAGTCATTCCAGAAGTGACATGCGTACACACATACACGCTTGAGGGGAGTCCAGGGGAGAGGAGGAGAGGGGAAATGAGAAGTTTGGATCTGCTCGAATGTAGCAGAGAACTATATCCAGAAAGTACTGCGTACTCACTGAAATGTTATTTGCCATTTTTTGGTGTGGTTTTTTATTTCCCCCTGGGTAGAGTCTCCTGTTCGAACTTGAAAATAAAAATTCCTCCACTTAAGAATGAATAGGCGAGAAATGCTGTAGGTTGGGATTTCCCAGGAGGACTGGCAGCCGTCTACCCTGGGACAATCAGGGAACTTGAACTCCCTGTACTTATTAGTTCTGTTTAGGGAAGGGAGATGGAGAAAGGGAGCAGCAGGAACATACCCTCCCCACCAAGTGTTCCTCCATGCCCTTGAAGAGTGGGGACTTAGCAGGCTCACTTCGGGAGCATTAGGACGAAAGAGCTGGTCCTGGGATCTGGGTTCTGTGATCTCCACCAGCCCTTCTACTCTGCCCTTCCCATTATTTCAGTGACTGCCTTCAAAGAGGCAGAATTTTATTCTCCCAAAATGCTCACATCCTAGTGCCTGGGAGGAGGCAGGGCTTGAGTGTGGTGCTTATTTCTGTTCTGTATTTAACTTACTTATTCTTAGGCCAGATTCCCTTGAGTGTCTTCTAGGATTTAATTGATCTAAAGAAGGTTACGATGTTGTCATAAAAGCAGCACAAAATTTAAAAGAAAAAAAAAAAACAACTAAAAAAACAGAATAGGTAGAAACTGACATTTAATTGGGTACACAAAACCCGATACAGGCTGGACCATTAGCTGGCTGTGACCTTGGTCAGTTCACCTTGGCTCTTTGGGCCTTGGTTTCTTCAGCTGTAAAATAAAGGCTGAAGAGTTCGATGACCTCCATGTTCCCCCAGTGCTAAAATCCTCCTCTCCTCCCGTGATGACTGTTTTTTAAATGCCACTGTCATTTCAAAGCATCTCTTTGGGGAGATCCGCCAGGGGAGCGTGACCTCGTGTTGTCACGTATCTGTGAGGTTGTCATTCGGTCAGGCTGCAGTCACCGGCAGCTGTGAGTGGCTTTGACTGGCCTAGAAGGTAGGAATTCTGAATTTGCCATTTTCTCCTCCAAGAGATTGGCCAAATGCCAGATTCTTGTACCTCCTGCCTCTCACCCCCCCCCAATGGTCGCACCTAAAAAGATTCTTTTGATTCATCCTGCTAGACCTGTCCATTAATCTTGCTTCCTTCAAACCTGAACATGATGAACGTTCATCCTTGAATTCCGACAATTAGAGATGAGGTATGTTTCACTGTTAAGTTACCAAATCGGAGTGAATTAATTTCCCAGCACGTAGCCACAGAGGGATAGACAGGCCCGTTCTTCCTCCTCCCTCCCTGCTCTCCTCCTTCCCCGCCCAGATTCCGCTTCACCCCGCCACCCTCTCCCCTGGATTTTTCCTGCTGTGTATCTCATGCACCCTTGCAAGTGGACAGATCCGTCCCACTTTCCTGAACTCAGCCACTGTGCCTGCTCCACCCCTGCCTCTCCCCCCCCCCCCCTAACCCTTCCTCCCCACTGCTCCCCACCCCCATGGTTCTCCTCTGATGAGATTTCCTCTCCGAGGGGATATTTTGGTCCTGTTCTCTGTTCCCAAACAAATTCCCCTGGTCCTTTCAACCTGGTTTCAATCAACATAATCACAGTCTGTCCAGTGATATCAACTCTGCCTTGATTTGTTCGTGTAATTCACACTGTGTCCTCCACTTCTCAGGCTGTTTTATATACACACACTTAAAGACATATATATGTGTATATATTACATGTAATGTATGTATATTACAGATTGAAAGAGAGATGCACTTTCCATCATGCCTGTAATTTCTTTTCATCTCTCTCCAAATCAGTGTCTTAATGCATATCACCTAAATTGTAATCATTTCGAGAACTCTTAACGGGCTTTTTTTTATTTTTTAAGACGAGCTCTCTAAATCTGGGCCAAAAACAAGTTATCAACAGAGGGCAGGCTTCTTCTCTCCCCAGTCCTAAATCTCATCCATGTAGCGGGGTAGGGAAGAATGAGGTGGGTGGTTGGCTTCTCCGTGCTCCTCACTACCGGGGCTGCCTTCTCAGTCTTCATTCATCTTATTACAGGTCCTTTCTTTCGTCTGGAAGAAAGGATATGAGACGGCCCCGGGGAAGCTCTGACTCAGGGAGGACCTAGAAGACAGCGCTGAAATGAACTCAGAAATGGCAGCTTCCTGGTAGAATCCTGGTGCATGCCCCACTTGCTGAATTGTACCAGCTCCGTAATTACACGGACTGGTTATGTGGATATAGTGAAGCCGGACTGTATTCTGAGTGATAGTGAAGCTCCCCCACCCCCGCCCCCACCGCCTGCAAGGTCATAAACACTCAACACCTCATCTGGAGGGTGGATACCATCTAGAACAGGGAAGTCAGTTGAATCATAGAATCAATTCTGGCAAGTCATGGCTTTAATTTCCAGAGCCAGGCACTTAAGAGAGAAAAGTGTTTTGTGAATTATGAAAATTTAACTTTATAACATTCAGAGCGAGAGTCTGGAGGAGTCAGAGTATAGTGACGACGGAGCCACTTTCCCAAACAACAGACAAGGACAGGAGAGTTCCGGGGGGAAGGGACAAATCTCATCCACTGTCTTTGGAGGGAGGCAGGGAGGGGCTGGGGGTGCAGAGTCCTGGAGATAGGCAGAGAACTGCCCCGGGGTGGGGGTGGGGGTACCACCTCAGCAGGGGCCACATACATTCGCCAGGGGTGTGGTGACCATCTCAAGTGAACAGCGTTAAGGGGGACGCCCCACATCTTCGCTTCACTAAAGGCTATGGATGAGCATGGAATTGGATGGGGTTTTATCATTAATCCAGACCAGTAAGGCAAAATGCAAGAACACTGGCCAAGCCTTCCTTGAAGGTCACAAATCTTGGTGAATATGTGTCTCTTTCACGTTCCACAGTAATGTAAAAATAATTTTAAATCATGCATTTTCTACAAGTTTATTTATTTATTTATTTATGAGCACGAGCTGGATGTGAGACAGAGAGAGAGGGGTACGCAGTCTCCTCACAGAGTGGGGAGTCTGACACAGGGCTTGATCCCAGGACCCCAATATCATGACCTGACCTGACATCAGACATTTAACCTACTGAGCCACCCAGGCGCCCCAAACCATGCATTTTTTAACATTTAATTTTTTAAAAAAGATTTATTTGTTTAAGAGAGAGAGAGAGGTGGAGGGGCAGCGGGAGAGAGAGTTTTAAGCAGACTCTGCACTGAGCGTGGAGCCTGACATGGGGCTAGATCTCACAATCCTGAGATCACAACCAGAACTGAAACAAAAAGTCAAAAGCTCAACTGACTATGCTCTCTAGGTGTCCCAACATTTAACTCTTATGAAATAATTTTTGATTATTTCAAGGCCTCCATTGTTTTTTTACTTACCCCCCGTCCTTGATTTAGTGAGACACCCTATACTGATAAATGAGAGAAAAGAGAGTGGCTCCGTTGGTTAAGTGCCTTGACCCTTGATTTCAGCGGAGGTTGTGATCTCGGGGTCATGAGATGGAGCCCCACAGCAAGCTCCACACTAAGCATGGGACCTGCTTGAGATTCTCTCTCTCTCTCTCTCTCTGTGCCCCTCTCAACCCCCTCCTCATGTACTCTGTCCTTCTTTAAAAAAAAAAAGAAAGAAAAGAAAAACAACAACTGAATGAGAGGCTCTCCGTTTCCCTTTTGCATTGTTAGTTGTTCGTGAGTTCATCTTAAGAGGGGCTTTTGGTGTACAGGTTTTCATGGGAAGGGATTATATGGTAGGGATTCTTCCCCTCCTCTGATGTGGAGACAAGACCCCTTTCAGTGAGAGCAGGAAGCTGGATTAACTGCCACAGGCTCCAGGAGGGAGTATCTATCACGTGCAAGTTTTGCAGCAGGAAAACAGCCCCATACCCTTGAAGTCCGTTCCCGATTGCTGTATCACGGTCTGTATGCCGAAATGGAAGGAACATCCGTGTTCTAGGCTTATTGCACTTGGGTCTGCTGTAACCCGAGTGAACAGTTTGTGCAGTTCCTGTTGATAAATTTCCTCCCCCACTCATCCCCCTTTGGCTAGAGGGCAGGGGCTGTGGCTGAAGAAAGGGGGGCTGGGGAACCATCCATGGGTTCCCCTGCCTTTACCCATCTGTGCCAGCCAGCATTGTTATGAGGCCTAAAGACCTGATATTTCCCTCACCTGCAGAGCCCAAAGGCATTCTCAGGACATGCCCCCAGCCCTGAGGCTTGTCTTCAATAAAACACATGCTGCTTGTAAGGGGAGTATGACCCCTAGCTGAGGGCTGATAAAGGCTATTATTTTGAAATACAAAATGTGTGTGTCTCTCAACTGTTGGTATTCACAGAAGCTGGGCATGTTGTCAACACCTGCTCTGAGCTCGTTCCCTTCCCCTCCCCCACCCTTTCTTTTGGCAACTAAGTTGCAATTCATTTCCTCTAGGACCTCCTCTCCTCTCTCCTGCCCTGTTACTGGGTCTTGCAATAGACACGTTAAATAGTTTATTCTTCCACAGTATAATTTGTGTTGAGAAACATGGGCTCACTGACTTTAAGGTCCTCTCTAGCACTAAAAATTCCTTTGGCTTTTATAGACCGTTTCATGGGCTATTAATGTGGAGCAGACTGCCTTTGGAAACAGCAATTCACAAGGGGTCCCCACACCTGGATTCCTACTTTGCCTTGTGTCATCAGCCAGGGAGTAACTTTAAATACGTCACTTTCCTCATAAGGCCTTAGTTTCCTCGTCTGTCACACGGAAGCCCTATGTGGGTTAGGGAAACTCTAATGCTATAGTGTATTGAAATTATAGAATTAAGCTAAAGTATAGAAACGGGATCTTGTTGACATTCCCATTTTTCACTGAAAGCATCCCCAAAGGAAAGGGACTGGTTTTGCAGTAAGAAGCTTTTGAGTAGACAGCAGGGACATAGACTACTGAGAGGTTCCATGGCCCCTCCCAGAAGCCTTTTAGAAGGGTCAGCTTCAGCGTGGGCTCATTATAGTCACAGCCCAGGATGGGTGGCCATACTCTTAGGGAGCTCTGGTTGGAGTCAAGGGGGGCTGGGTCGGGGCTGGGGAAGAATGGTCAGAAATCTACATGAGCAGGCATTGGAGGTAGTCAGACCTCTGCACAGTTGTGAATTTGTTCACTGGGGAGAGATGTCCAGATCTCTGCAGAATTCAGGGACAGATGACTTAGTCTCTGTTGCCTAGCAGAAGTTAGAAAAGTGGGTTTGGCATCCTGGAGGTTTTGTCTTGATCAGTGGTTGGAGCACACGGAGACAGGGAATGAGCTCCCCACTGCCTTGCATGATCCCTTGAGGTCTGATGCAGGAATGTGTTATGTACAAGACAGAAAACCAACCCAGGAGCCCTGAGACCTTTGTCTGCGTACTGTCAATTTTCACCTGGTTTCATTTTGATAAATGTGGTACCCGAGATCCTGTCAGGAAACATCATCTGGCAAGAAGTTTGTTACTTAGCTAACAATAGGGTTGCCTGCATCCATACACAGGCTCTCAAGAAGTTTCGAGTTTTTGTTTACTAATGGGAATACTTGGAAAAATCTATACCCAGACTACCTTTGTGGAATGGGCAAGAATCCTAGGATCATGTCGGTGAAAGAGCGTTGGAGGTCTGTGTAGTGGGAAGGGAAAGCCTGATGGGGCATGTAGTGTACACGAACATGTAGAGGTTGGGGGTCCTAGTTCTGGCTCTGTCACTTACTGGCTGTTTGCCATTGGACGGTTCATTTCACCTTCCTTGATTCATTTTGCTTAGGTTTAAAATGAAAAGACTGTTGGTCTCGTATCTCATTGAACTACTGTTAACGATTGATTTGAAAATATACAGTATATATGTTGGGGATTATTAGGACATTTGGAATCCACCACAGCCACCATCCTTGCCTTGTTTTCCCTTGAGTGGTTACTTACTCGATCCCTCTTTCTGGTCAGTTTTTTGTAGCTATGATTTAAACTCGCCTAGGGCTGGGCAGGTGCTGATCTCCCATGATGCTGAGCAGCTGGGCAGTTTTTCAAGCCTTCATTGTACTTTCAGGGGTCTCTTTCCCTCTGCACCTGTTCCCCCTCCTACCCCACCTCCTACGGCCACCCAGGATGGTGATGCTAAGGCAAGTGGCAGGGTCAGAGACCTCTACTCAGGAGCTAGTCTCAGAGTTAGCCTTTTGGCTTCTACTCTAGAGAATCAGTATCCTCAGATTACTCTATTCATGACCGTATTAATTTACCCCAAGAGCTGTTATTCAGTGAACTTCTTAAGGGGAAAAAAAATTCTCAAGCTTTATTTTTCTTTGGGCCAGAGGAGCACCTCTCTGAGGTTTACTTGTAAGGTATGCATATATTTTGGGGAGATTCTAGCCCAGTTCCTGTCTTACTCATTTCAAAAACAGTGAGCCTGAACATTCCATGAGGGATTTCAGCCTTCTTTTCCTTTTCTTTTTTTTATTTGTTATTTTAGAGAAAGAGGGCACAAGCAGGGGGATGGGCAAAGAGCAAGGGAGAAAACCTCAAGCGGACTCCTCAATGAACACAGAACCCAAAATGGAGCTCATGAGCTGACATCAAGAGTCAGACACTTAACCGACTGAGCCACCCAGGCGCCCCACAGCCTTTTTTTTTTCTTTACCTTTTCCCTGCCAAGCTCTTCCTAGATACTGTACAGCTCCTGGGAGCAAATGTTTTCTGATCCATATATGGAACTGTGCAGCTCACGTTGTTCCAGGCACTGTATTAGACACTGAGGTTTCTGAGGTGAATGTGGTATGGGCCCTGGCCTCAGGTACAATGAAGCCCAGTGGTCTCTGAGAGCTGCAGGAGCCCCTGACCTGCTAGGAAGCCCTCCTGGGGCCTTGCCCCAGCCCAGACCAGCCCATCACAACACTGGCTAAGGGGGCATTTGGGCCCAGCCCTAATCTCACATTTGTAAGTCCTATTGGACTTGCTTTCATTTGTAGGTTCTCTGGGCTTCTGCATCCTCTCCCATGCTTAGGAATCCCCAGTCTGAGACCGTTGCTGTGCCAGACCTAGAAGGAAGGAACCAAGACCAGGAAGACTTGCTTGGAGGCATCATGGTCTACTAGTCGATAGAGAGGGAGGGAGGGGAGCAGGCTCAGGTCCAGAAGGCCTTCGGACCTCGGGGCCACTTCTTCCCACCTTTCTCTATACACTTGCCTTCTTCCTTGCTTTTCCTTCCTGAAGAGAGGTAACTGTGCTGCTTCTGGGCAGTGGGCTAGGGTTGCGAGAATTGAAATTTTTTTTAATGATTTTATTTATTTGACAGAGAGAGAGAGAGATCGCAAGTAGGCAGAGAGGCAGGCAGAGAGAGAGAGGGGAAGCAGGCTCCCAGCTGAGCTGAGAGCCTGATGCAGGACTCAATTCCAGGACCCTGGGATCATGACCTGAGCCAAAGGCAGAGGCTTTAACCCACTGAGCCACCCAGGCTCCCGAGAACTGAAATTTTTATTTTCTCTTTTTGGCAGCTGAATCCTTTCTTGGCGGTTGCTGACACAGAGTTCTGTAGGAGAGGTCGATCAGCCCCATCAGTCACCATCACCCAGGACACCCAGAAACCGCTTCCCCCAACCCTCACATAAGCAAATTCAGCTGATTCACTGGGCTACTTTCTTGCACTTGACTCTGAACAAGTATCTTTCCAGGGTGCAGGTAGCCCATATCAACAGCCTTTGGAGAAAAGTGAGCCTGAAAGGGAGAACCTAATAATAACTCTACCAAGGAAAAATTTAAATGGTCATACTTCTTAAAAGGTTCATCCTTTTGTCCCAGGGATTTTGTTTCTAGAATCTTTTCTGTCACAAGCTTGGCACCCTTGTAGATGCTGGGGACACCAGACATGGAAAGAGAGCTTGCAGTTTACTGGGGAAGACGGACAGTGAATGCATGTTTATAAACAATGGGGACGTGCAGTCGGGGGTTGGGATAAGACCGGGGCCAGACAGACATATAGGAATCAGCCAGGAAAGGGGTGGGTAGTCCATGCAGAGGTGAGAAGGTACTGGGGGCCTTTGCAGAACTGAAGACCCTTCCAGGGGCTGGTCCTCCCCTGTGGCATGTAAGGGGAGAACAAGGAAAGTGGCACCCCGGAGCCAGGCTGGGAAGGGCCTCCTGTGTGGCCAAAGAATTTGGGCTTTATGCTGAAGGTTGTAGAAAAGGACACATTTTTACAGTTGGAGAGTGACCCAATAAGGCTCAACTTGAGAAAGCACATCCCATTCCAGTGTGGAGAAGAAATGCCAGGGAGTCTGTGAGAGGACAAAAGTGGGGTCTCAGAGACCACCTCAGAGTCTGCTGATGTCACCTGGCAAGAGAAGTCGCACGGACCATAGAGGGGTGGGCTACGCAGAAAAGGGGGATGGGCCAGCAACAGAGGAGACACAGAATCACCTGGAATTAAAGATCAGTGTGATGTGGGGGGCAGGGAAGGGCGAAGACACGAGCACCGTACATGCCCTTGCCTTCGAGCAAGCAAGGAGGCCAGAGGAGGAGCAGGGCTTGGAGGAAGGTGATGACATTGGCTGGGGTCATACTGCCCTCGAGCTGTCTCTGAAACACTCAAGTGGAGATGCCCCATGGGCAGTTGCATCCGCAGGTGTGGAGTCTAGGACTGAGGTCCGTGCTGGAGGCAGGGATGTGGGAGTTAGCCGCACAGGGACATGCACGCACGAGTGTGCAGTCACAGGCAGAGATGAGAAAACAGGATCAGGGGAACCGCGCTGAATGCGTGAGAAGGTCCGCGCTGGTGGCAGTTGGACAAAACCGTGAGAGTGCTGTCACAGCAGCTGATGGAAGGACTGCAGGCGTCTGTCTGATTGACACGAGGTGCTCAGGGGTGTCCTGGTAATGCTGCTTTATGAGTCACCTGGCACCCTGGTGACAGAAGGTGGGGATCCTGTTTTGCAAGGGACTGAGGAAATGGACGGAGTGATATGTGCTGCTGTGCAAGCCTGGGCTAGGACAGGTAGTCATCCTTAGAGGAGAACAAATATTTTCTGCTTTTAAGGTTGGCAAGAGATGGACACTATGAACCAAAGGGAGGAAGTCCACAGCGGGGAAGGCTGAGGATTAGAGCCAGGATGGAGGCCCAGACGGAATGAGACATCTGAGCAAATGGGAGGGAGTGGGACCAGCGTGTCACCGTAGGTACTAGAGAGGGCTGGGACAGGGACACCTGGCCACTCAGAGGAAATGAAGGCTGACCCAGGGCAGGCTGGCAATGCTGCCTTTCCCCCGACCACGTGATCAGCCACACCCCCTTTCACTTTCAGGAGTGTATGGGTTTGGGGCTACCGGATCCGTTCCTCCAACCATACGCATTCCAGTGGGTTCCAGCAGGTAAGGAGTTAAGGAGTTTCTATCTGAGGGGCTCTGTGAAGTAGAGGCAGGGTTTTCTGTGTTCTCAGAGACCTCAGGAGACAAGTGTCATTTTGAAACAAGTGTCCTCTGAGGAGCCGGAAACACCAGCAGGCGCTGTTGGTCCACAGCTGGGGCTGAGCTGAGCCTGAGAGCGTGAATTTGCTGGGCAGCAAATAGTGTGTCTGTGCTGTCCCTGCCTCCGAGCAGCCCAGCAGTCAGGAGGGAGGGCAGAGGCTCCAGGGCACCTGACACCCGAGGCAGACATGCCCACAGCAGGTGGATGGGGTGAGCCCACACTCCAGGCCGTAACTCATACCAGCAGTCAGCTCTGTGCAGAAATACGTTGACTGCAGCTTTATTTACGAGAGCGGAGAACTGGAAATAATAAATTTCCTACAAAGGGGTGTAATCCAGCAAATTACAGCCCATTCCTAGGATGGAATATTATGTAGCCATCAAAATTTTAATATGATGGGAGAATGCTTCAATTATGAGATGAAGAATGTCACAGAACACCATATATTAACCATTCTCAACTATGGAATGCAGTGAAAAACTTCACATGTGTTTAAAAAAGGCTGGACACAAATATTCCATACTGATACTTGTGGGAGCTGATAGATTTCTTTATATACTTGTACATTTTTAGAATATTCTTCAATATGCTCTTATTTTATAAGGAAAAAGACTCTCTAGAGAAATTTATTTAAGGAAAAATTCTTTAAACATAAGAAAGGGTGTATGAAATCACAGTTTAAATTTGTCTCCTTGGAAAACCATTGTACAGAGTTTTTTAATTCCCTCAGGACTCACCCGAGGAACACCACCAGCCTGGCCTGGTGTCTGAGAACATGGATTTTGGGGTGAGACATGCCTGGGTTTGAATCCCAGCTCTGCTCCTAAACTTCATTACCAGCTCACTGTATGGGATGGCCATGGTGCGATCTCAGGCAAGCTACTTTCTCTTGGGTGTGGTTTCTTTCTTTCTTTTTTTTTTTTTTAAGATTTTATTTATTTATTTGACAGACAAAGATCACAAGTTGGCAGAGAGGCAGGCAGAGAGAGAGGAAGGGAAGCAGGCTCCCTGCTGAGCAGAGAGCCCGATGCAGTTCGATCCCAGGACCCTGAAATCATGACCTGAGCCGAAGGCAGAGGCTATAACCCACTGAGCCACCCAGGCACCCCTTGGGTGTGGTTTCTTGATTTATGAAAGAGGGAGAGCAGTAAATGTCCCCAGTCTCATCTTTATAATTCCCAAACACCCGAAACTCAAAAACCCGGTGACATTTCTTGAAGTTACAGCAGATCCATTTGGCTGCAAAATACGACCTGAATCTACCTCCCTTCGGTGAGCGTTGGTAATTTTGCAGCAGAAATAGGAGGTCGTTTCATCATGGGGTACTGCCCCAGGCCCATTGAGAGTATTAGGTTATATTCATACAGGGTTTCAGAGAAGAGACTATGAACTGGGGGACCTTCCTGGGAAGGTACTGTAGAACTAAATCAGTTATGATTGTAGAGTTCCCAGCACAGTTCCTGACGTGGAGTCATGCTTAGTAAGGTTAGCTAGCATCATTACCGACCTTCTAATTAGTCTTGAACCTTCACTAAGTAGACTGTATGATTTCTGCTTGTCCTCTTTTCCTTCTGTTCCTTTCCTTATTGGGACCTGTGAGAAGACTGATGTGAGGTTTACTCTGGGAACGTAGGCCGACATGGTTTAAGACACAAGAGTGGGAAAAAATGGGAATTTGCAGCAGGAAGTTCTCCTGCCTCTTTCCTTCTTCCGGATTTCCAGTTTCCTGGAGAATAACCCATAAGGGATAACGCACGTTCATAGAGCACCCAGATAGTTGAAGAGCTCATCAAAGGACAAATAAGGCTGATGTCAAGAGTTTAATCTCAAAGCATATGTGTTCACTGTGCTATTGTGATATAATTATAGCATGGTTGCTCTCCATTACGTTTCTAGCTAAAACTAGTCTTATATATAGTATTTTTAATTGAAGAAAGATCTTTCACTGCTTTCCATAGGAATCCACAGTCAGATTTTTTGTTGTTGTAAGCCCTTCTAGTATTCTTTCTAATACAATTCAGTTCACAAAACTTTGATTTGCACTCAACCTTTTCAGAAGCATGAGTAGGGTACACACTGAGGTCATTACTTCTTCCTTTTCCTGGATGAGTGGCACTTCATAAATTCTGTTGGTGTGGCATTAGCCAACTACATTATTAACATCACCAAGGGGAATTAGACTGTATCATGTTTATAGGATCAAAAGTTCCATGTTCTGAATCAATGTCAGTGTATTTCCAGACCCTTCCATGTGACCACAGCCTGCAGTGATCCCCTCCCTCCAACCCCATGACTCACCCACCCTGGGGTGGAAGTTACTCGTGGCTCCCACACATCTCTGTGGCCTCATCGGCTTCCCTGTGGTGGAGTTTCTGCCTTCTCAACATCAACATACTGTCCCAGAGCCTCGGGTCTGCAAGCAAATTTTTGCGGTCGGCTCTATTAAATCTAGTTAATCTGGTCATTTAGCTTGCAGGCCTGGAGACTCCCTACTGCGTGCTTTCTAGTAAGCTAGAGTAGACCTCCCTCACAGAGACGGCTCTAGTGCTCTGTGAGTCAGCCCAGAGGCAGAAGAGCTGGTCGGCTGGCC
Source organism: Lontra canadensis (assembly GCF_010015895.1). Classification (NCBI taxonomy): domain Eukaryota; kingdom Metazoa; phylum Chordata; class Mammalia; order Carnivora; family Mustelidae; genus Lontra; species Lontra canadensis. The sequence continues at coordinate 10,630,468 of NW_022631047.1, read as the reverse complement.
GGGAATGGCGGCCCTGCCATGAGCCTACAAGCTTTTCCAACTGGATCCATCAGGTCTTCGTTGGCCCCACCATGGCATGCCCAGCACGGTGTGTCAGGACATATTCCTGCACATTCCTGGGTTCCAGCTTCTCCTCCGGATTAATCCATTCATTAGCACCAAATTGCAGCGTGCCTCGCCAAGCCCGTCAAGCATAATCGGAGCTTCTGAAGTCGGATCCCCCAATTACATTAGTTCAGCTGTCTCATTAGCCACCACGCGTCATCCCAACCCATCGTCAGACATGTTTCCCTTCATGACTGTTGTCATTTTCTTAATGCAGGTATTGTGGAAAAAGATCGTTTTTAACGTGCACTTTTGCTTAACCTGTTGTTTGATCTCCAGAATGCAGGAAAGCTGTACACTACAGGGAGGCCGGTTGAGTGAGGGCTGAGGTAGGGGTGGTTTATAAAGGAGTAGGTGCAGAACTTGGGCTGATGGCAGACCCCATCCATCTGCCTGGACAGGGGGACACACTTGCAGCCCGAGGTAGCGCGGCTTCGGAAATGACCCACTTTATATAAACTGGAGCATCAAAGATCAGGTGAGCCTAGAGGAAAGTGCAGTGTGCATTTTTTTTAAAGATTTTGTTTATTTATTTGACAGAGAGAGAGAGACAGTGAGAGAGGGAACACAAGCAGGGGAGTAGGAGAGGGAAAGGTAGAAGCAGGCTTCCCGCGAAGCAGGGAGCCCGATGTGGGGCTCGATCCCAGGGTCCTTGGATCATGACCTGAGCCGAAGGCAGATGCTCAACAACTGAGCCACCCAGGTGCCCCTGCAGTGTGCATTTTGTACTGTGGGGCCTGCCCCAGAGTTCACAGACAGCTGAAGGATCTCTGCTTCCCGGGGCATCACGGGCATGTGGTCTGCCCTCTGGACTCTTCAGGACTTTGGTGGTAGAGAGGGTTGTCCTGGAGGAAGAGTGTAGGACCAGGAGTCAGGCAGCAGGGATTCGGATTCTAGCTTTACCTCCAGCTGTGACAACACCGAGCCTTATCACTCACCTCTATGCCCTAAATTTCTCAGCCTTAAAATAGAAATACCCTCTTTTATCTGTTTTAAGATTTTATTTATTTGAGATAGTGTGAGTGAGAGAGAGAAAGCGCAGGAGTTGGGAGGGCAAGGACAGTGGGAGAAGGAGAAGCAGACTCTTCGCGGAGCAGGGAGCCTGATGCTGGCTTCGATCCCAGGACCCTGGAATCATGACCTGAGCCGAAGGCAGATGCTTAACCCACTGAGCCCCCCAGGCACCCTCAGAAATAGCCTCTTTTAATTTTCCTAACTCCATCTAGACCAAAAAACCTAAAGGCAGTAGGATGTAAGTTTTACTGTCCTTGGCATAGAGCAGGTGCCTGAGTTATATCCCTTCCTTCCTATAAGAGAGTTGATGTTTCTGTCATGTCCACAGATGTGTTTCTCTGCCGGGGAACCACATGTCTATTCTGTAAGGCCCTGAGCCCTCGCTCTAGCCCCTGGGCCCTCGTGTTTTCTCCACTTGCCCCTGGCTGCATCCATTAGGTTAATGGGGGGCCTCACTTCCTGTCTCAAGGTACTCTCCTTGCTCTCCAGAGTACCTGTAGGGACGAAGCCATTAAATGCAAGTATGCTTTTGAGGAAGAGAAACTACATGCAGTCCTCAGGCTCCCTGGACCAGTCTGAGGTCTTTAGCCCTCCCAGTGCAACCCCTCCAGAGCAGTGGAAACACACAAAAACTAGTGCGAAGCCATGCCTTGTATTTTTCAAGAGTCAAGCCCAATCATCCAAATATACATCAGAAAGTCACAAGGGGTGGTGGGGCAAGGAGGTGTGGTGGATGGGGTAGGGGTGGGTGAGGAGGGACGGAAGGTCTGTTTGTATCCTCCTGAGGAGTATTGGAAGTTATGTTGGAAAAATCTCTTCAGCCTTTATTTACCATGGTGGCTAGCCACGGGAGGAGGGGGGAGCCGGGCTGGGAAGAGGAAGACAATAGAATGCTGTGTTGCCTTCCTATAAAAACACGCTCTTAAGCAAATAATGTGGCAAGCTCAGTCAGAGCACTGCTCAATTAGCCCCAGTGCCTAAAGGAGGGTCTCCCTGCAGGGGCGGTGGCGGCCAGCATGACGGGCTGGGGCAGAGGCACGCAGGAGGCAGACCTGCCAGAATCCTAAGTGGGAATTTCCTGGGACGGAACGCACGGACCGCTCCAGCGAGACCCAAACCCACGCTGCTTGAGCAGAGGGCCTGAGAGGGGCTGGATGGGCTGTTCTAGGGAGGGGCGGTGTGGGGAGCCCACAGATGATATGACCAGAAAAGTGAGTGCAAACGTTTCATGCACAGAGTGACCGACATATGGAACGTGTTATCGGGAAGGGTTACAGGCTGGAGGAGCTTCTAGAGTTTTTCAAGGGTGGGATGGGGGAGGGGGGGAGCCTTCAGAAACTCAAGGAGGTTTCTAAACAAAAGGAATTTGAGAAGGGTTGGAGAAATAATGAGAAATGCAAACTTGACCCAGAGTTTCTCTTTCTATCTCCTGGGCTTCTCCTCTGCCTGTCCTTACATGTTTCCAATTCACAGGGACCGAGCAAGGCCACTGGAGCCATGTGCCTTACTCTTCAGATGAGCAGAGCCGGCGTGGTGTGTGTGTGGTGGGGGTGAGGGGGGTAAGGAAGAGCCCCAGAGCCATCTCTCAATCCTCTGTGTGCAAGGGACCAGAAACAGAGCCTCAGCCCAGAGCCTTGCCTTAGAACGCCTGTGGGGGGCACACGGATAGCTCTGGAATGATCAGAGGATGATTTATTCTGATCCCCTCACTCTAGAAGAGCAAACTGATACCTGGAAGGTTCAAGGAAAAAAAGGCTTGTCCAAGGTCTCACAGTGACTACAAGCTGGGAGGGACCCCCCCATCTTTGGAGTCCTCTTAACCCTTGGGTTTTCTCCCCTCGTCAGCATCCCTCTCCCAGCATACTGCACACGCACACAGTCACACACTCCACACAATCACACCATACACACGCTCACACAGATACTCACGTAGGCACACACACATGCACCATACACTCACATGCAGACGTATGGACACACACACCACACACAGATATCCATTCAGACGCAGAGACATACCACATGTGTGCAAACACTTATCACTTGCACACAGATATCCACACAGACTTGCACACCACACACCCGCACAGACACACTCACAGATATTAACAGATGCACATCACACACACAAATATTTACATAGACATGTACACACAGACACACCACACACACAAACATACACACAGATGTTCACACATACAGACACACACATTACACACTCACATGCAGATGCACACAACACACACAAATAGTCACATGGACACACATTCATGCGCAGACTCACACACGGACATACACACTCACAGATGTACATAGACATATACACACAGACACACACATTCATACACACATGTGCGTGTTCACAAACACGGACATACACACAGAGATCGTCACACACAGGCATACTCTCACACACACACAAACACCAACCCACACACACACACTGCCTGGCCTGTTTCCCAACAACACATGCATTGGCTGGAATTCCCGCTCTCCCCATCTCTGAAGACCAAGGGTCACTGGCACTGCCCCCACCCACCCACTCTTAGAACGAGCCACAAATGGCCCAAATGATCAGGCCAGTTCTGTGGGCCTCGACAGCATTCCCAGAAGCTCCTTGGGAACCTGAGTGCTCCTGCTGTCAGGCTTTCCTCCGGTCCCTGATCTCTGGTTACCTGCATCACCAGCTTGATCACTTCTCTGGTGGGTGGGAAGAAAATGGAGCTACGGCGCAGATCTGGGGAATAACGTTAGGGCGGAACGGTTTCTAACATGGATCGAGGTGCACCCAGCTCTGGGGCTACCGTGATGATACCTTGGGAGGGGACATTGACTCCCAGGCCCCCTGTTTTTCCCTAGTCAGGAAAAAGTGCCCCAGGCCAGGGTCCTTTGAGTCAGCTGAAAAACCCTGTTCAGGAAAACCTTCTCTGCCTCTCTCTGCCTGCCACCCTCCTTCCCTCTCTCTCTCCCTCCTCTCTCACATACACAGGCACACGTGCTCGCGCGCACACACCCTGAAGCCTCGAAGGGTAGAGGGTGGCTTCACACCCCCGCTTTGCCAGTTCGCAGTCAGGCCCATGGGGACTACGGCACCCCAGCTGGAGCACACCCTCCGGTGACTGGCAGCTCCTGGGGACCCCTCCCCTTCACAGTTCCAGCCTCAAGTCGTCAGCAGTGTGCTGGCAGTGATCCTAGAGGTCCATTTTAGATCTGTCCTCCAGGAATTTACTCAGACGCTTCTGGGCAGATTTCATGAAATGTCATCATTGAAACTAACAAATGACACATTTAATCTGTATAGTTTTTTCCAGCTTTGGGTGTTTGCTTATTTTCATTATGTAGCAAACCACCCCAAGCTTAATGGCATAGAATGCAACCATTTTCACATTTCTCATGATTTTGTGGATCAGGAATTCGGGGACTGCTGGGTCTGGTGATTTTTCTGTGCCGTGGGGCCTTACCAGAAGTTATGCGGTAGTATTCAGTTGGCTGATAGGCTGGTCTGGGTTATTTGGGTCAGTTTTACTTGTAAGATTAGCGCCTTGGCAGGGTCAGCTAGAAGACCATCAGGGGGAGCCTCTCCGGCATGGTGGCCTTGGAACGGTCACGTGCCTCACACGGTAGCTCAGGTCTCCAACAACAGGTGCAAGATTCATGCCCTCTTAGGGCTGAGCCTTAAAACTCATCTAGCATGACTTCCACTATACTGGAAGTCATAGGGGCCACCATATAGTGGCCACACCGGCTACCCCCATATAAGGGGAGGACATGTGGACAGCACCTCTAGGCAGGAGTGGCAGCAATGAGAAGCTGTTTTCAAACTAGCAACTTGCTTGTGTGTGATATCTGGCCCCAGTGTATTTTCTGGCTTTACTGTCTTGTAGACTGACCCATTTTTGATATCTGTTTTATCAAGAGAGCCTCTAAATATGCTTAAAGCTCTCCCAACTTTCTAGCATTCCACATGTGACCAGCTTTCCTCTGAGAGCATGTGCAGCCACACTCAAGGCTTGTAATCCCCAGAATCATAACAACAGTTGGAATTCAGATAAGCTCTTCAGAAACAATGAGGTTTTCCAACATGATGGTCTTGGGGGTGTTGAGGCACAGGGAGACCAAAGGGAGGAAAAAGTCATCAGGGTGGACATGAGGCCATCCAACATGATGGCAGAATCAGACATGGAAAGGAAAATGCACAAAATCCCAAAGCCCTTGAGGAATGTGGGAATCACTGACGGATGGTGCTGATGTGACACAGATATTTGCACAAGGAAACAGGGAAGGATTCTGCTTCTATAGGCTACCTCTCTGGCTGAGTCAGGCTCTGAGCACTCCAGCCCTCTCACCCTGTAATGCTGAAGTGCCATGTTGGCCCGGCTCACTTGGGACCCTTCTGCCTCTTAGGGAAGCCCTATAGGCAGTGAGCCTTGTAGACAGGTTTCCCTCCTGGTGTTCTTAAATATAATGTCCTGTGTTGGTTCCAAATGAGCAGCATGGGGCTGGTCCTCTGGAGAGCTGGCTTCTATTTCTGGCTCTCCCACTAACTTGTTGCTTCATTCGGGGCAGGTCACTTTCCTGCCATAACCTTCCCAGGCTACGAGAATCCGAGTGGATTAGGATGTGGGTGCCTGACTCCATAGCTTCAGAGAGACGCAGACAAAATGGGGAGGACCAAAAAATGAGACCCATAATGAGAATCACTTAGTCTGACGAAGGAATGGCTCAAGGTTGACAGAGGATAATAGAAAAATAGAGTATTCCTGCTCGAAGGAGTCTTTAAAACGTTTCAGTTTGAGGGGCGCCTGGGTGGCTCCATCTGTGGAAGCATCCAATCCTCGGTTTGGGCTCAGGTCTTGAGATAAAGCTTGGTCTTGAGATCAAGTTGGGCTCCGCGCTCAGTGGGAGTCTGCTTGAGGTCCTCTCCCTCTGTCCCTGCCCCCCCCTCACTCTCTCAAATGAATAAATAAGCCTGAATTAAATATTCTTTCATTCAAGAATTCTTCACCTGGGATCTGTGGGCCTCTGGGTGAGGTTTCAGGGAGTCTGCACAGCCTCGTAAGTTTTCTGAAAAGTGTCCTTTGTGCACACGTGTATGCTGCTTAGGGGAAAGACGCTTTAGCTTCTGTCACATTCTAGATAGGGTCAATGATCCAGAAATGGTTAAAAAACCCCTGCTTTATTCCACCAGTGTTATGTAATGTGATTCCTAACTGGGAGGGATAAAGCGTGCCCAGGTGAGGTGGCATTTGGAAGGCTCAAGTGCATATTTCCCGTGGTCACAGGGACTGGGGAGACATGGCTGGCGTGCAGTAGATGGCGGCCAGAGCTTCGTGTGTGGGGGACAAGGCCGAGCGGTGAAGAACTACCCTGCCCGAAGACCAGCGGCACCCCGTGGTGAAATATCGGGAATTGAGACCCTAAGACAAGCAATGATTCTCCCTTTGCCACAAAACTCATTGGTGGCAGAATTGGGTTTTATTCATAAATCAGAGCAGGAGACGTGCCAGGAGTCCACAATATTTCATTTCTCCTTGCCAACTGCAAGATACACTACAAAGAAAACCAAAGAATCAGAAATCTGCCTCACCTTCAAAATATCCAGCAATTTTTAAAAGGAACCCCTGGGTTTTTGGTCTTCTTCACCATCAAATAAGGAGGGAGGAAAGAAGCATTTTACCTCTTGGGAAGCCAGGGGGTACATCAAGGAGCCTGACAGCCCTAAGTGGTGTTGGTTTATCTTTCAGCCACGGCAAATTGGTGACACCAGGCTTAGACTGTGAAACGTACTCTTGACACTTCAGAGCCCCCGTCCTGCATGTCCCTTTCTCTAAAAAGGGAAGAAGCATTAATATACCAGCATGGCGCTCACTGCCTAGTTCACTGCAAGCAAGTGGCAGGTAACTTAGATTCTTTGGAATGAACTTGGAGGTGTGAGGCAGTGTTGGCTAGAAGTAAGGCCCACGGGGTCGTCCAGACGGGTTGAGACCCTGGCTCTAGCCCTCTGTTGATGTGTGATCTCAGACAACATGCCTTAATCCCTCTGAGCCTCAGTTTCCTCGACTGAGAAGTGGGGATAATAATCGTATCGGTGAGGATTAATTGAGATAATCCATATAAAGTGTCCCACAAAGTCCCTAGCATATGGCGCGGCTCAGTAAATGCTAACTAGCCTTTATTACAAGCTATTATTATGACTGTGTCTGTGATTAAAGACAGCTTTGGGCTTGGAGTGTTGGTGCCAAAATTGCTTTCAGAGGACAAGCTTTGGGTTGGTTTTCTGTCTCGCCCAGCTGCCCAGAAAGAGAGCCGTAGACTGTTTGAGAGAGCGGAGTCATAATGTTTATGAAGGGCCCACTGCACACTCTGGTTTGGGTGGAAGATTGATTTTCTTCCTGCATGCATATCCCAGCATCACTTCACAAGCAGGCGAGAATAGGCTCAGGGAATCACACAGACATCTCTCCTGCCTCGGTTTCCTGGTCTGTCAGGGTGTTCAGATGAATGACGGTGGCCAGGGTGAGCAGAGGGGAGAGAGGCCCAGAAGAGTAGAAGGAAGCCATGGTTCTCGGAGTCTCCAGACCTCACGGTTTCCTGGAGAGGTGGTCCAGACAAAGAAAGCCCAGACCATTTGCCAATCCCTCATCCTCATGAAAGGAGGTTGGCTGCAGGGCCAGTGGGAAGCCTGAGGGGGAGACAGAGGCTGTATTTGACACAGGCCTGATCGCCAAGCCTGGAAGAGAAAGGCTGCCATCTGACCACACCGCAGCCAAGTCCTCATGGGGCCAAACCATTATGGTTTGGGTTGATCCTGTTCTCCCTGCTGCTGCTCTGGTTGATGCACAGGGGTTTGGGCATTGCCAAGGCAGCTGCGGTCTTGGTTTGGAAGAGGCATCCAGAGCGTGGATGGAAGTCGCGCTTCGGGATTTCCCTGGGCTTCCAGCTCTCAAGGTGAAGCCAACTTCTTTTCCTGCCATTTTGAGACCCATTCTTGGCTGGGTGGACAAAATAAATAACTTATCATCATCATTTATTATATTTATTATAATACATATTTATTTTATAAATATATATTTATATAGATATTTATATATAAACATATATATCTATATTAATATATATTTATAATTATATATAATTATATTTATTATATTTATTAAAGAGCAATTACTCAGTAGCCCCTACCTTGTAATAATACTAACTTACAGCTGTAAAGAACTCTGCAGGTAGTGCTGATGTCCAACTCAGGAACCCAAGCCCAACACGAGGCACAAATGTAAAGCAGAAGGTTGACTTGGACAGCTATTCTCTGATGCCGGGATTTTCATGTCAGCTGTACCCCCCAGCTGTCTATACAATGGAAGCAACCTTCTCTTGTGTGTTTTCACACTTGGAAAACGGGGTCTCCCCTAGTGCAGAAAACAAAACCAAAATCAGAATGTCTTAGGATATTTCATGATGCAATAATTTAGAAATAGCCTGGCTGTAATGTCTTGGGGGCTACAATGTGTGTGTGTGTGTGTGCACACACACGTTGGTGCCCCCATGTGTGCACGTGTGCACATACACACAAGCCCATGCATGCACTTTTATGTGCAGTGGCGGATGAGTGTTAGGGCCCAGAACAAAGAAAACTAAATGTAACAATACATTATGGCCGGTAGATGATGGACTCAGATTTTCTCCGCAGAACCTTCCTTGTCCAGCCTCTGGCCATGAAAGGAGAGTTTAGTATGCAAAGGATAAAGTAAATCTGGATTTCCTGGGGCTTGTGTTGGCATACAAAGCTCCTTTCAGATCTCTTTGCCAAGACAGGGCCACGCCAGAGGCTTCCGTGGCCTGGGGAACAACTGTGCTACCTTGCTCTTGGAGCTGCTGAGGCACACTGTTTTGACGTATGCCATACCTTCCGTCTTTCACTGCCTTGGGGCCAGAGTGGAGGCTAAGCTTTGAACAATGTAAAATTCCTCTTCCACAGCTGCACAAAGCAAACTCACAGCTTTCAACTTCCATCTCAGGGCATCGAGCTTGGTTTTTGAATACAGGCTCCTTGTCCATTTTGGAATCTGCCTTCCTCATTTTCGGGCTCCCAAGAGGGACCAGTTTCAGAAATTCCTTTCTGAGGGAGGTGAGGAAACCTTCTGAGGTGCTCTGATATGTTTCATTTCATTCTAGAATAGGCCTTCCCTGTTGACTGTGTGCCTCATTGCCCCTGGGAAGCCAGCAGCCCCCGAAAGTTGAGGACTTTGTCCTATCCCAGATCTTGGGCCGCGTGTTGTCCCTGTCCCAATTTTTCGTTAAGTATTTTAACAAGAGGAACAGGAGAGCAGTCCATCTCCCTGCCTCTGTTCTCGCTGGTCTGGACTGTACAGGAGCGGTCTCTGCCCAGGGATCAGGGCTCTCGAAGGAGGCGTCACCAAGTGAAGCACGGAGAGGAGGCGCTTCCTCCAATCGCCGCTCACTTCCGGTCCAGGGCAACGCAGAGCATGCTGGTCGGCGTCCTCCGGGGGTCGCCATCCACTAGCTCTCCAGTCCTGGCTCTGATTCTTGCCCTCTCTGAAACTCAACTTACGTACTTCTCTGCGTTATAAGACAGGGAACCTAAGAGTTGCCTCCCCTCCAAAGGCGTGCTCAGAGTGAATGAGTGGGATTTAGGAAAGACCGCAGGGCTATAGGAGAAGAAGACGGGGCCGTGGAAACCCACACTGCCCTTGTCATGTGAGTTCATTTCTCATTTACTCCTTGTAGCCCTTCCAAGTCGCTCTTTCCCTTCATCCCTTTACAAGCATTTCCCTCCCTTGTTGGTTTTGGATTCATCTTGCCCCCAGTGAGTTAACCTACGTGTTTCCAGTTTGAATCTCATCGTGCTATTTCCAGGCTGCCAACCCCCACGGGTGCTGGGGAATAATTGGTCTGTCCTCGCCGGTGTTTGTAGCACCTTCCCTTTGAGCGTCATCTGTGCATTTTAATTAATCTGCCACTTTTTCCTCTCTCCTGCTTCCGGATCATTAATAAAGAGATTAACCAAAACCAGACCAATCCCCAGTGGAGGCTCCGCCGGGATCTCTCTCTCCCGGCGACCAGCCTTGTCATGGGTCAGAACATCTTCATATGGCCCCACTGACTAATTTTCAGGCCTCAGGACCTGGGTTCAGAACAAAGCCAATTTGAATTAATTTTGCAATTAAGATATGGGGAACACGCTTAGCCAGTCTTCTGTATAGCCTGAGTTTAATATTTCCACCACATTCCTTTCCTTTTTGTCATTCTACTTTAAATCTCTCCCTTTCCCACCTCTCCCCCTTTCCCGTCCCTGAATAAGATATTAGGGTTATCTGGCAGGATGTAGTCTTTTGAGCCCTTGACATTAGTCAGTGACCATGTCATAGCTGCAGGAATTCTCCAAAGAATTAGGCCTTCTGGATACAGCTGGACAGTGTCCTTGTTAACCCAGCCAGAGAAATGCATTTGCCTCCAGATATGGCCGCACCAGAAATAATGAAATCTCTTGAATTTGCGTATTAAAAACTTGGCACATTAAAAAGTGCTTCCCTTTGATCTCATGCCTCCTCCCTGAGGACAGCTAGAGCTCAGCCCCTATGCCTTATTTGTAAGTCACCCTGATTTACAGCACTGGCACCAATGCCAGGCCTTGGGATGGGGCATCTGGTGCTCTGTCCACTACAACACATGGCCTCTGCAAGGATGGGTGACCCGCAAAGGAACGGGGCCAAAGGGGGACAGGAATTTGTTTACTTCCATGGCAAACACTCTCACAGGGAATACGGGCAGGAAGAAACAGGAGTGGTGGCCTCAAACCCTAGAAGCTCTGCCCAGAGCTGGGGATTCCTGGGGGAGGTGCTCGAACTCCCTGGTTCCAGCCTCAGAACTTGAACTTTCTCTGGAAATAATTCTCTTTGGAATGTTCCAGAGCAGGGACAGACCAGACCTCATAGCGTAGTCCATAAGGGCATCAATTCCGAGCCAAACTGTGATCAAATCCTGACTCTGCTGCTTGTTAGCTGGTTAGTAACTGTCTCCTGCCTCAGTCTCCCCATCTGAAATGGGAAATGTTAGTACCAACCGAGATTAGAGATTTAATGTATGTCGGTCCCTGGCTGATGTTCCCACTCCAACCAGGCTAAACCTTCACTCCACAAGTGGAGCAAGCAAGGGTTCCAGATCCACGGTCAGGAGGAGTCACATGTGCTGGGAAGCTAGTTGTGGAGAGGTAAATTAGAACTCAAAGGAGAACACCCCAGGTGTTCGTGTGTGACAGGACAGACAAGGGTGGTTGTGGGCCAGGTCCCGTCCCACCTCACTCCCCACCCAGCTTTCTTTTCCATTTCAGCCACTTTGCCCAAAAACCCTCTGTGTGTGTGTGTCTGTGTGTGTGTGTGTGTGTTGTAAACTGAGCCAGAAAGGAGAAATCAGAAATTGCTCTCTTTTGAGTATTTTGAGGGATGGTGAAACCTTGTAGGAATGTTGCTCCAGGGACTGAGAAAACACCATATGTGGGAAAGCATTTCTAAGTGAGGAAAATAGCATCTGCTAGTTGGTCAGGATCTTGGAAAACTCCGAGCAAGGGAAATGGGCACTGGGGAGAGTGTAGGAAGGGGGTTTTACTGAGGTCTTTAACAGGTCTTTTTCCAATTATAGCCAAGAAGAGCCTGGGGACCATGGCCTACTTCAGAGCCAGGCCTTGTATTTTCTTTGGGAAAAAGAAAGCAGGGTTGAGTGGCTTCCAGACCAGGCTTGGCAGAAGCCCATACGGGATCTCAGGCCAGTGAGCAATGTCTTGGGCAGGTCTTGGTTGTGGTAGGCACTCATTCACCAAGTAGACCTTGAGACTCTGCAATGGACCAGCTCCATGCTAAGCAGAGGGCACGTGTGGATGAAGAAGGCTTGGCACCCTGCCCCCCCAGCCAAAAGAAGATGTAAGGCCAATGATAACACAACAGAATGCTTGGATGGGGTCCTTACTGACAGCGACCAAAAGAGAAGGAGCATAGAGGTCCTTCTAAATTGAAAAATTCACCGACGTGCCTTGCCTGGGTCACGTGCCTTGCCTGGGTCACAGCCCGATGCCAGGCTCGATCCCAGAACCCTGGGATCATGACCATGACCAGAACTGCATTCCTTTCTTCTCTCCCCACTCGAGGGAACTAGCCTTCTGGAGAAAACCCATCCCAAAAGATGGGGAGGAAGTTGCAGGCTTTGGTGACCAGAAGGACCCAGAGATCAGATCTAGGTTCTTGCCCCTGGCCATATTCAGAAACACCACTTCACAGTTTCCCATGCGTGTTTGCTTTTGCAATTTTCCTTTTCTCTGTGCTTCCAATAGGCAATAATCTTTCCTTCTCCCACAACCTGTGTAGCTGCTCTGAGATCCAAGCACTTGCTAGCAGTGGCATTTGGGAGAATGCTCTGTGTCGGAGCAGATTGCTGTGGCTGTATGTGGAAAAGGAATTCCTGACTCCTGCTGCTTGGTACCCCGTACGTGAGTGTGGAGGACAGGTATACAGCGACTCTGCAACCACAGAGAACTCAAATTCACATTCAACGAACATTCCCAGGGTACCGCTCCATGCCAGAGACTGTGCTGGGAGCTCTCACATAGATTTCAGCGTTACCGCCCATGATAATGTTGCTTTTGCACAAGGCACGTCTATTCACTGAGCTTTAGAACCAGGTGTCCTCTGTCATTCTCTGCCATTACTGAGGAGACTAATCTCAGACAACTCCCTCCATCGCCACCCTGGGCCTCAGTTTTCTTACTTAAAAAATGAGGGTTTACATGGGGTCCTTTCCAGCTTCAAACATCTGTGTTTTGGAGAGGTCTAGTAGCAACATTCCTGGACTTGCTCACTGTGAAAAAGCTACAAGCAGATGATCAAGGGGACAGCCATAGGCACCCCTGCTGGGTTTTAATGCAGCCTTACAAGTGGGTTAGAAACCTCTACCAGTCTGCACTTGATTTATTCCCCTAACTTATTCTCAAGTATCATGGTAAGGTTTTGGATTCAATGGTAAGAAAGAGCAGAGCTCCAGAAATAAGTAGAACCAATGCTAAGAGGCATTTGGAAATTTTCTTACATTATTAATTTTTCGTGTGTGTCTCAACCCCGCCCACAGTGGTGGCCTGATTTCTTTGTGTTGAGTTTCTGTGCTTGGGACCCGAGAGGAGCTGAGTTGTCTAAAAGAGTCAGGAGACCTGGGTTCTAATCCACACAATGCCTTGGGCTCCCAGAGGCAGGGCACAGTAAGGTGGGGTAGTAGGAGCCGTCCACGCAGGGACAATATTGAGTGTTTTCCGGGCAGAAGCTAAAAACGGTAATAAAATCAACTACAAATCATTCTGCTTTTTAGGATCAGCATACTCTGGCAATTTGGGGCCATTTCCATGACATAATGTTTCTGCCTGACAATCCTGACTTCTCCCACTGCCTCATTTAGTTCCCACATTTCCATTTTTTTAAAAGATTTTTTTATTTATTTGAGAGAAAGAAAGCATAAGTGGGGTGAGGGGCAGAGGGAGAAGCAGGCTCCCCACTGAGCAGGGAGCCCGATGCCAGGCTCGATCCCAGAACCCTGGGATCATGACCTGAGCCAAAGACAGACACTTAACCGACTGATATACCCTGGCACTCCTGGTTCCCACAGTTCTTGGTTGCCACTGCCCAGAGGAGGAAAGCAGGTAGTCACAAGAGACTTTTCAATTTGTGCATCCCCAGTGGGCTCTTCCCGCCCCCCAGACTGCTGCTAAAGTTATGGCTTCTGCCCACAACTCTGAAGGTGTCCCCTCCCATGAAACGCTCATTGGGCTTTGCCCATCCCTCCCAACCCAAAATGGATTTCTACCAAAATGGAACATTCTAACTCCTGCAGCCAGGGCTGGCTTCATGGGTGTGCCACCAGTGCCCGTCGTCCAAGGCCCTGCACCCCAGAAGGCGACCCCACACTCAGGGTTTAATGCCCTGTGGTGGTCATTTGGAAATTCTTTAAAAATTTTATCTTCAAATCTGTGTTTTGTAAGTGAGGTGTGGTGGGACAATGTAGCATGTACGTGGGGGGCTTGGAGAGTTGGCTCAAAGGCAGTCACCCCTCCTGCCACCACCCCGCCTCTCTTCACGAGGCCCTCCAAATCAGGTCGCTCTTCTGCCTTCAGCCCCCCCTCCCTTCCGTCCCTACCTCTTTACACCCAAACCTCCACCTCCACCGTGTGTTCACCGTGGCGTGGACGCAGGGGGGAGGCACAGGCAGGAAGGGTCTCCTGGCCTTAGAGGAGAGGGAATCTAGTGAGTAGAGCAGGGAGACCCCTGAGGCTGGTCATACCTGCCACCACAGCCGATCGGAAATATGCTGCAGGAATGCAAAGGAAGTGCTGGTTGCCGCTCTGGGGGGCTTGTTGCTTTTTAGGGGGCTTCATAGAAAAGTTCACTTTCCAACGCAGCACTGAAGAATTAGTGTAATTTCAGCAGGAGAGCTGAGGAAAGAGTGCCGGCAGAAGGGAACAGCACGTGCACACGGCTCCTAAAGCTTGTTTAGGCAGCTTTGGAAGAGCAAATGGGCTGGGGCCCGGGTGTGCACACCCAGCCATAACCTGACAGAAAGGGCCACTAGGTCGGGAGGGCAGAGGACCCCTCTACCCTGTGCATTTCTCTTCCTTCTTCAACCACAGTTAGGTTTTCATTATCTATGCAATGAAGGAGCTGGATTCAATGCTTTCTTTATACAGCTCTTCTACGCCTGAAACCCTTTGGTTCTGAGTTCAAGCCCCAGCCATAAAGACTCTCCCCTTTGCGTCCCCAGTCCACCTGCCCCATCCATCTATCTTCCTGTCCGTGCCCCCTTGTCACTCCCTGGCTAGTCAGTACATCGACTCTCATTCTCTCTGGGACCTCCCCTCACTGACCGTCTTTGATCTCTTTCCCTATGAGCAGGTACCCTGTGTATTCTTTGCTTACAGTGGCTGGGCTTTGGGAGGATTTAATAAATTGTTTTCTGATAGACTCTTGGTCCCAAATTGCTTTATTGCAGCTGTATTCCGTTTGGACAGGGGAGAAAGGGCATGCAATTCTAGTTGCATGCATGCTGTACATTTTGTGTTCAAGGTTCGTTTTGTTGGGCCTGCAACATTGAAGGAAATGTCAATTATATGCAGAGTGGGAGGGAGAGTAGTTATCCTGTGGGAACCACTTTCTTAGGATAATGGGATTCTTAGAGCAGTCTCTAGGGGTGGGCAGTGAATCTAGAATCCTTCTCTCGCTTTGACCTTGAAGGAGTCTGTTGTCCACAAGAGTGGTTCCCATGGAAGGAAGATGATCCCCTTATCAAAGAGGTGGGCCACGAGCCAGAAGGAGGAAGTTGGAGCAAAGTGCTCACAGCGTGGCTGGCCTTTGGGGACCAGAGAGCAGTACTTCAGACAAGATGGGGAAAGAGGCCGCGTCCCGGGAGCAAGTTAGCGTGGGCAAGCTCAGACATGGGTACCTGGTAAGCAGGGTTGCTTCTCTGATTCCTGTGTCTCTCTTGTTTATTTCCCTTCTACGTTCCCCCTGGATTTACTAAAGTCTCTCGGCAAATACCAAAGGTGAACCGAGGGAAGGGCTTTTATTTTCCATGCTTAGGGCCTTAAAGAGGAAACCGTGAGGCCCTGGGGGCCAGTGAAGTGATAGCAATGGTAACTAAGGTTTGGCTACCTCACGGGGGTGGTGTGGATCAGAGCAGGTGGAGATCACTCCTGCTGCCAGCCCTCCCAACCTGAAGAGTCTCCTTCCAGCGCCAACCTTCGGAAAAGCTGGGCTTGGCTCTAGTGAGGGAGAAACCAGCCAGAAAGGTATCTGGAGATCAGCCCTATAATCCCATAAGGACCCAACGGAAACCCCGTGCCGAGGTTCTGCTCCGGCAACAGAAGGAGAGTGTGGACGAGTTCAGGCTCCATTTAAACAAGGAGATAGCAAAATGGAAATGTAACCCCCAAAGGAAACATTGTGTACAAAGGGGGAAAAAAATGAATCCACAAGGAATCTTGCTGTCCAGCCCATTAACCTGAGCTGGCTGTTGCTATGCCTCCAAGTCCTTCAGGTAGTGCTCTGCTGGGGAGGGGTCTCTGGGAAGCCATTGGGTGCCCTGGTGAGGCATGTCCTTCAGCGAGCTCAGCCGGGCCCTCTCCCAGAGTGCAGGGCAGCCCCCGTGTTCATGACCAGGGCGGGGGACCAGCTTCCCCAGACGTGGCCTGGCCAGAGATGAGCCCACGCAGATGTTGCAGTGCACAGGCAGGTGACCCGTCCCCAGCCTCAGGGTATTCCTTCCAGAGACCCAGAAGCTGCATCAGGTGTAGGGGAGGGCGGGAGAGCTATTTCCTTAAGACCATTCGCAAGTCTGTTCCTGTTGCTAAAAGAATGCAAATATGCCTTCATAGTTTTCAGGTACAGCTTCACAATTTGCCAAGTTGGAGTGGACTGTGGTCTTCTCGGGCTCAGATGATATTTAAAGAAGCAGGCAGACAACATCTGCACACAACAGAAGTCTGCAGATAAGCGCAGACCTCAAATGCAGATGCCGTTGGGGGTCTTCTGTCTAGGAAAGAGGGCGGAGGCGGAAGTTCTAAGTGTGAGTCTGCTCCTCCCTCCGCTTTGGAGAGGAGACCCTTGGGGACCCAGGTCCTGGGGAAAACCCTAACTCTTCCACACCGAAGACCTCACCACTCATGTTTTTGGTTTATTTAATTAAAAAAAAAAATGATCTTGCTTCTGTCGGCTCAGGGGCACAAGACACACAATGACATGTGCGCACACGCACCCCTCTTTCCCTAGCACACGGCTGCCACGCTACAGGAAAGATTGCTGGGGGAGAGGCAGGTGAAATTCTAGGGGGGATAAAGTACCATTAGATATTCAAAGGCAGTATTTCCCAAGGAGAGAAATCGACAACCCTGGTCTCCCGACATTAGAGAGGAGCCTGGTCACTCTCACAGGGTTACTCAACCCACAATGACATGGACTGTGCTGCCATGGGCTCCCATTAACCCCTGTGTTTCCTTTTCAGATCTTACAGGTGAACAAGGTGATGTCCATCTTGTTTTATGTGATATTTCTCGCGTATCTCCGTGGCATCCAAGGTAACAACATGGATCAAAGGAGTTTGCCCGAAGACTCGCTAAATTCCCTGATAATTAAGCTGATCCAGGCAGATATTCTGAAGAACAAGCTCTCCAAGCAGATGGTGGACGTTAAGGAGAATTACCAGAGCACCCTGCCCAAAGCAGAGGCCCCCCGCAAGCCAGAGCAGCGAGAGCCCTCCAAGTCGGAATTCCAGCCCGTGATTGCAACGGACACGGAACTGCTGCGGCAGCAGAGGCGCTACAGCTCGCCCCGGGTCCTGCTGAGTGACAGCACCCCCCTGCAGCCCCCTCCCTTGTATCTCATGGAGGATTACGTGGGCAACCCTGTGGCCGCAAACAGAACATCACGGAGGAAGAGGTACGCGGAGCACAAGAGTCACCGAGGGGAGTACTCCGTATGCGACAGCGAGAGTCTATGGGTAACCGACAAGTCATCGGCCATCGACATTCGGGGACACCAGGTGACGGTGCTGGGGGAGATCAAAACCGGCAACTCTCCCGTCAAACAATATTTTTATGAGACACGATGTAAAGAAGCCAGGCCTGTCAAAAACGGTTGCAGGGGCATTGACGATAAACACTGGAACTCTCAGTGCAAAACGTCCCAGACCTATGTCCGAGCACTGACGTCAGAAAACAATAAACTTGTGGGCTGGCGATGGATACGGATAGACACCTCCTGTGTGTGTGCCTTGTCGAGGAAAATCGGAAGAACATAAATTGGCATCTCTCCCCATATATAAATTATTACTTTAAATTATATGATATGCATGTAGCATATAAATGTTTATATTGTTTTTATATATTATAAGTTGACCTTTATTTATTAAACTTCAGCAACCCTACAGTATATAAGCTTTTTTCTCAATAAAATCCGTGTGCTTGCCTTCCCTCAGGCCTCTCCCATCTGTTAAACCTTATTTTGTGACCCGGCTCTCGGGAGCCACTCTGTAAAATCTATGTACACCAGTATTCTGCATTCAGTATTTGTCAAGGCCATGACTGTCGTTTTAGTAAACTTGTTAAAATCAGATGCTGTCAGAGTTGTGTGTAGACACAGTGATGCCCACCCCCTTTCTGGTCTACTTCATGTTTGATCAGTTCACTAAATGCCCTGTTGCCACGTCCCCTGGAATGACACACAGTAGCTTTGAGCTCCACGCTTCATTCTGGCCAGCAAGTTCACTGTCAGGGACTTGCTCTCCTCTCTTGGCTGTTGCTTTTGCCAATTAGAACCCTGATGCTCCAAGGTTACGGTCCCAGAACAGTAACAACAAACCTGGCAATTTTAAGTTTTGGAAGTCTCTTTTCAGCACATTTGTTGTTTTGGGTTTGGGGTTAAGGGTTGGATTGGGCGGGGGGACTATGGTTTTTGTTTTGCTTTCTAAAAGTGGTTTTGATCCGTTTAGGCATATAGGAAAAAATGTTTTAACTATTTGTAACAGAATAATTGTATGGTTACCCAGAAGCCAGCTGAAACGGATCATGAAAAATCTACAGACAGAAGAGAACTTCCTCATTTGAGATCCTCTGGGCACATGGCCTCCTCCCTTCTCTGGGGACCCCTCCCAGAGCTGCATGAGGAATTGGAAAATGCTCGTACTTCGGAGTCAGACCTGGGTTCAAATCCCGGGTCCTCCCTTCCTTGTGACTGGGGGCGAGGCTTTGAAGGCTTTCCAAGCCTGGGGTTCCTAGGGCTGGAAAGTCACTTGGGGATTTTGCTAAGTCAAAGAGCTGTCGTGAGGTCTCAGCTAAATTGTCACTGTGGACTTCCTAGCATAGGGGAGGCGTTCAAGATCGATCCTTCTTCCTTCCTTCCTCTTCTTTCTTAGCTATCGTATTCTTCTGTATCATTTTTGGTGGGTTCACCATCCTGAGAGGTAGAAGTTCAAATGGAAGGAAGGTGATCCTGAGTCCCAGAGGGATCCCTATGGTGAGGGTCATACCTCCACAGAGGCAGGACACAGTGGCTCCTACAAGCCCTACCCCACTGGGAAGCAGACTCTCCCCCTGGTCCTAGAGCCTGTAGACTCTCATCTCCCATCTTGTCGGAGGCACATGTACCCCGTGTTCTGCCTGGGATCCCTGTCCTGGGTCTTCCCTGAATTACCCTGCCTTCAAGGTCCAAGTGTTTTCGGTCTAGAGCAGCCCATGCCCCGGAGATCTAACCCATGCCTAAGAAAATGTGTGTTCTTTATGTGGCATGAACCTCTTGAAACAGCCTCCGCCGATCGCCGTGGCTTGGGTTAGGACCACCATAATGCAGCACTCGATTCCGGACGCCTCAACTCCGGAGACAGGACAGGAGGAATTTGCCTCGCACCCACTTCTGCGGGCCACCTGCAAACACGGCCCCCCGTCCCTGTCACAAGCCCATTGAGGTAGGCATTATCTCTCTAGTTTACAGGTGAGGAGACGTGGCTGAGGACTTCCTTCGCCCGTGCTCACTGAGCGGCAGGAGGCAGAGCGAAGAGTTACATCTGTGCTTGAAAAAGGACGCAGTCTCGTTTCTTCTTCACTAGGCCCCCTCATCCCCCCTTCTGTGCGACACTTGGCATTGCAGAATGAACATTACAGTCCGAGGGACGTGGAAAGTGTAGTCGCCTGCACAGAAACCTTTTGTGGCTCCTGCTTCAAGAGCGAGAACACAATGTACCCGCTGATAGAGGGACAGCTGCCTGGTGGTCAAGCCCAAGCCCTCTTCTTGGACTAGAATTAATGTTCCTCGTCTGGACTTGCTATTCCAAGCAGGTGTAGGGGTTCTCTAGAGGGTCTGGCCTGGGAAGGCACCGTCCCTAAACAACAGGGCAACAAAGTGAGCCTGGGGATGAGATGAAGACCTTCCAGAAAGGAATTCCAGCCTTCAGGCCATTGGGACGGCGCTGCCCTCCCCTCCCCACCCCATGCTGGGTGGCAGACCAGCAACGCATTACCCAGTTCCATGTGAGTAGCTTTATTAGCAGAAAAGGGCATTCAAGTGTTGCCAAAGTCAACATGTCGGGCCTACGGGCCCCGGGGCAGAGCCTTCCTCAAGATTCACAGGAGGCCCCTTTCTGTCTAGTGTGTGCACTTGCCATTGCTTTAGATCTATGATTGAGCTCTTCTCCGCCCTAGAGGAGACTTGGCAGGCTGGAGTCTGACCCCGGGAGAACGCCACATTTGCCTTCATGTTTCCATTCTGCCTGGTTTCCTGCTGGAGCTTTAGGACACAGGCAGGTGTGCTGCGGTGTGAAGACCTTCACCGGACAGGAGGAAACAGGCTGCAGCCCCGCTTCTTGCCAACAGCAGCCCCATGTCCTCAGATGACTCACCTGTCCTGATGGGGACTTTCCCGCACCGTGAGTTTCTGCTGTGCAGAGGGCCGGTGGCCAGACTAGGTGGTCCTCACTTCCTTAATGACGGCTGCCGTGAGGAGCCCTGTGGGCCATCGGCAGGGATTCTCTCTGCTCTCCCTTAAGTCTCCCAGCTGCCTCCATCTACAAGCTGTGTGGACTTATGCATGTGACTTAACCTCTCTGAGCTTTTCTCTCCTAGTCTGTAAACTGAGGGCAGTGCCACGCAGTCAGAGTGTTTGGCAATGTAATGAAATCATCCTGTGCTTGGCTCATTAAGTTCCGTTGAGTGTTACCAATGATGGTGGTGATGAGTAGCTATCGGGGGATTTGCACGGGTCCTCATTCTGGAATTCTGGTAGAAACTTCCAAACTTCCGGGTGAATTATTCCTGACTGAAGTGTATCCATCACCAACCCCATGGGATGCAGTCCCCAGGGGAGCATTTGCCCCGTCCCCCAGCCCCTCTCATCAACAGGCCTCGACTCCTCAGTTGACACACCAGGAAAGGTATGTCTAAGCCTCCTTTACTGTGATTTTCTGATGTGTGTGCGTGTGTCTTTTGTTCCTTCTTGCAAATGCGTGACACAGCCTTGTTCTTGCTACTCTCCATCTCGGTTATGTCTCACAAGGCTTTCTCCAGGTTGATCTTTGGTTCATTTGGTTCTTTGGGTTCTTTGGGTTGGCATTTTTGAAGCTTTCTTTGCTGTTCCCTTTCCTGTATGGGTGTCCGTGTGTGCTTTTTGCTTTAGTCAGTCCACTTACAAACCCTCCACTGAGGCTTGGAGAAACCATCTGCTTTCATTTTACCACCTTTAAACATGTGTTCAGAAATGAAATCTGTGTAGTCAGTTTATGGCTACCTAGAGATTCGTTTGGCTTCACCAGGAAGACGCATCCCCCAGACCTCAAGCTCAGACGGCTTTAGGTGTGCAAAGCCAATGTCAGGTCCTTGGTTAGGTGTGGCTCTTCCTCCCAGAGCTCAGCCCCACTGAGGGCACTCTGAAGCAGGGAGAATAGCCAACAGCCTATAGCAGCCCCTCCTCCCACTCCAACCACACCCCTACCTCCACCCACCCGTTCCACCACCGTCCTCACCCCTGGCCCAAGGTCCTTGAATTGCTTTCTTCTGCAGACAGAGGAAGAGCCACCGCCACGGAAGGCTGATTCTCTCACTTGGAACCTTCTTCAGCCCAACCCTGCATCTAAGGAGAGCCATACTCTTTACACAGGCCTTCTCAATTTACACTGGGCGAGTGGATGCCTCAAAAGGCCCACATGCTCACCACAGGCTGCAACGCAAGCTCCTCTGTGTTGACTGGAGCCCCTGGGTCCTTGTTTGGTTCCAGATGGAGGCTGGCCCAGCTGGGCAGAGCGGAACCACAGAGCAGGTCGGAAGGCCCCTGATAGGCAGTGGGTTTGTTTCCTTCACGGTTGGCCTGTCTTTGGTTACAGCATACGGAAGGCCAAGGAAACAAGCACAGATTTCCCTGTAGCGAGAGCCGGGCGTGCGGAGGAGCAAGGAGGTGGAACGCCATGGCCCAGAAATATTAGAAGCCGTTTCTAGAAGCTGCCTACCACTGACGAGTCTGGATGAGTTTATAGAGCTCAGTTAATGGCATTGCCTGTCAATTACGGAAGTCTCAGTGGCAAGAAGACATAAAAGTTCATTGGAAAATTGTGACACACTCTTCAGAATTAGATGGTTTTTCATGTGGAGATGTTTGGAGGTGGGTAGGCATGCGTGTGTTTGCACGTGTGTGTGTGTGGCTGCTTTGATTTCCTAACCACTGATGTATTGCATTTTTTTAAGAAAAGGTAATGCTCAAAAAGAATCCTCCGGAACAGAAGTTTAACCTTTAGGAGACAGAGCTGGTAGCCAGCTGGCAAGCATATGGAAAATGAACATTCTTGGGATGAGAAAACAGGCTGATCAGGGTTGAGGATTTACAGACAGAAAAGACATGGGGGAGACTCCACCAGCCAAAACAGAAGGAGCTGGATTCGTGGGCTTTCTGATTTGGTAGGAAAGCACTGGAAGCTGGTGCTGGGCTTAAGGGGTAGAAGGTAAGTCTGGACCAAAGAGTAAATAATAGTAATGGTGATCATTTCCTGACTGATCCCTCCATGTAAAGCCCTGTATGCACCTGGTTTTCACTTCTTTCTGCAGTTGGGAACACTAGTTAAAAAAAAAAAAAAAAAAAGTTGTCCCATGCCCAAGGCTGAGCAGCTGGTAAAGGAAAGGGCCCAGATCGGAGCCCCAGAGGTCTGTGTGGTTTGGAGGCACGATGCTCTTAGCTGGGTGAGTGACGCAGTGATGGAGAAGATGCCAAGTGCTTCAGGGGACCTGCTGGCTGGATCGTGATGGGGTAAGGGGAGCGAGGAGGGTGGCGGGCTCTTGGCACACAGGGGAGATTGAAGGGTCAGTGTGGCAGAAATGCCCAATGATCGTCCCACCTGAGGGGGATGCCAGACTGTGCAGTGGCTGTGCCTTCCCTCCCCCAGCCCAGCAGCAGGGCAACCACAGTGCCAGGGGAGGGGGCCTGTGGCTTGTCCCTGAAATGTACAGACCAGCATTGCTGTATTATTTCTCTGGGGCCTTTGCAAGGAGGTAGAAGACAGGAATTTCAAATTTGGATAGAAACTTTCATCCTCCCTTACAAAGCAGAAATCTTTTATTCATTCAGTCCTTTTCTTTTTAATTTACGGAATGCCTGTAACATGTTGTGCACCTTGTCCAAGTATATGCATTCAGCACAAGACAGGTCCTCTCTCCCAGGAGACTGGAGAAAGGCTGGGACTGTAGGGGATAGCAGCTTACAGGGGCCTTCATAATCTCCACACCTTCTCTCTAAGTGCCTCTTCCCAGAGAGCTGGTTCTGTTGTAAAATGACTAATTATCTGCTAGAAATCCATTTCCCATATTGAAGCCACATCCACAGATACAACAGCTATAACTAAATTATCAACAAACGGGCTACGGGAACCTAGAAAATAAGCCACTAAATGCTGCTTGGGACAGTCAAGGAAGGCTTCATGGAGGAGGTAACTTGTGACAGGGAAGAATAAGAGGAAGGGTATCCCAGACAGAAGAAGAGCCTACGAAAGCGCGTAAGAGTGAAAAGGTCTGACATACAAAGAGGAAAGTAAAAGGTTCAGGGTAACAGGAATTTCGTGATTATAGGAAGCTGGAGTGAGCATCGGGGACCAACTAATGCAAAGCCAGGTATGAAAGGCTATGACATTTGTATGTGATTATTTGGCTACTCCCAACCTTAGCATCAGAATAATCACTGAGAAGCCTTGTTAAAATTGATTGCCAGGCCCCGTCCTGAGTTCCTGATTCCTTAAGTCTGGGGTCAAGCCTGAGAATTCGCATTTCTAGCAAGTTCCCAGGTGACGGTGCTGCACCCTTTGAGAATTACTAGTCTACTAAGCAATGAGGAGTCAATAGGGATTTTTCAGCCTTTTTTTTTTTTTTTAAAAGAAGATGATTTGGGGGACAGTGTAACCGACAGACAGACTGGAGCTAGGCTGATTGCTGGAAGAACGCCAGTACATAAAACACCAGAGAGGGCACAGGTTAAGGAGAAGGCAGTGGGGGTGGGGAGACCCATCGGGTTGGAGAAGCATTTGGGAAATGGTGTCAGGAAGACTTGGTCACCACTGGATGCAGAAGGCGAGAGAGGAAGGTGTCAAGGAGGATGACCACAACGTTCTCGAGGCATGCTGGTTCCAAACCAAATTCAAGAGGACAGCGAGACGAGTGGGTTTGAAGGCAGGAATGATAGACGATTGGTTTAAGGAGGCTGTGGGACATCCAGGTACACAGACCTAACAGACAGTTAGTTATTAAGATAACTTTATGCTCGGGGTTATGAAAGAACAGTTTTTACTTATTTAGGAATAACCCAGGGTAGATAAGCCATTTGCAAATGGTTGTCGTTAGAGCTCAGCGGGTGGGTCGGATCTCATCTGTAAATCAGGGTGTGGTGTCTGGACCCCTGTGTGGGGCTATGGCCCGGCCTCCACTGCCTGTCTCGTCCACCTTCCTTCTGTATCACTTTGAAAGCCAGGCAGACAGCTTGGAGATGACCGAGGAGAAGCCGATGAACATTCTCAGGCCCAGCACAGAGTCGGCAGCTGGCTTGAGGACCCTCCGATCAAGGACAATTCAGGCTCCTTTGTAAAGGGAAAAGTCAAATGTTGGGGAGCTAAAATCTAAAGATTCTGGCAAGGAAGGACTTACTGTGTTCTATTTTGGGCCTAGGACCTTTACCAAGGTTAACGTGTCTCCTTGAAAGCCCCTTGGTCAATCAGGAAAATGAAAGATTCCTCTACTAGAAAAATCCCGGAAGGAGCCAACATCCTCCACCCGGGAGGCATAGACACGCCATGCCCCTCTGCCTGGAATATTCTTCCTCTGTCCTCCACTCCCCTGGTCAGACTCACTCCTGCTCAGTCTTCAGATCTCAGCTTGTGATTTCCATTTCCCTGGGGGGGACCTCTCCTGAAACCTCCTCCTGAGTTCGTCACCCAGTCTTCCCCTCCCCTGCGTGTTCCCGCAGCACCCAGAATTTCATCTCCTGCCACAGAACACGACCGAAGTTACTCCTCTGGGTGTTTGTGTGATCCTTTGC
Organism: Lontra canadensis; assembly: GCF_010015895.1. NCBI lineage: Eukaryota > Metazoa > Chordata > Mammalia > Carnivora > Mustelidae > Lontra > Lontra canadensis. The sequence continues at coordinate 10,605,257 of NW_022631047.1, read as the reverse complement.
TGGATATGTTGCCCCATTTGGCTGTAATCTCTGTAAGCAGAACGGGTTTTAGAACCGTATCCCGAATGCTCGGCACCCCACTCTCAGGAGGCCTTCAATCGGTATTTATAGCACAAACTAATGAATGAGGCCCCTTACTAAACAAAAGGAAGGATTTGGGTTCAACCTAAAGGAGAACAGATTAGTGTGGAAGATTGTACCACTCTTCTTCGGTTATTTAGATGTTGATGAAGAGATAGAGGAATATGTTTTCGAGGCAAAAAGTTCCAAAATCTGTAACATCCAATAGTCTACAATCCTAATGTCCTTCTCAGTCCTAGGCTTTGAGCCTCTTGTTATTCTATTGGTGGAAATGTGGGGACAAGAACACGAGTTGGAAGGAAACTTTTTTTTTTTTAAGATTTTATTTATTTATTTATTTGAAGTTGGCAGAGAGGCAGGCAGACAGGGTTGGGGGGCGGAGAGCAGGCTCCCTGCTGAGCAGAGAGACCAATGCGGGGCTTAATCCCAGGACCCTGAGATCATGACTGGAGCCGAAGGCAGAGGCTTTAACCCACTGAGCCACCCGGGGCCCCAGAAGGAAACAACTTTCAAACTTAAGTTAAGGGAAACACAACATGAGGCCGTGAAACAGGGCTGTGTTTACACCTCTTCAGTAAAGCCTTTCGTGTACTGGTGGAGCGGTCATTCAAACATTCTAGTGAGCACACCCTCGTTCAATTGACTTCCATAGAGACCCAGCTACGTGCCGGCTCTCCTCCTGGGCATTGAGTAGTATAATGACTGGAGTGTGCTACACGTCAAAAAGATAAAGGAAGAAACCTCAGGCAGGCAGTAGTCTCCGCTAAGAAGTAATCTGCAACCGACAAAGGATAGGAATGAGCAGGGAGCAGGTTGGGGCGGGGGGCGGGGTGCTGTTACCGGCTAGGTATCCTCATGACTGAAATGCTGTGAAGTTCAAGGCGGACACAGCGGTACACCTAAGGGAGGCCAAACGCACTGCATGTACTCTGAGCCATTAATGACCCTAACTGAGGCACAGGATCTGCTACCAAAAGTCAGGCTTCAGCAGTGGGAAGTGCAAACAGGGCCCGATGAATGAATCATCTCTGGGCAAAGCTGTTTACCGGAGACCTCAGGCACCCCCTCTCTCCCTTCCACATAGTTTGCTCTTCCCCAGAGGGTCTTCTCCAGCCTTCCCTCCCTCTGAGGGACTTTTTAGCCTGTCAAACCTGTTCCATTCCAGAGAAACAAGACTCAGCCACTCCCTCCTGTCAGGGAGGGCCCTCTGGTCCCCCTCCAGATGCTGAAAGCCCTGGGGTGAGGGAAACAGGTGGTGAGCAGGGCCACTCTCTCTGGCTCCTGGGAGCAGCTCCCCAACTGGGTCAGTGGAGAAGTTTGTGCCCCCCCCAAGGCTACGTTTCTGGCTCAGGTGCCCAAGGGAACTTTCTTTTCATCTAAGTCGTATGTCAAGAAAACTAGGCCTGTGGCCCTATCACGGTGACTTCTCTTGAGACCATAGTGGAGTGGTTTCTATTCTGCAGCCCTCGGTTTTCCTTCCTGAAAAATGGGTACAAAAACATTTGTCCTGGGGTGCCTGGGTGGCTCAGTGGATTAAAGCCTCTGCCTTTAGCTCAGGTCATGATCCCAGGGTCCTGGGATCGAGCCCCGCATCAGGCTCTCTGCTCAGCGGGGAGCCTGCTTCCCCCTCTCTCTCTGCCTGCCTCTCTGCCTACTTGTGATTTCTCTCTCTCTCTCTCTCTCCCTCTGTTAAATAAACAAATAAATAAATAAATAAATAAATAAATAAATAAATCAAACATTTCTCCTTCAGTTACAAAGTATCATGGGTGTTCTACCAGCCTACCTTAAAAATGAGTGGCTGGGGTAAAAGATTTGAGACTGCACAAAGGAGAGGCAGGCAGGGTGGCCTCTGAGAAGCTCCAGAAAGGCCACCAGAACTACTTCCCACCCCAACCTACTAAGCCAGCTGGACTCCAGAGAGTTCAGGCAAACCAGCCAAGGTCACACAGCTAATAGGGGGGGAGAGCTAGGATGAGAACGGGATCTTCTGTCCAGAAACCCTCCACACTGCCTCCTTCATGACCTAGCTACAGGGTGGGGGACAGGAGCCATCTAGATGCTTCTACTAGACCCACAGAAGTGCTTTCGCAAGGACCTTGCAGATGTCAGCCCAGCATCTGACCTGCCAGCAAATGTGCCTACTGTTTCCAGGGACTTCCCAGAGACTGGATTTTTCCACCAGGAATCTTCCATCTGTGGCTCTCAGACCCTCCAGACACTGCCCCTCAGGTTTGTGGTGTGATGTGCGGACCCAAGTCCAGCTGACCTACACTTGACCCCTGTCCCGGTCACTCATAATCACAGATCTTGGGCAAGTTCCCTGATTTCATTCGGTCTCTTTAAATGGAGACGATGTAAGAGCTGCCTCTCTGGAGAGAGTGAAGGTTTCTACAGCTGGAACAGGCGGTGGGGGCCAGTGGAGGGCTGTAGACTGGGATAGGGTCCCAGGGGCCTCACTGGCCCCTCTTTCAGAGTGTTGGAGCCCAGAGGAACGGTAGTGGGCACTCGCTTGGGGGACCTGCACAGCGGCGTACACTCTCTTGCCGCCCACTGCTACCCTCACCTCTTTTCCTTGCCCAGATCCCTCATGCTCTAGCTCAGCCAATTCCAGTGCTTCTGATGTTGTAGTCCAGGCCAGCTGGAAAGCTTTCTGAGGTCCTCCTGAAAATACCCTTAGGTTCCGAAAGCCCAGTACCATTTGGGTGGGAAGGTGGTCATAGAGCAGAGGATTCCTGATTTCTCCCAATTTCTTTTGCAGCATCTACCTCCTGTCTTTTCGTGTTCTAGCTGACAGTGGCTCCAGCAGGGCTCAGGTCCTGCCACTTCTGCCAGGTGCCACATTGCTCCATCCTGGTCCTTTCTGCTTGGCAAGAGGCGGGAGAAACACTGACAGGCGAGAGCTCATGCATGCATTAAGAATGACAGATGTGAACCCGACCGCACCGGTCCCCCCACAAGACCGCAAAGGAGGCAAGAGTCTCTAGGTCACATCCGTGCCCTCTTCTCTCAGCATCAGCTCTGTGTCAGGATCTGGCCCAAGGCTGCCGCACGTTGTCCTGGAGACAGGGACACAGATAGCAATGCCATCAATGTCTCAATAGTTTCATGACAGATTATCATTAGGGCAAAGATAAGGGTTTTTTTGCCGCAGGCCCACCAATAAGTTTGTGCTGTTGGAATGCAGGGAGTGAGGATGGCAAGGGCTACACCATGGAAGCCAACTGTCTAATGCTAAGGAACTTGGATGAGTCCTGCAGAAAATGGGGAGTCTGCATCCTGTGGGAGCTAAGCAAAAGAATGCCTTCAGCAGGTCACCATGGGTCCAAGAGTCTCATCTGTCAAGAAGGGCCCTGAGCTTCGTCTCTCTACCACCTGGGGCTCTGTACCCCCACCCCCGGACCACCTGCTCCAGCTGCTTCGCTGATCTGAGCAGACCCAGGCCTGCCTGGAATGGGAGGAGCCTGGGTGGCAGCACAGTAGCTGTCTGATGGGTCCCGTGCACATCTCAGGCTGTGCTATTACATCCTCTCCGGGGGAAGGACATGCTCAACTTCAGGTGGAAGGGAAAGCACTGGGAGGCCTCCTGGTGGGTTGAAACCAGGTTTGGAGAAAGGAGCTGCGGGACTCAGCAAGAGCCACTTCATCCCTCATGCCATCTTCTGGTTCTGACCCCTCCCTCGGCATCCCCCTGTGCATTTCTTGGTCCCCTTGGCCTGGTGGAAGGACCGGCTCTGGTTCCGGCCTTTTCTGGTCTGCCACAGCTGGAAGGCCATATGCTGGGTCTCGGTCCCGTGACGATCGCACTGTCCACCTGGCGTCCTCTCCCTCTTATCCTGTCATGCTTCCTCCTGAACTTTTGACATGAACCCTGCTTCATGTCAGCCTGACAGTCCACCCGGCGGAGTCGGCCTCCCCGGCGTGCGTCTTGGAGCCTCGCTTTGCCTCTGAAACCCACAGGCCCCGTTCCAGGCTAGCGACCCACACTTCCCTGCTCCCCCCACGGGCAGCAAGGCTGCAATTCTTTAAGAGGTAGGAAGACAGAGAGCGCAGTTCTGGTGGTCTTCAGAGCATGGGGCTCCTGGCGGCCCCCTAGAGTCCTTTGCATGGTGTGTCCTATGCAGCTGATCAGAAGCAGCAGGTCTCACCCCCTTCCTGCAGGAGCCCCGCAGCCATGCTCTCTTTCCTCCCTCCTTGTAAAGGAGCTGAAGGAGATTATTCCCAGACATGAATGTCACTTTCATCAGGCCCCACCCAAATGCTTCCAGGGGATTCCTGATTGCTGGAGTCCAAGCTTCCTGGCTGGGCACGGGGGTCACTGACAGTGCAGTGCAGCCTCTTTTCTGTCCATTTCTCTCTTTCACACAGACCCCAAGATCAGCCTCCATGATTGCTGCTGTATTTCCCAGACCCGCCATGCACATACACAGCCTTGGCATAGCCACCCCACCCTTGCAGCCTCCCCAGATCCTTCCCTAACCACAACCTTCATCAGGCACAGTGGTCCCAGCCCCCAGCCTGCTCTAACTTGAAAGCAATGTCAGAAAAGGAGAGGGATTGTGGTTATGAAGTCCTGACTCTTGAACTTAGGACTCTCTGCCCTGTGACAGATGAGGCTCCTGAGTGCCAGGAGGGTCAGTACCTTGCCCACAGGTGCAGTAGGGGAAGGGGAGTGCTGGCATTTGATCCTGCATCCTCTGTCTCCAGAGCTCAGGCCTCAAACTGGTACCCCCCCCCCGCCCCATACAAAACTCATTTCCACCCACTCGTGAGAAGGGAGAGAGTTCCAGAGTACACACGCAGTGCTCCCACGTGTCTTGCAGACCCTGGTCCCCCTTTGTGGGCTCATCTTCCACTTTTTCTGAAGGGAAAACTCTAGCCAGCCATCAGCACTAACCTGGCCATCACCAGAAGCTGCTGCAATTTCCCTCCCTGGGACTGGGGATAGAATCTGCAGGGCTGGATGCTCAAGGCAAACACAGATAAATAACTTCAAAGTGGTGACAGGGAAATATGAACCCCGAACACAGAGCCCCTCTACAGGCAGGGCCCTGGGGGACTGCCCGGGTGACACCCCTGTGAGGCCTGTCTACTCCTGTTCTGGGCTCCAGACCCTGGGTGCTTGCTTTCCTCCCAGCACTCACCTCCCCTGGGGACTGGGCAAGCTGAGCCCATGGCTGTCCTCGCTGGAGCCCCAGTGTGAGTGGTGCCCACATGTAGTAGGTCCTCAATAAACATAACTGAATTGGAAAGACTTCCTGTATGCAAAGGATTATGAACTTCAGAAACAAAGAGATACCCATAGGTCCAGCTTTCCTGGTGCTGGAAACTTGAAAAAAAAAAAAACGGACATCCTCTTCAAAAACAAGAGACAAAGGACTGAGTACAATTACAGGTGTAATTGTGCACGCCTCCCCCACCCCCCAAATTCAAGTGTTGAAGTCCTATCCCCAGTACCTCAGAATGTGACTGTACTTAGAGGGAGGGTCTGTAAAGAGGTAATGAAGTTGAAAGGAAGTCATGAGGGTGGGCCCTTATCCCATCTGACAGATGGACAGATGTCCTTAGAAGAAGAAGAGGTTAGGACACACACACACACACACACGCACGCACACACACACAGGGAAGACCGACTATGTGAAGACACAGGAACAAGACCACCATCTACCAGCCAACAGATCCCTCCCTCACAGCCCTCAGAAGAAACCAACCCTACCGACACCTTGATCTTGGACTTCCCGAACTTTGAGATGATCCATTCCCATGGTGGAAGCCCTTGTCTGTAGTTCTCTGCTATGGCAGCCCCAACAAACCAGTACAGGTACTTAAGGAAGAAAAATAAACCACAACAAATTATAAATGTCAAAGGAGACAGGTCCTATTGAAACATCAGAAAATATGAAAAGACTAATACTATTAATTTCATTAATTGCCAGGCTTATGCCTATGATACTTTCTTTCCCATATTTTTTGTCTGCTTATTTTTCACACCTGACAATAGTTTCATCGTGTTTTTTCTGTAGAGAGAAGAGAAAGAGACCTTTAGCTTTTCTTTTCACATGGGTGATCATGTTGTGCTTTTTGCAATACTGATATTTGGGCAAAGTTTCTTCCAGGCTCACAACTTATCCTTGGTAATATCATGTGCATTTTCAGAAGGGTCACTAAATTTAGGAAAACCTCTTTTTAAAGTTCTTTCACATATCAGCTGAAAAATGTCAGGACATTTCCTTTTTTTTCCTTTTTTTTAATGCAGTGATTGATCTCACCTGCTCTCTGAATTGCCAACATTCATCATCGCTCCCACTGTGGGGTTATGTTATGTATTTGTCAATGATAGCAGTTTTTGTTGCATCAGCAAAAGAAAAGAAATCTTTTTTCCATGTGAACATATAATTCATTTCTTTCCTTTAACTGGATTATGTAACAAGCCAAGACCTACTCATTACTTCTATTGGAAATGTATCATTTCTATTGAAATGTGTGTCTTCCCCTCAATGAATTAGGACGTTAGTGTGATCTGAGATTTCTCTTGTTACAATTTGTTCCTTGATGTCAGAATAATCTTAATCTTAGTACTACAGGATTTTAAAAATCATGTCACATATGAAGACATTGTAAGGGCGCCTCCCAGCCTTTGGAAGGGGCTGGAGCCAATGAGGGAAACCAAAACTTCATAATTTCCTGGTAAATCAGCCCTGGCCAAGGTTGAAGGCTGGGACTAAGAAGAACTGAACCAACACATACGTCCAGTGCCCCACCCGCCCCCGCCAGTCACCACCCCTTGCCCCAGCGACCCCCATGTTCAGACCTGCAGTCCCAGGCTGCGGTGAATTTCTGTGCAGTTAGGAGGAAATGATGCACATTTTCTGTGTTTGCGTATAGAAAGAGAAACAGTTCCCTGAACCCAAAACGAAGGTGACTCGGAGGGTATTGTCTACTCCATTCATCTGGTCAACCCAAATAAGATTTTTTCTGGTTTCTTGTGTAAAGTTTTTCTGTTTGTCTTTTTCAGCAGCATGAAAGTGTTTGGTTTTTGTTATCCATCCCGCAGAGAAGCTCTGCATTCCCCCCGGGTGAGGGACTTGGGGGAGGTGGGTGAGAGAGGGGTCCTACCGGTCCCCCAGCGTGTCCCCTCTCTCTGTGGCCCTTGAGGGGGTTAACAGTGCGGGCTCCCAAGCCAGACAGCTGCAGCTCTGACCCGAACTCCATCCTATACTCACTGTGCAACAGGGGCAAATGAGCCCCTTGGATCCTGCCTTTCCTCATCTGGAAAATGGAAGGAAGGGAACCGAAGAACACAGGATAGTTGTCACAGTGAGAAGGTCGTGAGTTATTGCTGTGGGTATGGCACTTAGTACAGGACCCGGCGCTTCACAGGTGCCCACCACGGGGTAGCTGATGTTTTTTATTAAAGGTGTGATTGGGAGAATCACAGGAAATGGGGAGTGGGGAGCAACTGTGTCCTAGCTCCAGAGGATCTACCTGTCCCCTTCCCTCAGGGCTCATTTGGAAGCTGTACCCTCTGCTCCTTTGCCTTGGGGAACAGCCACTTGTTTTGTCCCCATTTCCTATTGGACGGAGTGCACAAGGAGGTATACCCAGTCGGCAAAATTCCAGACCCGCCCAGGCTCTAGTCTCCAGTCTGTCCCTGCTTAGCAAGAGCCCACAGCGAAACCTGACCCACTGCGTGCCAAACATCAACCACTCTAAAGGCAGTTCCCACTGCTTCTTCCAGGAAGTCTTTCTGGGTTTCACTCTCCTTCCTTGGAGTTTGCTCATAACTTGTATCTGCTCTAACTCTGGGCTCAGCTTGTTCAAGAGCCATCCCTACTGGTGTATACAGTGTTTCTGAAACTGGTCACTACACTAAAATATCCGAAAGCAGAGTCATAGCCTTACACGGCCGATGTATGTGTTTTCCCAGGATCTAAAAGAAATTGTAATGTTGTGAGTACACCTCACCTTGTTTTGAGCATTTTTTGCAATAAGCCCCATTGTTTGAACGCGTTCGCTAATTTATTTCCTTTACAATCCAACATTCATAACGAAATGTCAATATGAATGAAATGTCAAATGTCTTAGGGACCAGACCCCAGCCAAGCCAAGGAGACAGACAATAAAAAGGACACTTAATAAATAAGTCAGTCTGTGAGATGGTGATTAAGTGCCAGGGGGAGCGGGGGTGGGGGGCGGGGAAGAGGGAATAGAAAACAGAACAGAGTAAAGAGGTCCCAGAAGGCAGGGGAGGGTAGACAGGAGAGTCAGGAAGCTTCACTGAAATACTGAGCTCTGAGCAAGGACTTGGAAGGTTGGTGAGTGAGAGCACTGTGCAAACCCAGGGGAAGAGCATCTGGATAGAGGGCCTACAGCGGGCTGGCGTTGGGCACCCACTGGAACCCAAGTCCACCAGCTTCATTCTAGTGAGCGCCTGCTTGTGGCTCCTTTGCTCTTCCTGGAGCATTCCTAATGACGCCTATCTTCGTCTCATTTATACTCTGGTTATGAGACCTAACCCCCTACCTCTGCTCTCCATGGCTCTGTTTTTATAAAGCAGGAAGGACAAAATTAAATTAATGTAACAGAACAGCACAAACTCGGAGCCTGAGGCAGAGGGTGCTGGCCGACAGGGAGCGGTGGGCTGGCAGGCTGCGCCCCCACGTGGAAGCTTGCAAGGTTTGGCCCCTCCGCGTGGAAGTTCCAATCTGGCACTCGCAGGCAGGACCCAAATGTGCCTGCCGAGCACAAGAGAAATTTACGAACATCAAGGACCTCTTGCTCCATTAGAGAAGAGCGCAGGACAGAGGCGGGGAGTGGGGGAGGGGTGTGCGATGCTGGCGGAATGTGGGCCACACCCACTCTCCTCTCCCCTCTCCCAGCCGGGGAGGGCTTTCCTGTCCTTGAACCAGAGAGCAGACAGTCTCCCTGAGGCAGCTGTGTGCATGGGGCGGGGTGGTAGGGTTCTGGGCGAGGGTGTGGTGCCAAAGAGGGTGCCCTGCTGGACGGCCCAGGCTGCAAATGTATGCTTGGTCCTTCTTGGCAAAGGTCCTTCTGTTTACTGGCTCTGCATGTCTTTCTCCTCCACCAGTGTGCTCTGGGCCAGGACCTTCTGGGGCACCCATGCTACAGCAGTTCCCAGAGGCTTAAGGACAGGCTGTGGGACATGTGGCCGTCTGGGCTGGCGAGCCTGGGAATCGGGGAGGGGGTGTCTGTGCAGGGAATCTGGCCCACCCCAGTCATAAATGCCATCCTTTTTGGGACACGCAGGAGTATTTTATGGTTTCATTGAAAACTGAGCCCCTGGCGCAGCTGTTCTGCCCAGGAATTCCAGGGGGCAGGGATGGTGCGGGAAGTGGGGAGAGGGCCTGCTTGTCAAGCACATGAGATCTTGTGACTGGGGTTGGGGGAAATTGGATGCGGTTCCAGGGCTCAAATCTTTCTTGCCCCACACACCAGGGCGCTGGCTCCACTGAAGGCGATCAAGGCACGGGGGCCATGTGTTTATGCCCCCGTCGGGCGAACAAATGGTTTCTGAGCCAACGCTGACAGCCTGTTCTCAACTAGGAAAAAGCTTAAAGGAAAAACAAAAACAACTCTTTGTTGGGAGGGCAAAACCTGCTCAGTGTTAGAGGCCGCAGGTTAGTCTAAACTGCAGACAGGACCCTCCCTTCCACTCACAGGGGTCTTGCGCTAGCTGCTCTGTCCACCCCGAATGCTCGTTGCTCACGTTTCCACCTGCCATCTCCTCCTTGTCTTTCAGGTGGAAACTTTAACGGTCGCCTCCCAGAGGATGCCTTCCCTGCGCTCCGTCTCTGTCCTGCCGATCCCGTCCTGGAATTGTCTTCTCCATCTGGTGGTTTTGTGCTCACGAGAATGCAAGCACCTCAAGAACAGGGACTGTCTCTTCTTTCTGCTGTGGCATTATCAACACCGGTGATAGCAAGCACTCAGTAAACATATTTTATTATGTTAGGTGTGTGTTTAAGGGGCTCCTGGGTGGCTCAGTCAGTAAAGCATCCGACTCCTGCTTTCAGCTTAGATCATGATCTCAGGGTTGTGGGATCGAGCCCCGTGTCGGGCTCCCAGCTCAGTGCAGGGTCTGCTTCAGATGCTCTGTCCCGTGACTTCTGCCCCTCCCGCTCATGCTCCTGCTCTCTCTCTCAAATAAATAAGTAAATCTTAAAAACAAATAAACAAATAAAGAAGTGTTTAAGACCTAGCTTGTGCATTTTTTTTTTTTTTTAATGAAGAGATGGAGAAAATAGAGCATGGTAGAGCAAAGAAGACAGGGAGAGGGACCTCAATCAGGAAAGAAAAGTAATGCTGATTATTTTTCTTCAAAGATGACCTGCTCTTTGAGATCTGAGGCCCTTTTGGTTCCTGCCAGGCTGCTCAGACACACTGGATGGTCTCCGGACACTGAGACCTCAATTTTCTCTCCCTTTGCCCATCACATCCGTATCCTACAAGGCCCTGAAATCTCTTTCTTAACTCTTCCAAATGCTTTCATACAAACTCCCTCCCTTGCTTTGGAATAGGGTGTCATATTACCTTAGAAAAGTAAAAAAATAAATAAATAAAAAATAACAACAAAAACCACTTTCTCTCCATATTCATCTGGATTCTCCTGGAACCAGAAATAGCTGTGTGACTTTGATCAAACCACTTCCCTCTCTGGGCGTCAGTTTTCTATAAGGGAAGGAGAAGCCAGAAAGGGTGAGCTTCTGATGTCCAGCCCAAGATAACGTTCACAAAGGTCACTGCTCCTCTGATGAAAAGCCTTACAACCTAGCATCTCTGGGAATTATAGGAAACAGAGGATCTCCTTCCTGGTGCCCAGGCCTCCACCTCCCAACCCCTGGGGCTGTCCTTCCTTTGGAATATGCCACATCATACATCATGAGGACCCTATATGACAAGAAACAAAAAGCAGAAGCCCCCCCCGCCGACCCCATACAAATGGCCCCACTTCTCCATCCCACCCTGTATGGAGTCCTTTGCAATGTGAGTTCACACTTTTCTCATCTGGAGATGGAGACTATGTCCCCATTCTTTAAACCTGGGCTGGCTTTGTGGCTGCTTGGCCAAAAGAATGAACTAGAAATATTGTTGAGTAAATTTGGAGCCCAGGTTTCAAGAGGTCTTACACAATACCTTTCTCATTCTTGGACTCCTGGAACTGTCATGTGCTAGGCTAGCTTACTGGAGGGTGGGACACATATATGACCCCCAACCACCACCAGAAGAATTGCCCAGCCCAGCCCAGCCAACATCAGCTGAGATGAGCCAAGCCCGATTCCGACCAGCAGAACTGATGTGAGTGATAAGTGGCCGTTGCAGGTGGTTCATTGTACAATAATAGCTTAGAGATGATACACCCAGAATCTTCCCCCATGACAGCCCAGCCCTCCCCTGTCTTGCTCCCTTGACCATCCATGCATGGGGTCTGGTCTTTCTGCCTCTGCACTAATTTATTTCTTAAAAATAAGTTTCCCACCCGAAAGTCCAGCTTTATGTATAAAGACATACAGACAATTGTCTATGTGATATGATTTTATTTTTCAAGTTCTCTTCAAAACTGAGAGGCATAAAGTATTAGCCACTTGAGCCAGCTGTGGCATCTGAAACTGTGGTCTGAAAAATCAGTCTTTTGAATTACGGTTGAGATGATACACATCATGTAGACGAACACACACCCCACCACCGTCTCGGTGGCATGAGCTAGCAGGAGAAATGGGAATCAGAGACAGGTAGGTAGACCCCCTGTGGGGGACCCAGATTTGGCTCAGTGTCCCAGTAGGGGCCTCCCTGAGGTCAGGGGAAGTAATCAGGCTGAAACCCCAAGAGCACGCAGGCATGCCTGCACTCATAGGTTTGCCAAGGATTGACCCTGTTTGGGTAGAAGCATTCCATTTCCCTTCTGGGTTCGATGAATATTTGTTAGAAGTCTATCCTAAAGCAGGGAGACATTGGAAATGACAAAAATAAATAAGGGGGAGTCCTTGCCCTCAAGGAACTTACTAGTTCATCATCAGAAAAACCCCAGGAGCCTAAGTCAATATACCGCTGGGCTCAGATTTGGTTATTTCTTCTCAAAGTCTGGTGATAATGCCAGATTCATGAACGATCAGCAATTAGGTCAATTAGAAAGATATTTATATGACTTATGAGTTTATCGTTCTTCAAATTTTACTCAAATTGCATCTCTCTGTGCAAATACTATTAATATGCAGAGGCAAACTCGATTTCCAGCCCTCTCCCCAAACCCCTCTCCCACAGGGTTAGCCCAAGTTTGGGTAAGGAATTCCTCTGTAGTGTATTCATCTGCTTAACTAGCAACTCGGATCAAAATTAGAGGAACATCATGAAAAACAAAGCAAAACCATATCTATTTATGTAAATATTCTATTATCTTTCTCTTTTGTACTGCTCCTTACCCATTATATACACTATAACCCTCCCCTCACAATGTCCACAAAAGCCAACCACATCCCATTGCCTCTATCACCACCCAGCAAAGGCCATCAACACTTATCCCCCAGACTTCTGCACAAATCTAACCGGTCTTCCCACTTCCATCCTTCCCCCCTACATATTCTTGTAACCAGTGGGCAAAAAGATCCCATTCAAACAAAAGTGTGGTTATGTTCATTCTCAACTCAAAAACCTCCAGTGACTTCCTACCATACTTACAATAAAATCCGAACTTCTTAGAACCTACCAGACCACAGAAGACCCATCCCTGACTACCTCTCTCACCACATTTCATCACTCTCCCCCTTGCCAATCTTGCTCTAATCACAGGGCAGTATTGCTTTTCCTTAAATCTGCCAAACATTCCTGCCTCAGGACCTTTGCACTACCTATGCTCTCTGCCTCTGCCTGTGATCTGGCTGACCCAGACCTCCCCATGGAATAATTTTTATGATATTTCGATCCCTACCTCTTCAGAGAGAACTTCCTTGACCCCCAGAGCTAAAACACCCACTATCACCAATACCCCACTCCTCTTCTACAACGCCCTTCACTCTCTATCCCCTGACTAGTGCTTACCACCACCTTCTGTTGTATTCTGTACCTGTTTCTTTACTGATTAGATGCTGAATGTGGGCCACCTTGCACCATGGTCCCAGCTGTCTTGCATCCCATCGTATACCTACCACCGTGAACAGTACTTTGTCTTCCCCAGCTTCAGGATAAGAGTTTATGGAACAGAAACCTATGTGTTCGCATTAATTCTCCTAATATTTCTAAATGTTTTGATTTGTAAGATAATCATTAAGTGAAGGGGCAGTCTACAGCACAGAGCAAACATTATACTTGGAATTCAGAGTTAAATCCCGTTGCTTCTCTGTTAAAAGGGAGAGAGAGAGAGAGAGAGAGAGAGAGAGAGAGAAGCATTTGTTTTCTTTCTTCAAATCATGCTTTCCTCCCTCCCAACAGAAGATGTACTGTAGTTACTTCCATTTTGCCAAGGAGGAAGCAGGCTCAGAGAGGGTAAGCCAGCCTTAGTCTTTGCTTTCTCAACAAGACAGTCCACCTCGAGAAGGCAAATTCTGTCCCAAAACTGTGTGCCAGAGAAAGTCACTCTGTGGCTCCCTTCTGAGACACTGTCCTTGGTGTTCTCAACACCAGCAACATGGGGAGAAGCCTCCCCACTCCAATCCCCTGACCGGGCACCTCCTCTGTCCACCTGCCTCCGCCCCTCGCAGGGCAGGCTGGGACTCGCTGTGTCTGCGAACAGGCACCACGCGTGTGGCTCTCCGGTTTCTAGGAGTGCTGCCAGGCTTCAGGAGCCCCAAGGCTGTGCTCCCCAGTGCCTTCCTGTCAGGGGCAAACAACCAGTTGTTAATGTCTTCCTGGGCGTATGCGCTTGATGTCATCACAACAAGGATCTCCGCAATTGGCACAGGCTGGGGTGCAGACACCCGGGGCCTCCAGGCTGACAGCTGCATGGGGTCATTTGCAATTAGAGGCTGAGCTGGAAAAGAAGAAGTCTAGCATGGAATCCTCTCCTGAACCCTGCCTGCCAGAGGCATGGGGACTCCCAGGTGGAGGACAATCGCCCCGGCAGTGTGCCCTGGGAAGGAGTTCTGGGGGTGGGCAGGGTAGGAAGGAGCCTGTGCAGTCCCACCCTTCCAGACAGGAAAAGAGAGCACAGGTGCCTCAGTAGTTAGCTGTCTCTGGGACAGCCTCACTTTTTCCAAGTCCTTGTTCCCACGAGGGAGGCCCCACTGCACGGGGGAGTAGGCGAGAACCCTGGAGTCATACAGATTGAATTTGAACCTGGGGGTTGCTACCTGCTAGCTCTGTCACCTTGGGCAAGGTCCTGGATGTTGTTGTCTTAGTCAGGACTCCAGCAGGAAGCAGAGGTACAGTCAAATTGGATAATTTGAAGAGATTTGTAGTAATGGGTTGTTTATAAAAATGCAGGCACAAGGGGGAGGTGCAGTCCCCTGGGGCTAGGAACGGCATGGCGCCATGACCCAGGGAGAGCCAGACGAGGGAGAGCTAGGGAAGGGCCACTGAACAACTCAGCAGTCAAGATAAAGAGTATCTTAAAGCAATATTTTTTTCAAATTAAAATCAATATAAAAAACCCAGGGCATCTGGGTGGCTCAGTTGGTTAAGTGTCTGCCTTCAGCTTGGGTCATGATCCTGGGATCCTGGGATGGAGCCCCGCATCGGGCTCCCTGCTCAGCCGGGGAGCCTGCTTCTCCCCCTGCCTGCCGCTCCCCTGCCGGTGCTCTTGCTCTCTCTCTTATAAATAAATAAAGTCTTCAATTTTTTTTTTAAATGGTATCGCTTCAGCAAGAACATTTTATAAAAAAATATTTTTAAAAAAACCATAGAGAACAAAATATCAAAATCCTAAAAACAAGCTCCAGGTTTGCCACACTGAGCCATGTCGGAGCCTGAGGCAAAAGGAAAAAATGGGCATCCCTACCGATACATAATTCTGTATATTTTTAATGGTTAATTTTTCTCCAGGACATATAGTTTTTAAAATACTGAAAATTAAAAGTAAGTGACTGTAACTCAGCATTATTTGAAACTAAACTATTTTGTTTATATCAAAACCAGATTGTACCATAATTTTACTTTCCTGGCTTAAAGTGAAAGCAAATTCAACAATAGTGTTTTCAGAATCTACTTGTTGTGGTGGGTTGTTTTTTTTTTTTAAAGATTTATTTATTTTTTAGAGAGAGTGTAAGCAAAGGGTGAGGGGTGGCGGGTCGCAGCGGGGAGGGAGAGGGAGAAGGAGAGAATCTTAAGCAGGCTCCATGCCTAGTGTGGAGCCCAATGAGGTGCTTGATCTCACCACCCTGAGATCATGGACCTGAACTAAAATCAAGAGTCAGATGCATAACTGACTGAGCCACCCAGGCACCCCTCATTTCTTCTTAAATTCAGGAAGTATATTATATCTGTTGATAAAATCTTACATTCATCAAATATTTTCAAAATTATTTCCTCTTATTTGTTGTAACTCACAACTCTCCACTGAAAATAAGCTTAGCCAAGAGATCGATTTTGAAAGTATTAACGATGAGCTCACTTCCATTCAAGTCTGGGAAATAAATTATAATACATTCAGTGTGGAGTATTAATAAAATATTTTTAAAGATATAAAAATAATGTGAGCTTTGATATGCCCGTTTTCAATTTTTAATATTTGTTCAGTTAATGTTTCAGAAAACAAGAGATCATTAAAAATGATATAAAAGCATTTCTGTAGAGGCCTTCAGTTTTCCTGTTGCCTCAGACTCCAATACGGCTGTGCCCAGCCCCTGCCCTGGAGGGCAAGGTTAGGAGATGCTTCCTGGAAGCTGCAGACAGAGTGGAGAGGACCGACTGGCAGGAACTGGGACCTCTGCAAGGAAAAGCTGGGAAAGCAGCTGGAGCTCATTCTCCTCCTTCTCCCATCTCCTGCCAGTGTTGTGCATGGGCTGGGCCCAACTGCATGCCGGTGGGCAAAGGAGTCCATTGGTGTGGTCCTTGTGGGCTCCTGTGGGTCAGCCCTGTAGCACAGAGCGGGGAGAGAAAAGATTTGGAGGGGCGCATGGAAAATCTACGGGACATTCCCTCAGTCTCCGTGTATTTGCTCCTAAATGCAAAGCTTTCATATGGGAAAAATAGGGCAATGTCTGTAAATTGCCCAAGTTTCGACAGCTCCAAAACTTGAGCTGAAATTTTACAGCTGAAATGGAAGCATCCATGGTCGGCAGCAGAGCAGGGGACTTAGAGATCAGGGAGGGGACTTAGAGATCAGGGAGGGATGGGCAGGATCCTGTGGCCACATGAGACCACTGTGGCAGGACTGGCCCTATCAGTTTCAAAGAAACAGAGTAGTCAGATGGAAGGAACTTGAACCACCCGGCCTCAGTTTACTTGTCTGTACGGATTCTGATGGCAATAGAACAGTACCTATCTCATAGGGTCTGGAGAGAGAATGCATGTGAAAGCATTTTGTAAACTATGAAACATGTTATTTCTCACTTGGGGAGGAAGGGCTGGTGCTTGTTTCATCCTCAAAACAGAAAGCCACATAAAAGCCATGTGAACATATTGTCTTTTTACTATGAAATCAGATGCAGAAAATATTTTCCTTCCTTGAGGATGCCATGTGAGTGGTCCCTGTTTGACAGAATATTACCATACAGAAATAAGGAATGAAAAGATTCTAGAACCAACTTTCTCCTATTTTGCTGAGATGTTGTAAATCCACATCCCCTCATTGTTCCTCAACATCCCTGCAAGCCAAGCAGGGGCAATGACGCTCAATGAAGTGCTTTATGCTTTGGAGAAGAGGAAGGAGAGAGTCACCTTGACAATGCAAGGTTTTGTCAGCCTGAGTGACCTATTCCAAGAGGAGTATGTATCCATAGTAGAGTTTAAAAATATAGAAGAATCTAGGTACATCTAACCTGTTCCCAAATTGGAATGGCATAGATTATTTTCAATGGCCTCTTCTCCTGGAGGCAAAATGAGTTGGAAAGATCACATAATTGGATCCCATGGGCAGAGCCCAGCCCAGACTCCCGGGAGGATCAGAGGAGAGTAGAAACTACATGCCTGCCCCAGTTTGCAGATGAAAGATGGGATTCAAAGTTGGCCTGTGACCTCAGAGCCCAACACCATGGCCATGGGCATACCTGGACAGAGGATCCCTGGCAAGCTTAGGGTGGGCATGCCGCCGGCCAATATGATGGGATCATGCGGTAGCCAGAGGACCCCCTCCAAGGGTCTCTTTAGTCCTGCTTTGCTTAGCTCTGACCCTGAACCAAGCTGCCTTCCCCCTCAATCTCATTCCTCAGCTGTGTGATTAGGGAACAGGGGTTAGCCAGGGGCTCTATAGTCTGGGTGTTTGGAAGAATAACCTGGGAATTTTTTTTAAATCCCACTCTCTTGGACTTTTGCCCCTAGAAATTCTGAGTCAGTGGACTTGGAGCACAAGCCCATATCTGTAATTTTTTAGATGGTGGTTTTGGGGAGCAGCCAAACTTGGGAACCATGAGTCCAGCTGGTCCTTTGGGTACCACCGGCCCTCCCAGTCTGTGGGTAGAAGCTGTAGAACAGCAGGTTTGGAGCAGAATTTCATGGAAGGACCGAGAGGGAAACAGCTTCTCTGGCGTGGGGGCGGAATAGGGGCAGCTAGGGTTGGTGGCAAGTCCCAGACCTCTACTAGCCGATTCTGAGTCCTGGCTGGGCTTTATCTCTATCACCATGTGAAATCACGGCACTACCTTGACTGTTTCCACTCTTCAGATACCATAATTTCCTGTATCACCCCAGTAAAATCCAACCTTCATTGATCTTAGAAGGTTGAAATAAGGGCAGCACCCCACATGCTATGATTACCTCCTTGATCTTTGCTGACGATTCCTCTGTGGCCCGAAAACAAATTGAAAGATGCTGTGTCCAGTTCTAGGTTCTTCCTCAGACTGGCTGTTTCGTAGATAAGCAGGTGCCCCCAGAGGCTGCATCTCTACACAACGAGCAGTCAGCTGATCATGGGGACACAGTAAGAGCTGGCAGCGGAAGAGCCAACAGGAGATGGGGCAGAGTGACAAGTGCCACAGGGGAAAGCAGAGGCCCAGGGAGTGGGTCTGGATGTATGGCAAAGATATGGCCCTACAGGGCAGGCCGACCATGGGCCTAAAGCTGGAGTGGGGCTGGATGCCACAGACCATCCCGCAGAGGCACTGAGCTGGCATCCCTGAGATACACACTCGCTGGGCTCTAGCCAGAACCTCCAAACCGCAGGCAGTGCTAGGCGGTCTGCAGCCCTAGAAGTTCCACCTTGGGCAAGGAGCCTTGGGCAAGGGCTGGACACGAGGCTGCAAGTCTGGGCAGGAATATAGGGGAGGATGGGACAGGGGGGAGGCCAGTAAGAGGAGCTACCCATAGCCAGACCTACCTTATGCCAGCCACTCTGCCACATTCCTTCAGATCTTAGGGCACTCTGAAGTCATATGATCCCCATTTTACAGCAGAGAAAACTGAGACCTTCGGAGTTTCAAGGATATGGCTGTTGGGTGGCAGAGCTGGTATTTAACCAGGGTCTGTGTGATTACTGAGCCTGTGCTCTTTGCCAGGTGGCCAATCAGAAGCCGGGAAGAGGAGGCCAGCAGGGCCAGTCCATGGACTGTCCCCCAAGAAAAGTCAGCGTGGTGAGCAAGGACCACGTGACTGCTCACTGGATCCCTACAGCCTTCCAGACCCTCAGCAGGGCTGGTCACGCCGGAGGCCAGGAGGTTGGGTGAGGGGCAGTGTTGTCACTGGCTCTCTCTTCTCTCTCTAGCAGCCTTGGTGGGCAGGTCTGTGAGGGAACAGAGGTCAGAGCAGGGGTGAAGACAGAGGGCAATAGATTCATCCAACCCCCCAGTCCGCAGGGTGGAAAACTGAGGCCCGAGAGCTGCCCAGGACAGCACCTGGCCTCTGTCAGCATTAACCGAGCGTCTGGACAGAATTTTACAGTGAAGACAAGGGTGGTCTGGAATGAACCTAGGTACAAGGAGTCTTCTGGAAAGGAGCAATCATGACAACGTTGTTGAGAGGTGATCAAGGCCTCAGAGGTGGAGAAGGACATGCCTGGCAAAGAGACAGACGGGAGACATGTCGTGTTGGGGCAAGAGTGGTGTGTGGGAGGGCTCCCAGCTGCTGTAGGCCTGTGCTGAATTCGGGCAGGGAGGTTCAAGCCCCAGGCCACCACTTGACCAGCAAGGCCATCACGGGCCAATCCATGACTTATCCGGGTCTCCACTGGCTCTCCTGTAAAGAAGTCAGGAATAACACAAACTTCTAGGGATTGTGGTTTGGAGGACTAAGTTCGATCGCAGGAGGAGAACATTTAACAGTGTCCTCGGCATGTGCCAGGGGCCCGGAAACAGAGTTCTGCCTGGGTAATTGCTGATGGGCCGAGATTCCTGGTTGCTGGGGCCAGGGGGAGAGGAGGCACAGCGGCAATGCTGCGGGGGAATAGACACAAGGTCCCCAGGCTGTAGGAGACCATCACACACACCACACACGAGGGCTTGGGGGCTGCCCCCACACAACAGAGAGGGAGCAGAGCATGGGGCTTGTGGCAAGGTTAGCAGAGCTTGATTTTTAAAATCCAAGAGCACAGGGCTGATGGGGCAGCCTGGGGTTGTGGCTGCTCCGTGCTGAGGGGCTTGCCATACCCACCTGCCTAGGCTCCTTGGACAGCTTCCAGAATGCCAGGCAGCCAGACGTGAGGTCATGTGTTTACTATCGGGAGCACGCAGCTGGGGTGGAGAGGAGGGGAGGGGGCAGCAGGGTGGGGGCTGGCCGCCATTCGGTGTTCCTGTTCAAAGGAACTGGATGGGCAGATGGGCATGCATTAGGTGCAGGGGTGGGAGGGAAGGGTCCTACACCTCTGCCCTCCCCACCCTACCCTGTTTCCGTCTCCCTGTCCTGGGCCCGGAGCTTGGTGGCAGGTGTTGGCACAGGTCTGACAGGCGCCCCGTGAGAGCACAGGCTGCTCTGGCCACCTGTCAGTCACTGCTCCAACACCTCGGGCAATTGAAACTCCTCAGGAAATGGCCTTGGTGGGGAGGAGAATGTGCGTGCATCCCCCCTCACCCACTGCCCGGGAAACACCACCTCCGGGGTCATCCGGCTAGATCGGCTTGTGGAGGGAGGTTAATGACACCAGAACAATGGAAGGGCTTCAGAGGCCATCTTAGCCAGGCCTCCCCCTTCACAAATGGGGAAACTGAGGCGCAGAGAGAGGAAGTCAACTTCTCCAACAGCACGAGGAATTAGAGGTTATCAAAGGCTGAAAAATGTTCTTCCCCCAGAAGATACCTACGTCCTGGTATCTGGAACCTGTGAACCCAACCTCACACGTGGTGGGGAGAGGAGTCTTTGCAGGAGTGACCAAAGCAAAGATTTTGAATTGAAAAGATGACCCTGGATTCTCTGGATGGGCCCCAAATGCATGTATCCCGATAAGAGAGAGGCAGAAGGAGACTTGACCCCGCACCAAAGAGAAGGTGATGGGAGGGTGAGTGGAGAGAGAGAGAAGACGCTTACCCCGAAGAGGGGAGGGACATTCCTGCAAATCAAGGAGCTCTGGAAGACACAAGGACAGGTTCTCCCCCAGAGCCTCCAGAGGGAGGAGGCCCAGCAGACACACTGACTTTGGCCCAGTGGAGCTGATTCTGGAACTCTGGGCCCAGAATTGGGAGGCAATACATTTCTGTCGTCTTAAGTGCCTGAGCTGTGGTTTGTCCCAGCAGCCGTAGGAAATGGAAGTAACCAGGCTCCACCCCTGGCACCATGCTTTTCTTATCAACACCTGCCACCTGGACAGAGGGAGGGATGATCAGGGCTGGGAAGCCAGGGGACCCCGTTTTCATCAGGAACTCTGCCCCCAGCCCTGCTGTGTCCAAGAGATAGGGACAGAGACACACTCCTTGGGGAAGCAGATAGGACAGCAAGTGGGTGCATTCTGTCCCGCGTGTGAGCAGGGAGCCAGCCAGACCAGGATGGAGGCCGGGCCCTAGCCCAGCTTCCTGCTGCTAACTAACCAGGCTTTAATGCTGTCTAAACACAATTTGGGGTATTTACAGTCGAAGTTGCTACTGTGTGGCACTGAGCATTTGGAGTGTCTCAGTCGTCATCTCCCTGCAGCCAAAGGGGGAGCTCCTGGGATTGATTAGGAGGAAAGCTGGGGGAAGAAGCGTTAGAGCTGGTTAGCCTTCCCTCCCTGCAGGCCGAGGTGGTCATGAATGTGTCTTGCCTCTGCAGAGCAGGACAGGCCAGAATGCTGGGCCCAAACCCCAGCGCACAGGCACTGTGTGTTCCACTCGAGAGAAAGGCAGCGGCTGGTCGGACTCCACTCCTCTGAAAATCCCAGAGGTGGGTGCAGAAGTTGGGAAATCCAGGCTGCCCCAGCCACGTACAGCCCCATGGGTTTGGGTAAGGTGCTGGGTCTCCGGGAGGTTGGAACAGTTAAATGCCTAATGGCCTGTGAAAGGGCTTTTGTACGCTGTGGGGGTCCAGACTCCCAAGAGTTGTTATTTCTACCTCATTAGCTCTGTGGGTTTTCCTGATACTGCACCCCGGTCATGTAGTTGGATGGGAGCGGGGGAAGGCTGCCTTGCCTAGGTATGCCTGGTTCAGGGCTGGTCCATCCCACCCCTGAAAAATAGCAGAACCACCACTACACGGGGAGCACACACCTACGCATTTCCAGGGAAATAGGGAGTGGGACAAGCTTTGTTTCTTGAAAGCTGTCAGTCTAGCAGGGGACATTAAATGCATACGTGGGAAATGACTTTAATAGGAAGCAACACATCTCAAAGTGCCAAGTGACACAGCCCAGACAGAAGCAAAAATGCTGAAAGCCCACACAGCTGGAACGCAGGGCCCAGGCTGGCCCGAGGTACACCTGGCATGCTCCTGCCGTCTGACACTGAGAGCTCAGAGGCCCGGTGCCAGGCCTGTGTGCAGGCCAAGCAACAGGAGGAGGGTGGGGCTGTCTGGGGGAAGTGCTACTCAGGGCAAGGAGCAGGAAGGGCATCTCCCTTACTGGGATGATGGAAGGAAAAGGAGGCTCTGGGTCGGAGACGCTGTGGTCCCCTGAGCCCAGAGGAGGAAGGCAGTAACAGGGGCAAGCATTTGGGTAGGAGGACCTGCTGAGCTCAGCTCCAGGTGGGTGGGATGGGTTGGGGCGGCCCGGGAGAGGAGGAGCCATGCTCCCCCGAAGGGGCACCTGGCTGCGATGGAGTTCTGTGTCAGTAACCCCCGAGTACCAGAAGCTCTGCCTCAGGCATGAGGTCTGGACGTGACCAAAATTCCACGTTCTAGGAATTACACAGCCAAGGGAAGCCAGGGTCTCAGAGCAGCAAGTCTGAGTTTTGGCCGCCGTGACCAGGCAGAACCCCCAGGAAGGGCTCTGCAGGAGCAGTCAACATCCGGAGAGGCAGTGAGTACGCACGGCTCCGTGGGGAACAGAGAGCTAATCACGCAAACTGTGACCCGGCACAAGCCCCACTGGCGGTGGTGTGTTAATCTTTGCCTCCATGTCCTCCATCCCCAATCCCCTCACTGCCCTCCCAATGTGTTTGATACAAATCCTTCATAGAAATGGAGTTTCTCTCTTTTTTTTTTTTAAAGCTTTATTTATTTATTTTAGACAGAGGGAGGGAGGGAGTGAGAGCACACAAACAAGAGGGGGCGGAGGGTCAGACTTTTTACCTGACACCCCCAGCCCCCAATCCATCAAGGCTGAGCGCGGAGCCAGATGCGGGGCTCGATCTCATGAACCTGAGATCAGGACTTGAGCCAAAATCAAGAGTCAGACGCTCAAAGGACTGAGCCACCCAGGCACCCCAATAGAAATGCAGTTCCTAAAACACATTTTAAATACACTGTGTTTTTGTATTTAATCTACATAAATGACATCCTACTGGGCACTTTCTGTTTCTTCTCTTTTTTAACTTAAAAGTACATTTGCCAGATTGGCTGTGATGCTCTATGTCCCTCCAAGTCTCGGTTTGGATTTCTACTACGTGGCGTCCCAGGGAGCACCCACCCCTTTACATGTACCCGGGCCCCTGCCCCTGACTGCTCATGTCCTCTTGTAAGGACATGATAGAAGGAGATAAATAGAAAGACATACTCGGTGTACTCACCATTGAGGCTCTCTGTAGAACCTCAGCCCCAGACTGTCCTCCTGCCAGCAGGGCATGAAGCTGTTTCCTCTCATCCTTACCAATATCCTCGACACTCATATGAAAGCAAAGTTTGGGGTTTTGTGATAGTTAGAAGTGTGGGTTCAAATCTTCACTCCATCACTGACTACCTACATGACCTTGGATAAGATTCTTCTCTATGCCTCTTTTTTTGCTTCTATACAATGGAGAGAGTAATATAATTTCCTCATGGTTTTACTATGAGGAGTAGATGAACTAGTAGTTTGGTATGTATATAAATGTTTAGTAATTACTACTACTACCATTTGCTGCTGCTACTAGTACCACCACTTCTAGTGAGATTCAGCGTCTCTTTATATACTTGTTGGCCATTTGGATTTCCCCGTATTGTGGGTTGCTTATTCATAGCTTTTTTTCCCCATTACTCCATTGGGAAGCCACATATGTGCTGCTGATTTCTGTTTGTTGAACACCTCAGGCTAGTTTTTTAATTTTTTTTAAAGAATTTATTTATTTGATAGACAGAGAGTGAGAGAAGAAGAGAGAGCACAAGCAGGGGGAGCAGCAGAGGGAGAGGGGGAAGCAGGCTCCCTGCTCAGCAGGGAGCCCGATACAGGACTGGATCCCAGCACCGTGAGATCATGAGCTGAGCCAAAGGCAGAGGAGACTTAACCCACTGAGCCACCCAGGTGCCCTGTTTTTTTTATTTTTGTAAACACCTCCCAATCTGTTACTGGTTTATTCTCCTTGACAGTGATGTCTTTTGCTAACCAAAAATTCTGATTAAGTCAAATGTATCATTTTTTTTGTTTCCTAAAGTTAAGGAAGTTTATTATATAACCACAATACAATTATCAAAGTTAGCGTTTTAACACTGATACAGCATCATTAGGATTAGGGCTTAATATATAAACCTTATTCAGATCTCACCTATTTTTCCAATAAGGTCCTTTATTACAGAAGAAAATCCAAGATCGTGGATTTGCTATTATCATGTCTTTAGTCTTTTTTATTTATTCATTTATTTTTAAGTTTCTCTTCAGTGTATCAGAATTCATTATTTATGCACCACACCCAGTAATCCATGCAATACGTGTCCTCCACGATACCCACCACCAGGCTCACCCAACTTCCCACCCCCTGCCCCTTCAGAACCCTCAGATTGTTTTTCAGAGTCCATAGTCTCTCATGGTTCATCTCCCCCTCCAATTTCCCTCAACTCCCTTCTCCTCTTCATCTCCCCATGTCCTCCATGTTATTTCTTCTGCTCCACAAATTAGTGAAACCTTATGATAATTGACTCTCTCTGCTAGACTTATTTCACTAAGCATAATCTCTTCCAGTCCTGTCCATGTTGATACAAAAGTTGGTATTCATCCTTTCTGATGGAGGCATAATACTCCATAGTGTATATGGGCCACATTTTCTTTATCCATTCATCCATGGAAGGGCATCTTGGTTCTTTCCACAGTTTGGAGACTGTGACCATTGCTGCTATGAACATTGGGCTACAGATGGCCCTTCTCTTCACTACATCTGTATCTTTGGGGTAAATACCCAGTAGTGCAATTGCAGGGTCATAGGGAAGCTCTATTCTTAATTTCTTAAGGACTCTCCACACTGTTTTCCAAAGTGGCTGTACCAACTTGCATTCCCACCAACAGTGTAAGAGGATTCCCCTATCTCCACATCCTCTCCAACACACGTTGTTTACTGTCTTGTTAATTTTGGCCATTCTAACTGGTGTGAGGTGGTACCTCAATGTGGTTTTGATTTGAATCTCCCTGATAGCTAATGATGATGAACATTTTTTCATGTGTCTGTTAGCCATTTGTATGTCTTCATTGGAAAAGTGTCTGTTGATGTCTTCTGCCCATTTTTTGACATGATTATCTGTTTTGTGTGTGTTGAGTTTGAGTTCTTTATAGATCCTGGATATCGGTCTTTTGTCTGTACTGTCATTTGCAAATATCTTCTCCCATTCCGTGGGTTGCCTCTTTGTTTTGTTGACTGTTTCCTTTGCTGTGCAGAAGCTTTTGATCTTGATGAAGTCCCAAAAATTCATTTTCACTTTTGTTTCCTTTGCCTTTGGAGACATATCTTGCAAGAAGTTGCTGTGGCTGATATCAAAAAGGTACAGCCTATGTTCTCCTCTATGATTCTGATGGATTCCAGGAATCCGTCAAATGTATCATTTTTAAAAATTTCTTTGTCATTTGTATTTTTGTAGTATCACTTAATAAATATCAAAAAACATTTAAAAATAAATAAATACAGATGTATTACCTCTTTCTTTTACAATGTGAAAATTTTACTTTTCCTATCTAGATCATTAATCTTTTAAAAGATCACATTTATATTTGGTAAAGTAGGTATATGATTTATTCTCCTCCAATGTAATTTTTTTCATCACTATTTTGTGGTGACTCATACACATACATTTAGGGAAAAGAACATGTATGAATATAATGAGGATTTTTGACACTGAATTCTATTGCATTGATCTCTTTACCTATCCCTATCCCAAAATCACATTGCTTTTATTGCTACATTACTATAGGTTTGTAATATTTTCACATTTTCTTTTTTAAATTTTTTAAAATATTTTTATTTATTTGAGGGAGAGCAAGCTACAGAGAGAGAGAGAGAGAGAGCACAAACCAGGGAGAGGGCCAAAGGGAGAAGCAGACTGCCCGCTGAGCAGGGAGTCTGATTTGGGACTATTCTAGGACCCTGAGATCATGACCTGAGACAAAGGCAGATGCTTAACAGACTAAGCCACACAGGTGTCCCTCTTTTTTTTTTTTTTTTTTTTAGTAAGATGACTATCTTGACTTATTTTCTTTTTGCAAATCTTTTTTTTTACTTTATTTTTATAATGTTTAATTAGCTACTTGTGGATTTATGTTCTTTGATACACATTTGGAATAAATTTATGTCCTCTAAAAAATCCTTTTGAGACTTAACTTGAAGTTACAGATTACTCTGGAGAGAGCTAAAATAGTTACAATGCTAGACTGACCAATCATGAATAAGATGCATTTCTGTATTTATTTTTCTCATTCTAATTTTCTATTACCTCTAGTTTTTTTAGTTTACTCAACTGCTTTTTTTCTATCTTCTGGAGCTGGAAGCTTAGCTCATTTGTTTTTGTTCTTTCTTGCTTTGTGATAAATGTATTTGAAGCTGTAAATTTCTCTCAAAGAAGTGATTTAGTTGTGCCCCACATATTTGGACCTTTGGTGCTTTTATTCCGTTCAGTTTAAAGTACTTCATACTTTTCCCTCTGACTTCCTCTTTAACCAAAGTGTTATTCAGTAGCATTCGTTTTAGTTTCCAGTTATATGGGATTTTAAAAAATTATCCTTTTGTTATCAAGTCTTCATTATTTAGCATCATAGTCAGAGTAAGTTATGTGCAGTGGCTAGTTCTTTGGAATTTACTGAGGCTCCCTTTGTCACTCAAGTTTAATGTTGACTTTTGTGAATGTTCCATGTGTTCTTGAAAAGCACGTGCATTCTATATTTATTAGGTGTGAAATATATATATGTGTGTGTGTGTATTAGTTCAGGCACAGTTGTATAATTCAAATCTATCATATCTTTTCTTTTTTGTCAAATTAATTGATTAGTTACATGAAGGAATGTGTTAAAATCACCAGCTACAACAAATGATTGATCTATTTATCTCAAAAGTTAAGTTTCAGTATTTATTTTATATATTTTAAGGCTTTATTATTAGGTGCATACACGTTTGTGATCACTATATTATCTTTGTATATTAATTTTACTGATATTTAGTATCTCTCTTTCTCCCTTTGGTTGGAGTTTACCTCAAAATGCATTTTATCTGAAAAAACAAAAGGGTGTCAAAATCAATAAATGTGCACATGAAGCCAAGGCTCCACTCAAGTCGTAGACATTAGCCCCTGTGTGCTTTCCCTGATCCCATCATGTTCCCTTAACCGCTAGAAGTAATCTGAATTTTTCCCTATCATTTCTTTACTTTTCTTTATGTTTTCACATATTCTTACATTCCTATTCAGTAAATCATTCCATTGTTCATTCTCTTCCTGTTTTCAAACTTTGTATGAGTAAAATAATATTGCATGTATCTTTCTGTGATTTTCCTTTTTTAATTCCACATACTTTCATGCTTCATCCACAATGATCTATACAATAATAGTTCATTATTTTTCACTTTTTTTTTTTAGATTTTATTTATTTATTTGACAGAGAGAGACACGATGAGAGAGGGAACATAAGCAGAGGGAGTAGGAGAGGGAGAAACAGGCTTCCCGCCAAGCAGGGAGCCAAATGTGGGACTCAATTCCAGGATCCTGGGATCATGGCCTGAGCTGAAGGCAGATGCTAAATGACCGAGCCACCCAGGTGCCCCATATTTTTCACTTTTTGATAGTATTTCATAGTCACAATATAATTCATATAAATTATGCATATAAAATATAGGTCACAATTTATTTATCTATGTTCTTACTACTTTCTAGTTTTTGGTTTTTGGTTGCTATATCAAACATTGCTGCATGAATATTCTCGTATCTCTCTCTCTCTCCCAATATATAAAAGAAAGAATTCTATCCTGGGTGTGAATTGATGGGCTGGTTAAGATTTGGACTGGATTTGCTAGGTATGCAATTCCTCAAAGATACACTTACCCTCAAAATTATATAAATATTACAATTTCTCACTCTAATATCCACATATTTTTTATTAACATATAATGTATTATTTACTTCAGGGGTACAGGTGTGTGAATCATCAGTCTTACACAATTCACAGCACTCACCATAGCAGACACCCACCCCAATGTCCATAACTCAGCCACCCCATCCTTTTCAACCTCCCCTCCAGAAACCCTCAGTTTGTTTCCTGGTATTAAGAGTCTTTGATGGTTTGTCTTCCTCCCCTGTCCCATCTTGTTTCATTTTCTCCCTCCTTTCCCTCCAAACCAACCCCCCTGCCCTGCCTCTCAAATTCCTCGTATCAGAGAGGTCATATGATAATTGTCTTCCTCTGATTGACTTAATTTGCTTAACATAATACCCTCTAGTTCCATCCACATCATTGCAAATGGCAAGATTTCAGGGTTTTGATGGGGCATAGCATTCCATTGTATCTATATCACACCTTCTTTACCCATTCATCTGTTAGTGGGCATCTAGGTTCTTTCCATAGTTTGGCTATTGTGGACATTGCTGCTATAAACATTTGGTACATGTGCCCTTTCAGATCACTACATTTGTATCTTTAGGGTAAATACCCAGTAGTACGATTTCTGGGTCATAGGGTAGTTTTATTTTCAACTTTTTGAGGAACCTCCATACTGTTTTCCATAATGGCTGCACCAGCTTGCACTCCCACCAACAGTGTAAAAGGGTTCCCCTTTCTCCACATCCTTGCCAATATCTGTCATTTTTTTTTACTTCTAATTTTAGCCTTTCTGACTGGTGTGATGTAGTATCTCAACTGTGGCTTTGATTTGTATTTCCCTGATGCCAAGTGATGTGGAGCACTTTTTCATGGGTCTGTTAGCCATTTAGATGTCTTCTTTGAAGAAATGTTTGTTCATGTCTTCTGCTCATTTCTTGTTTGGAATAACTTATCCAGCTCAACACCCAAAGAACAAAATGTGTTCTTTGGGTGTTGAGTTGGATAACTTATTTATAGATTTTGGATACTAGCATTTTATCTGATATGTCATTTGGGAATATCTTCTCCCATTCTGTCAGTTGTCTTTTGGTTTTGTTGACTGTTTCCTTTGCTGTGCAAAAGCTTTTGGTTTTGATGAAGTCCCAGTAGTTCATTTTTGCCCTTGCTTCCCTTACCTTTGGTGATGTTTCTAGGAAGAAGTTGCTGTGGCTAAGGTCGAAGAGGTTGCTGCCTGTGTCCTCCTCAAGGATTTTGATGGATTCCTTTCTCACATTGAGGTCCTTCATCCATTTTGTGGTGTAAGGAAATTGTGTGGTGTAAGGAAATTGTCCACTTTCATTCTTCTACATGTGGCTGTCCAATTTTCTCAACACCATTTGTTGATGAGACTTTTTCTTTAGACATTCTTTCCTGATTTGTCAAAGATTAGTTGATGATAAAGTTGAGGGCCCATTACTGGGCTCTCCATTTTGTTCCATTGATCTTTGTGTCTGTTTTTGTGCCAGTACCACACTGTCTTGATGATCACAGCTTTATAATAGAGCTTGACATCTGGAATTGTGATGTCACCAACTTTGGTTTTCTTTTTTCAAAATTCCTCTGGCTATTTGGGGTCTTTTCTGGTTCCATATAAACTTTAATACTATTCCATTTCTTTGAAAAAAAAAATGGTGGTATTTTGATAGGGATTGCATTAAATGTGTAGATTGCTTTAGGTAGCATAGACATTTTCACAATATTTGTTCTTCCAATCCATGAACACGGAACATTTTTCCATTTTTGTATCTTCTTCAATTTCTTCCATGAGTACTTTACAGTTTTCTGAGTATAAATTCTTTGCCTCATTGGTTAGGTTTATTCCTTGGTATCTTATGCTTTTGGGTGCAATTGTAAATGAGATTGAGTCCTTAATTTCTCTTTCTTCTGTCTTGCGGTTGGTGTATAGAAATGCAACTGATTTCTGTGCATTTTATATATATATATATCCTGACACTACCGAATTCCTGTATGAGTCTTGTATGAGTTTTGGAGTGGAGTCTTTTAGGTTTTCCACATAAAGTATCATATCATCTGCAAAGAGTGAGAGCTTGACTTCTTCTTTGCCAATTCAGATGACTTTTATTTCTTTTCGTTGTCTGATTGCTGAGGCTAGGACTTCTGTACTGTGTTGAATAGCAGTGGTGATAGCGGACATCTCTGCCATGTTCTTGACCTTAGGGGAAAAGTTCCCAGTTTTCCACCATTCATAATGATTTTAGCTGTGGGTTTTTGATAGATGGCTTTGATGATATCGAGGTATGTACATTTATCCCTACACTGTGAAGAGTTTTGATCAAGAAAGAACTCCAAGCTCCAAAAGAACTTGTCAAATGTTTTTTCAGAATTTATTGAGAGTATCATATGGTTCTTGTTCTTTCTTTTGTTAATGTATTGTACCATATTGATTAATTAATTGATTAATTGCTCCATGCAATCCATGCCCTCTCTAATACCCACCACCTGGTTCCCCCAACCTCCCACTCCCCGCCCCTACAAAACCCTCAGATTGTTTTTCAGAGTCATTAGTCTCTCATGGTTCACCTACCCTTCCAATTTTCCTCAACTCCCTTCTCCTCTCCATCTCCCCTTGTCCTCCATGTTATTTGTTATGCTCCACAAATAAGTGAAACCATATGATAATTGACTCTCTCTGCTTGACTTATTTCACTCAGCATAATCTCTTCCAGTCCTGTCCGTGTTGCTACAAAAGTTGGGTATTCATCCTTTCTGAGGGAGGCATAATACTCCATAGTGTATATGGACCACTCTCACCACTCTTGTTCAACATAGTATTAGAAGTCCTAGCAACAGAAATCAGACAATAAAGAGAAATAAAAGGTATCCAAATTGGCAATGAAGAAGTCAAATTCTCTCTCTTCACAGATGACATGATTCTTTATATGGAAAACCCAAAAGACTCCACCCCGAAATTACTAGAACTCATACAGCAATTCAGCAACGTGGCAGGATACAAACAACGTGGCAGGATTTCTGTCAATGGACAGAAATCAGTGGCTTTCTTATACACTAACTATGAAAATACAAAAAGGGAAATTAGAGAATCAGTTCCATTTACTATAGCACCAAGAACCATAAGATACCTGGGAATAAACCTAACCAAAGAGGTAAAGGAACTGTACTCGAGGAACTACAGAACACTCATGAAAGAAATTGAAGATGACACAAAAAATTGGAAGACCATTCCATGCTCTTGGATCGGAAGAATAAACATTGTTAAAATGTCTATACTGCCTAGAGGAATCTATACTTTTAATGCCACTCCGATGAAAATTCCACCGGTATTTTTCAAAGAGCTGGAGCAAATAATCCCAAAATTTGTATGGAATCAGAAGAGAGCCCAAATCACTAAGGAAATGTTGAAAAACAAAAATACAACTGGGGGCATCATGTTACCTGATTTCAAGTTTTACTACAAAGTTGTGATCACCAAGACAGCATGGTACTGGCATAAAAACAGACACATAGACCAGTGGAACAGAGTAGAGAGCCCAGATATGGGCCCTCAACTCTAAGGGGAAATAATCTTCGACAAAACAGGAAAAAATATAAAGTGGAAAAAAGACAGTCTCTTCAATAAATGGTGCTAGGAAAACTGGACAGCTATATGTAGAAGAATGAAACTCGACCATTCTCTTACACCATACACAAAGATAAACTCAAAATGGATAAAAGACCTCAACGTGAGACAGGAATCCATCAGAATCCTAGAGGAGAACACAGGCAGTAATCTCTTCAATATCAGCCACAGCAACTTCTTTCAAGATATGTCTCCAAAGGCAAAGGAAACAAAAGTGAAAATGAACTTTTGGGACTTCATCAAGATCAAAAGCTTCCGCACAGCAAAGGAAACAGTCAACAAAACAAAGAGGCAACCCACGGAATGGGAGAAGTTATTTGCAAATGACAGTACGGACAAAAGGTTGATATCCAGGATCTATAAAGAACTCCTCAAACTCAACACACACAAAACAGACAATCATATAAAAAAAAAAAAAAAGGGCAGGTGCGGCTGGGTGGCTCAGCAGGTTAAAGCCTCTGCCTTCGGCTGAGGTCATGATCTCGGGGTCCTGGGACCGAGCCCCACACTGGGCTCTCTGCTCAGTGGGAAGCCTGCTTCCTCCTCTCTCTGCCTGCCTCTCTGCCTACTTGTGATTTCTCTCTGTCAAATAAATAAATAAAATATTAAAAAAAAGGCAGAAGATATGAACAGACACTTCTCCAATGAAGACATGTTCATCAAAATTTTAAAGAAAGAAAAACCTATATGTATACAAAAAATAAAGTTAAATAAAATGAAGGGATAGAATATGACTATGACAATGAAAATTTTAAAAGATTTTTTTAAAAAATTAATAAATAAATGGTTAAAGATGGTTAAAATAGGAAAGAGTACAAATTTTAAAAATAGAATAAGAAAAAAATAAAATTAAAAAAATTTAACTTTGGAAGTCTAAAAATCATGGTGAAAATAGCCACGAATTCTATGTGTTCTATTTCCCTAGCTCTGGAGTTCCGTAGTTCTCATTGATCAGTGAACTTGGTCTCAGCTGGATGTTCTTGCTAATCTTCCATGGGAGGGGCCTGTTGCTGTGATTCTCAAGTGTCTTTGCCTGAGGCGGAATTGCATCTCCCTTGCCAGGGGCCAGGCTAACCAATCTGGGTTCGCTATTGGGAGCTTTTTTTCCCTGAATGCTTTCCGTAGAGCTCTGGAGGATGGGAATGAAAATGGCGGCCTCCCAATCTCTGCCCGCAGGAGTGGAGAGTTCAGCCCTGCTCCTCGGTGTGCCCTCAGAGAAAAGCGCTCGATCACTCCCACCTCCATGGTCTCTGGCCACGCTCTGAGCTCACCCAACCTGTGACCGAGTGTCTCTGGCACACAGTTCTGTTTGGAGTCTCCAAACCCAGCCGATTCCTGCAGTGGACTCCCGTGCCACTCCTCCCAGAAGAGGAAGGTGAGTCTCCCCGAATGTGCCTCCTGCGGGGTCCCTGCCAGAAGAGCAATGGCCCATCTGTGCCTCAGATCATGGTTTAAGGTAACCCTGAGCTGAGAGCTCACTCCTCAGCTCCATCTCTGCCACCGGCTTCCCCACTCTGATACCTGTGAGCTCTGCCACACACAGGCACCCCCAATCCTTCTGTGGCCCCACAGGATCTGAAGCCACACTGTCCCTGTGGGAGCCCCACCCCCTACTTAGCTTCTGGAGCAATGCCCCTCAGTGGAGCAGACTTCTTTTTTTTTTTTTATTAAAGATTTTATTTATTTATTTGACAGACAGAGATCACAAGTAGACAGAGAGGCAGGCAGAGAGAGAGAGAGGAGGAAGCAGGCTTCCTGCTGAGCAGAGAGCCTGATGTGGGGCTGGATCCCAGGACTCTGGGATCATGACCCAAGCTGAAGGCAGAGGCTTTAACCCACTGAGCCACCCAGGCATCCCCAGACTTCTATAAGTTCCAATTTTGTGCTCTGTTGCTCCACAGCTTGCTGTGAGCCGGCCCTCCCCCAGCAGTCTATCTTCCCGTCACTTTAGATTCATTTCTCCACAGGTCCTACCTTTCAGAAAGTGGTCGATTTTCTGTTTCTAGAATTGCTGCTCTTCTCTTCGATCTCCTGTTTACTTTGTAGGTATTTGGAATGGTTTGAGAGCTAGTAGAAGTCCTAGCTTCAGTCCTAGGACCCCATGATATTTAAATCTCCTACTCCTCTGCCATCTTGCTCCTTCCCAATCTCATTCTTTTTAAATGACTGAATAATATATATGTCACATCTTTTTTATTCATTCATCCATTGGTGGACTCTTGGACTACTTCCATAGTTTGGTTATTGTAAATAATGCTTTTATAAACACAGATGTGCATGTATCCCTTTGAATTAATGTTTTTGTATTTAGGGGGTAAATTTCCAGTAGTGTGATTCCTGGATTGCAGGATTGTTCTATTTTTAATTTTTCAAGAACCTCCATACTGTTTTCCACAGTGGCTGCACCAATTTGCATGCCCAGCAAAGGGCAAGGGGGCTGCTTTTTCTCCACATCCTCACCAACACTTGTTATTTGTTGTGTTTTTCATTTTATGACAGGTATGAGGTGACATCTCATTGTAGTTTTGATTTGCATATCCCTGATGAGTGATGTTGAACATCTCACATGTCTATAGCCATCTGTATGTCTTTTTTGGAGAAATATACATTCATGTCTTCAGACCATTTTTAATTGGATTGTTTTTTGGGTGTATCAGTTCTTTATATATATTTTTAAGATTTTATTTATTTATTTGAGATTTATTTATCTATTTATTTGAGAGAGCAAGTGAGCAAGACAGAGAGCACGAGCAGGGGGACAAGGCAGAGGGAGAGGGAGAAGCAGACTCCCCACTCCCTGATCAGGAAACCTGATGCAGGACTTGATATCAGGACCCTGGGATCATGACCTGAGCCGAACACAGATGCTTAACTGACTGAGCCACCCAGGCACCCTCTTTATATATTTTGGATACTAACCCATTATCATAATGTCACATATCACATATCATAATGTCATTGCAATTATCTTCTCCCATTCAGTAGGTTGCCTTAGACTTGTTGACTATTTTCCTTCACTCTGCAGAAACTTTTCATTCTGATCTAGTCCCAACAGTCCATTTTTGCTTTTGTTTCCCTTGCCTCAGGAGATATCTCTAGAAAGATGTTGGTATAGCTGATGTCAGAGAGATTGCCGCCTGTGCTCTCTTCCCTGAATTAGTTTTAATTGGGTGTCCGTCACATGCAACTAAAAAAGATTTTCATTAACATACTCTGTTATGTTGTTCTCTTTTCATTTATTTATGTTTCATTTTCCTCTGCAAAGTGTGAGGAGAGACATCATCTTATCCACCACTGTGTCTTCAGGGCGAAGACTAGTACTTTCTCATTATGTGTCTGTGCTTTTATTACTTTGTTCTTATAGTCAAGCCGCTCAAGATGGAGACAGGGGAGGGAAGGTTCTAGCTTTCAACAGCTCCAAATTAGGGGTATTCTTGCTCAGTTTGGAACACTCCACTCAGCTACCTTTGTTATTTCTACTGGCCTAACCTGTCTCATTAAAATGAAGAAACATCAAAGGTGACTGCCCAGGTGTCTTCAGGCTAAGGAGTCTTGCTAATATGTCTAGAGAAGCAGGAGTGAAGATAGGTGACTTGGACACTGACATCAGCAAAGTTTCCTGGGCTCTTCTGAAGCTTCTATCTCTTTATGTGGGAACCTGACAATCTACTAATTTTCAGCTGATGGTACTGTATTTTGTTTTTCTTCATAGAGTGAAGTTTTTGGATGTAAAAAGAAGCTCAAACCTTCTGTGAATAACAGATGGGGAAAGATGAGAAAGCTCAGGAAGATAATCAGTGCCAGTGTGGTCCTGGGTGAGTGGATGATGACGGGGCTGGGATTAGGCTCAGGAATAAGGAGCCCATTATCCTAGCCAATCACGTGTGAGAGGAGATGGCTTGGGGTGACCTCACTGTGGTGTGGGGAAAGCTAGTGTCTGATAGGTAGCTATTCTCCAGGCCTGCTGACACCAGGTAATCTGGTTTTCTGGCAGGAGGAAAGGATCAGAGTTTGACATGGAGGAGTGTTCCTGAAATTAGATTGATGGTTAATTCTGGGTCAGGAACATAAATACATCTATGCACGCACACACACACACACACACATAAGACACACGAGGCACAACATGCATCTCTCTCTCCCTCATATATTACCTCATTCAATTTGGATTTATATATATATTTGGATATATATATATATATATATATATATATTTGGATATATCCATATATATATATATATATAATAGAGAAGTACCAGCACCCAAGGACCACTCTGGCAATCTGTTAAAGCCCAAAGCCACTTCTCAGAATAATATTTCTTGTAGAAATATCTTCTAGAATACAATGAAATACATAGTATTACAAACAAAACACATAGTATTACAAATGAAACCAATGGTACTGAAACACAGGTATTGAAATATGACAAAAACTTGATTAAAATGTCTTTAGCTAAGCATTAAATAATAAGATATTGCAGCAATTCCAAAGAGTTACCATTATTTCAAAGTAGTGGTGAGTATGATGGTATTTCATGACATTTGCAACAACGAGGATGTGCTATGAAGCTATCTGTGAGTTCTGTTGTGACAAAGCCACTAGTACCACTATTAGTAATGTGAGCTGGTGCCTACACTCAAAATAGAAGTATGTGTGCGACAATTCAGTTAGAGGTTAGTAAAATAAACATGTTTTTATTCCCATCCAAGTTCTTGGGTGAATTCTATCCAAACATATCTTGGAAGTCATGGAATCTTGGATGAGAACCCTTGTTTCAGAGAGAGGCCACCTGAATTCAAAGAAAAAGACATAGCATCTTCTTGGGATCCCATCCTATCCTTTGATTCAGACCTAAACGACCCAGTTACTCAGGGTTTGACTCAAGGAGGCAAGCTGTTACCTGCTTTGTGGTTCTGGCCCATTGTGCCAGGAAACCAGACTGGGCTTTGAATATGCATGATCTGGGGTAGTTCTTGTCACTTCTCCCAGATCATCACAGAAGGCCTGGTGGCACAGATGGGGCCTGCTCTGTGCCCTCCAATTCAGCAGACTGGAGCCACCCCAGCAGGAGCAATGGCACCAATCCCTGCCCTCACCCCGCTCTCCAGCCCCTGGCTGGATCTGTGTGCCCCACCTACTCATGCATCTTTGAAGCTGCAGCCCATCTGAGGACCACCACACCCCCTGAAGGGATAGGAGAAGGAAGGGGGAGGGAACCAACTCTATAAGCCTAACTAACACATGCGAGGTATCATGATAAGCATTTTGCATATCCCGTTAACACAACCCTGTGACGTGGGTGATATTACCCCATCTTGCAGATGGGGACACTGAAGCCCAGACAGGTTAAGTGGGTTGCATCATTGAGGCCCAGACTGGTGGAAGCCAGATTGCGCAGCATAATGCACAGAGTCCCTGAACTTGAGAGTACACCATTTCTCTGAAATCGCCCGTTCCTCCCACGGGTAGCACTGACCCTCACAAAGTTTTTCCTTACTCAGAGCTTTAGCCTGAAGGTTGGTTGGTACTAATTATTGGTCTCATTTAATGACAGTGTTCATTTATTCATTCATTTAACAATTTCATTGAGTGCCTACTAGGGGGCAGGTGCTGGAGCTGCGTCTGGAAAAGGAAATCCCCTTCCTTCTTGAAGTTCCCATTCTAGTGGAGAGATAGGCAATAAAAAACAAACAGGTCAATGTTGGGTGTATCAGATTGTCGAGAGAACTCTGGAGAACAACCAGGGACATACAGGTGATGGGGATGCTGGTGATCACGATGGGCTTCTCTGAGAAAAAGAAACACCAGCAGAGGTGTGCAGGAGTGAGATGGCGAGTCCCAGGCAGGGGAGCACCCCCACTCAGGCGCGCCTGGCACACAGCATGGGGCTCAGCATGGCAGGAGCAGTGCTGACGGTCAGCCAACACGTATGTGTACGGGAGAACTGATTATTAAAATACTGCAAACGGTCCAAGCTGGTTGGCAAACAACCTCTCTTCCAAAGTCTCAGTGCCACCTCGGCATGGCTCTAGCCACAGAAACCCACCTTCCCCCTAGGAACTCAGATCCGGCGACGACTACGAGGGAATGCCTGGTGCCGCAGGACACCTTCATGCCCTTCCCCCCACCCCAATGGTGGGCTCCCATTCAGAGTGGTCAGCGCCTCTGCGGGCACCTTTCCTTGTCATTTATCGTTCTGAAAATCACCCTGTGATGCAGGGGAAGTTGGAGGAGCAGGGTCCAGATCAGGTAGGAAAGACTTGGTTTCTTTCTTTGGATGGGAAGGGAGGCCCCGGGGTGGTTCTGAGCAGAGGAAGGGCACGGACAGTTGACAGGTTTAAATGCCTGACCCGGCTGCAAGGTGGAGAACGCTGACGCAGATGGTGAGGAAGCAAAGACCTGAAGCAGGGAGCTCAGGAGGTCATGGTCACAGTCGTGCAGGGGCGACAGCGGCTGGGGAGTGGTACACCTGGCAAGAAAGGTTCTGAATCCAGACGTTGTTTTGGAAGTAGAGCTGACAAATATAGGTCATGAAAGAAGGAGGGAGGAAAGGTGATGGTAAGGGTTTTGATGTGAGCAGCTGGAAGGATGGAGTTTCCGTGACCAGAGATGAACAAGATCGTGGGTGGCATTTGGATGAAAGCCTGACTGTTTGGACTGAGCAAAACCTCAGAGGGTTGAAACCATGAGAGGTTGCTAACCTAAGTAACTGGAAAGCAGAGTAACTATATGTTGGGAATCCTGCTGGAGGAATCTGGTTTGGGAGATACTAAATTTGAGATAAAATTAGATATTCCTATAATGTCCAAAGGCAATCAGAGGTAGATATTTTGAATTTGTACTTAAAACCTGACACTACATGAGAAATGTAGTGTCACTACATGAGGTAAGGGTAGGGAGAGGGGGAAAAAAAAAAGATTCAAGGAGTAATCTCTAAAGTAAAAGAAGCAAAGAAACCAACAGGAGAAAAGGAGCAGGAGGGTGAGAGCAACCAGGGAAGTAGGGAGAAGATGGGGAGAGGGGAGATGGACTGCAGCCCGGTGAGCTACAGAGAGAGGAGGGTGCCAACCCCTGTAGCAGGTGCCGCTGGTTCTCAACAGGGTAAAGACCGACAACACCTGTGGACCACACAACAGGAGGTGCTTGGTAACCTTGACAAGCAGGGGCGACCGAAGCCAGATGATGAGGATTCGAGAGAGAACAGGAGAAAAGTCTTTTCAGTGGAGACCACTGAGATTTAAAAGTCTTTTGAGAAATTGTGCTCTCAAGGAAAGCGGGGAAATAGGACAATAATTGGAAGGAGACATTTTTCTACTTTCATCTTCCTGTGGGAGCTGTTACAGAGGGGAATCATCCCAGAGAGAGAAACAGGTGGGGCAGGAGGGGCCGGACAGGAACTCGAAGGAGGGCGGATGGGCAGGCTCAGAGTCCCGCCTCTCACAGCTCCTGCATGCTCCGTGAGAAAGACGGTGAGGAGGGACATGCTGGTGGTCTGAGGGGAGGAAAAAGAGAATTATTACCTAGCCAAGCAGGACAGGGAATGGCCCGGGAGAAGAGGGCAGCCAAGCAGCGCTGCTACCCTCCACAGGTTCCAGTGGGCTGAGCTGTTCCATTTCCGGTTCTGTTGGCAAGGCCATTCAGGTCTCAAACAGAAGGAACACAGGGTAAAGCAGAGAGCTGACCCCACGCTGTCCAGAGCTCCTTGAAGACAAGGACAAGCCATGCCTCTAGCTCCTCCACAGGCCAAGGGCACAGACCCCATTGATGGCTCCCCCTCATAAGTACCTTAACCACCAGTTGCCAGTGTTTGCTATGCTAATTCTGCACCTCTGCAGTGGCTTACCTCTAGAACCTTGTCATATGAAAATAAAATAAGATTGGCATTGGTTGGAGAAGCCCATAGACCCTTCATTTTAGGGAAACTTCAAAGAGACCAAACAAAATTGAACTGTGTGTAAATGCAGTTTCTAAATTCCCTAATATTAAAAACTTAAAAACTTTCTAGCATTCCACGAAACCTTCAGATAAAGCTTCCTTTTTATCTGAATACTGTAAGATCACAGTAGAGCATATGTACAACAAGGCCCACAAACCCTGAAGCACATGAACCACCAACCAAGTCAAAGCCATAGAACATCCCAGGCACTGAGAACACCCCCTTCATAGCCTCAGAAGCTTCCCTCCTGCCCTCCCAGTCAGTCATTTCCAAAATAACCAGTACTCTTGTTTTTCCTAAAATATTTTTTGCCTGTTTTTGAATTCTACCAATATAATTGAATTCTACCAATATAAATGGAATAAATAAATATTTTTCACGTATGGCTTATTTTGTTCAATATTATGTCTGTGAGATTCATGCTATTGTACGTAGTCGAGTTTGTATTTTTTTCTTTGCTGTAAGGTATTCTATTATCAATTGTTTATCTATCCCAGTCAATTTATCTGTGTACTATGGATGGGCATGAAGTTGGTTTCTAGTTTGGGCTGTTACAAATAATGCCAGTATGAGCTTTCTTTTATAGTCTTTTTTTTTTTTTTTTTTCACAAATATACGCATACCTGCCAGGTATATTCTTGGGTGTGGACTCTGGTGGTCCTCGAGAATGTGTACGTTAGCCTTCTGACGAGTGTCACACAGTTTTCTGAAGTGGTTACACCGATTTGTGTTATATAGCCACAGTAATTTCTTCTTTCGAGCCTTATTTTTCCATCTTCAGAAGGCCCTTCTTTGACTCCTTTTGTTGTTGCTCTTAAAAGAAAAATGATTTAAGTCTGGGGAGTGGAAATTACAAACCTCCTTCTTGGGACCAGGAATAGAATATTATGGGTTCTGGGTAACAGTGGGGAGAAGTTGGACAAGGACCTCAGGAGGAGGCCTGCTTGGGATGGGGCAGCGAGAGGGTACAAGAGACAAGCTGCTCCGATCTGCCAAGACTGGCCCCATACAGAGGCAAGCAGACCCTCCTGTGGGTCTGGAGGGCCTGGAGCGTCCGAGGACGCGGAGTCCTAGGATACTCCTCACACCGCCATCACTGTCTCGCTCTCTCGTGTGCTTTGTGCCACTTCTCCTTAGGATCCACTCTGATTCGTTACCAATGTATGTCTTTTTTGGGAAATGGCTCAAGTGGGTTTTGGAAAGCTGCAGAATGCAACTAGTGTCTTAAGTTATGAAACCGTATAAAATTTTTGTAATCAAGGATCTGGCAGAAAATCGAAGATTATAGAATCTCCTTAAGTGGCAGGCCAGGATCTCCCCTGAGTAGGTCTGTAGGAAAACAAGGAGAGTGAGCACAGGATCTCTCTAGGTTATTGTGAGTCCTAAGGGGAAAGAGAGGGGGCAGGGGCAGGAGACCGTTTCCCTCCCCGGCACATGAAGGAAGTAGAAAGGGTCGGAACATCCTAAGAAACAGATACAGTCATTTTAACCGAAGCTCCAGCTCTCTGCCAAGCTCCACATTAAGTCCAGTTGTGTGTCCTGAGCTCTAGAATGGGGTCCGGAAAATGCTACTAAGGGGTACCTGACTGATTTCCTTCCAGGGAATGCCCAGTGTCAAAGAGCTAAGAGGTCCCAGCTGCTATAGTAAATAAAACCCTAAAGTGTCAGTAGCTTGGCTTAATAGAGGTATATTTCTGACTCTCGTAACGGTCCAGCATCCGTGTCCTGGTTAGAAAGATTCTGGGTCAGGGACTCAGACTCCTTCTGTTTGTGACTCTGCATCCAACATATAGGTGGGTAGAGCAGTGGAGAAGGTATGCCTTCCTTAGAAATGGACTTCCAGGTCACTCACTGTAATCCATTAGTGAGAATTGGTTTACACCTGAATGCAATAGGGAGCCTGATGTCTAGTCTTCCATGGCCATCTCTAGGACAAGACTCGTAGCTTCTTATCTGATTTATGCCAAATGCCTTTATTATGCCAAATGCCTTCTTCTCCAAATATTCTATATTTTAGTATCAGGGTCCAGATCATGTCTTGTGCATTTCTGAGTCACCAGTGCCCAACATGCTGTAAATGCTGATTGATTGATAGGGTCATTGATCCAAACTGCCTTCTAGAGTTTTACAGAGGACCAATTCTTATTTTATTCATCATCCACCTACCCCTCCCCCTCTACCCCTGCAGTCACAGCCCCATCTAGCAGCCCAGCTATCTACTGTCTGGGCAGCCATAACTTTCTCACCGTTTTTTTTTCCATCTGCAGAAAATCACACTCCTTGGCTCAGTTCAAATGGCACCTCAACAGCTAATGCTTCCCTGTCCACCAAAAGTTTTTGGTTCACAAATTTGGCACGTGGCACTGCTTCCTGAGAGCGTTGTGTTCTCAAGGGCATCTATCAAATTGCACTTCCCAATTCTGTACCTCTGTGCCTCTGAATCTCTCTTAGCACTTTGTTCTGAACCAGACAAAGAAAAAATGTTCAGGGCAGACTTGCCAACTAGTGGGTCAGCAGGATGACATTCTCACACTTCCCAAAAATATTCCCTGGACCAACTGCCTTCTACCCACCTGCATCGGCACGTCACTCAATAAAAGGTGAACTCTTCTGACACAGGCAGTGCAGACAGCAAGAGGAGAACGCAGTTTCACCTCTGTCTACCTCACTTCCCTTATCTCTTCCTTGTCATCACCAGTGAACCTTGCAAAAGAACGTCTGAGCAGAGTGAACATCTGGAAGAAGGGAATATATGATCCCCGTGGCATGAGCTC
The DNA here is from genome assembly GCF_010015895.1 of Lontra canadensis. NCBI lineage: Eukaryota > Metazoa > Chordata > Mammalia > Carnivora > Mustelidae > Lontra > Lontra canadensis. The sequence continues at coordinate 10,562,971 of NW_022631047.1, read as the reverse complement.
ATGTGCATGAGTGTGTGTGGTGGAGGACATGGGAGAGTCCTAAGGAAAGAGCATTCTCCATGCCGTCTGTTGAATGTCAGAGGGAGCCAGCTGGCCCAGGGTCATGGTCTCTGAGGTTGGGGAGAGGGCGAAGAGCACACACCAGACCCTCTCTCCAGGAGTTTTCTTATCTGGGTGGGCTTGGGTCCTGTAGTCTCCCCAGGAGACTACAGGAGATGGAGGACAGAACACTGGAAGAGGTGGTCAAGGAGACCAGCTCCCCGCTCACTGCAACAAGGCAGGTCCTTGAGCCTCATCTGTGGAATGAACATGATAGCTCCCTGCCATGCTTGCCCACAAAGGGCTTTATACTAAGTATAGCCAATAAGTATATTCTGAACAAATATCCAAGAGTATTGTAACCAACTCTCCCGAGACTTCAGCATCCTGGAGCCACAGATTATGAACCCTGGAAGGAACATAAGAAGTTGGTCTAGAACTACCTTCCTCCAGAACCATGTTCTCATTTTCTAGATGAGACATATTTCATTCCTGAGCACTCGGGTCCATTGCTGGGATTCCAGAGGACTATTCTGCATCTCTGCTAGGGGAACTCTGGGCTACTGTGACGGGCCTTCAGGAACCAAGCTGATCACCTGGGAGAAATGGCAAAGCTTGGGAACCACATCCCGGCTTCTTGTGGGTTGCATTGAAACCCTCTGGGTCAGACCTGGTTGACAGGGTAAAACTGCTCATGGCTACAAGTAGTGCGCCAGGCAAGACTTATCATCCAATCACAGTTTTTCCCTGGTTTCTTCTATACAGATGCCAGGAGAGTGACTCTTCCTTCTGTAGTCACAAAGTTGGGATGATGTAGACCTAGAGCTACCTTTAGCCCTACTCTCCTGATGGCACCCTGAGAGTGAAAAGAAAGGAAGAGAGATGAGTGGAAGGGATTGAGAGAGGGAGGGAGGAAGACCCAGTTGGGTGTCCGTGGTTCTTAAGGTCAACTTTATCCCTGAACTTCCCCATTACACAAGGAAGATTTCTGCCCCCTTGCAACTTGATGTTGCATAAGACTGTCTCTTAGTAAAGCCCTGAAAATCTTGATTCTTGATTGTCTGATCTTAGAGAATTAAGGGACGTGTCTCTGTCTACATAGGGGCAGTGAAAGGTGGCATCTCAAGGGAAGCTGGACAGGGAGGGTAAGAAGGGACCTGCCAAGGACGGGCATGACCAGAAATCCCTAGGATGGAACACCAGTGAGATGGAGCTGGAGCATGAGCTGGGCACCGGAGGTTCACGTGACCTGTAGGCTGCAGAGGTCTGTGTCACACTTACTCCTTCTCTCCTTCTTTTTTTTCCTCCTGACTTCCCATCCTCCCTTTCTCTCCTATAGAAGCAGGCTTCATCTGGGACGGGGAGGCCAGGGGATGTATGCAGACTGTTTGGGGACTGCAGAGGGAAGGTGGAGTCACTGTCCCAGCATTGGTACATACTAACTAAGTGCATACCACCTGGGCACATTTCCTTACTTGCTGGGTCTCAGAAATACCCACCAAGTGGGGGGATGTTGCCAGAATGTGCAACATAACCTTGTGTCATCAGGCCCTAGGAAGCTCTCAGGTAGCCCATCTGCCCTGATTGCTCTCTGCACCGCAGACAAGGAGCCAAGTCTTCCCGGGCTCCCCGCTCATCAGCACGAGGGTCTCCAGTGGTCCTCACAGCAGGGCTATGCCACCTGCTGGGGCCAGAGGGCAGAGACAGCCTCCAGCCCTGACTTGTAGGTTGCATGGGCCACCGCTGAGAGAAGCAGCAGGAGGACAACAGTAAGGAACTTGGAAAAGGAAAGGGTCTCGGGGAGAGGAAGGAGGGATGGTAGTAGAAGAGAGTAGGCTGAGGACCCAAGTTTCCAGGGAGCAGGGCTGTGGAGCCGCCACAGGACACTTGGCAGGCTGTTGCCTGGGGATAGGAGTGTGAGCTCTGGAATCAGATACAGTAGGAAGAAAGCCAGCCCTTGACAGCCAAGACACTTGACAGTCTCCAGTTCTTCCTGTGGAAAATGGAAACCATAAAATCTACCTCATGGCTTGGTTATTAGGGTCCAGTGAACTTGTGTATATAAAGACATTGGACTTTGTGCCCCGCACAAAGCAAGCCCCTGCCACAGGCAGCTGTCACCACCGGAGGCCTCACGGGCCACACCTGGAGTCTCTCAGTTACTAAGTCGGCATTCAAGGTCGGTTATGATCCGGACCCTTCCTGGGTGAACAGCCTCTCCTCCCCCAGTGCTTCTATTTCGTGCACCTCCAACCTCAAACTAGACCTTTTTCTTCTTTATTTAGAAGTCCAAAGGAGGCACGTAAAGGATGGCGGCAGAGAGCACTCAATGTCCAACGCAAGCCTATACTCCTCTTTTCCCTCACCAGTGGAACCTTGACTTTAACCTCTACCCCCTCGGGCAATACGCCCAGCAAAGAAAACGACACTTCCAGGCTCCCTTTCAGAGAGGCAGTCATGAGACTAAGTCCTGGACCATAAGGTGTAAACAGAAGTTACAGAGTGTGGCTTCCAGAAATCTCCTAAGAAAAGGAAACCCCTTTACTCTTTTTCCCCTAGAATAAAGTGATGGCTTGCAGCTCTGCAATGGCTTTGAAGAGAGGAGCCTGCATGAATCCTCTGGAGCCTTGTGTTTGTCCTGCTGTCTGCCGGCCACATGCTTCGCCATGCAGCCAGGAATGCCCCCCTTCAAGACCCCAGAATTTTCCGACTGGATCACCCCAAGCCCACACGCAGGGCTCTACACTCTCTTCTGTGGGTCTGTCCTCCCAAGCATGGAATCGATCACCCGTGTACGCACCCCTGAGTGGACACACGGTGGTCCAGGAAGGCCTCTCTGAAGACGGGAGAGTTGAGTAGTGGCTTGAATAATGTAAGGAGGCTCGAGATGTGAGAATTTCAGGCATAGCAACATCAAGTACAGAGGCCCTAGGTGAGAAAAGGCTGTGGGACATGAACCCCAGAAAGCTACCACAGCAACATTCACCTCAGGACCTATGAGAGCCAGCCCATGCCACCAGTGTAATTCATGGTGGCTGTGGAATTCTGTCTCTTAAAAGCAGTGTTGAGTCAGAAAAGTTCTGAATTTAAGTTCGACATAATTAGCCTTTCACCCCCTCTCCAGTATTCTGTACACCATTCTCACATTCACCGAGGCCGTCATGACACCAGCCTGAGGTTGGCCACCGCGGGCCTTGGGCAATATGGTGCCAGAGGCTGGTCTGTATTATCTGTTCCAGTCGCCATTCTCTCTTCCTGGAACATGGTTTCCTTTCATCTTAGACTAATTTGTTCCAGGCCTGGGGCTCGTTTGCCCATTCGATCTTTGACATACCAGTCTGGGATGAGTTTGATATGGTTCCTGGCCTGGAGGCAGGGGGATGAAGGAGGTGACCTCCAGAGGAATCCACAAGCCACGGGAATTATCGGTGTGTGTCTGAGTCACGTCACCACCAACCAGGCCAGAGTTTGGCATATTTTAGCCTCTGGGAGCCCTTACTCAGCAGGAGGAAGAGAGGGGAAGGAAATGAATTAAGTGTCAGCAGGGAGAATAATATGAGCACTGTCCTCTCTCTCCTGCAAAAGATGTGTTGCATGGAGAAGACAGCAGGTGTTCACTAAAATGGGTTTCTTTGTGTTTAAACCTCTTATCTGTAGTGAGAAAACACAGGTTGCCTTGAATACAGATGCATCTTAGCCACTTAGTCGTCCTCGGAAAGGATGCTGGCCGGCTCAGAGTATATTCACTAGAACATAAGAAAGGCGGAGACTTTCCGGGGCTTTGGGGATGTGACACCAGTCCAGCTGTGATTAATATATGTCCTCAGAGTGGATTAAAAATGATAATTACCTTTTCCTTTAGGAAGAGCCTAGGATTTGAGGGACCCAAGGAATTGGAGACACACAAGCGTTTTCCTCTGCTACAGCCTCTTCAGGAAGTCTGGAAGGGCCAACGTTTCTTGATAAGATTTCCACAGAGACGCCAACTTGATAGATGCCAAAGGTTTGCCCTGTGTTGGATTTCACTTATGTCACGGAGCCAAGGCAAAGGTAGGCAGTCACCCGGCTTGTTTCTTTGGAATGAACTCAGGCAGATTCCTCCGGGTTTGTTTATGCTGGCCACCTGCAGGGACCCAGGAGCCTCAAGGCGAGAGGGGCAGCCTGCACTCAGGGTATCTGAGCAAACTCCAATGATGGCTGGACATTGCTGAAGGGCAGTCTCTGGGTGTGGTGGTGGGGGATGGAGGGCAAGTAGAAATCGATGAGACTTCCAAGACTAGGCACCCAGGAACTGGGACTTGTATGTACCAGCCTTGATGACTACAGAGTCCTGAGGTCCCTTTGATGTGATAAGCAGCACTCCTCTATTCACTTCCAGGATCACAGGGAGGAGCAGGGGCCCTCCAGGGAGTAGTTGGGTGGCCTGGGGGTACACCTGAAGTAGAACTTGGGGTGGGGAGGGATGGGCAGTGACTATTTATAATCTAGTAGAAAATTATTTAAATATTGTAGTCCTCAATCTGGCCTTGCTGGTGTGCCCGTGGACTATTAGCTCTGATTCTCTGTGGAGAGCAAGGCGATGAGGTGCAAGAAGGGGGAGCGCTGTGGCGGGTCATTGTTGCTTTCCCGTGAAAGCCTCAAGGCTGACCACCTTCTGAACACCTACTGTGGCAGCTGCTCCAGCCCCACCTGTCTCCTTAGCTCCCTCCATCTGTTCCCACCCTCCTGCCTTATAGCAACCCACCTTTATGGAGTGTAGACTGTGTCCGGGGGGGGGCAGTGCCAGGCTCTGGATCCAGAGGTGATAGACATGTGCTCATTCTCCTTAAGGAAAGTCAAGCCCATATGCAAGCTGTCCACACCTTTCCAAGGGTGAGTGTGCTCACACGAGGCCCACTGGCATGCAAGCCCAGTTGCAGGGGTTTTACGGTAAAGGGGTGAGGAGCTGGGGATGGGAAGAAGCACTGTCAACATTTGTTGTGTGTAGTCTTGAGTGGGAACCAAAGGTCAGGTGTAAAAGCATGGGTTTTCTGGCAGCCCACCAGAAATGAGAATTCCAGATGCAGCCAAAGCCCAGGAAAGGAACATGGGAATATGGAAGAGATGACCCCAGATGGGTTGGCCAAAGAAGAGAGTTTATACAATTAAATAATGGGGAGAAGGCTGGAGGAAAACTGATGGCGGTGTGGCAGAGAGGAAGGAGCATGGCCTCTAAGACAGACCTGGGGTTCACCTGTGGCTCATGAATGTATTTGCTATGTGTGCTTAAGCAGAGAGTGTCTTAGAACACCAGGTGTTTATCCATAGAATGGGATCATTGTTACGGGTCCTTGTGAGGATTACAGATAATGACTCTGATGCGCCTGGTCCAATATATCTTAATGAATGGCTGTTATATGCATACGCATCCGTCCCCTTTCCAGCCCCAGACCCACAATGTGTGTGTAATTCCCCTTGCAGAATGGAGGAGGAAATGGTAAAGTGTTTGTCGAACGAGCTGGTAGAACACGAAGCCTGGGCCAGGTGGGCATGACCACAGTAGACCAGGAGTCTCCTGACCTGCCCTAAGAATTGCCAGGGAAGGGCATGCCTGGTGACAAGGGATGAGGCCGATGTGGCTCACTAGAGGATCCCTGGGCATGAGAACTGAGGGAAGGGCAGGGATCTTAGCCCAGGGAGGATGGCAGAGGTGAAGAGAAGGTCAGTCCGGAATCGGGCACCCTGTGCAATGATGCGTGGTGTGGAGAGTCAGACAGTGGGAGCCACAGCCAGGCCGGAGCGGTGCTCCTGCTCAAACAGTGAGCATCAAGTAACTTGAGGCATCCAGTTAGATACTCAGAGAAGCTTCTGTAGTAACTTAAAGACTCGATAAGCCTTGTGTTGTCCATCGCCTGACACACTCTGCATGTACTTTCCGACACCTCTCTACTTTAACTCCTTTGTGAATATAATAGTGGCTTTAAATCTCTTTCCAGAGTGGGTAATCTAGTGGCACCTAGGTGGCTCGATCTGTGAAGTGTCTGACTCTTGATATTGGCTCAGGTCATGATCTCAGAGTCGTGAGTGTGAGCCCCAAGTCCATGCTGAGCATGCAAACTGCTTAAGATTCTCTCTTTTCCTCTGCCCCTCCGCATTCCCCTGTGTGCGCTTGCTCTCTATGTATGTGTATATATATAAAGAACAAAGTGGGTAATCTATAAAGAAACAAAAATATCTTCTGTTTTTAAAAATCTCTTTGCCAGTGAGACATGCTTTTATCTGACCTCTCGCTTTCCAAACAACATGCCCCTGCCCACATGCCCAACTTGTAAGGGGTAGAGAAACGGCTACATCACATCTTTCCGATATAAATTCTCATGTGAAGGGGCGCTCTTCAATGGGCATCTGATTCTTCATTTCTACCCTTCCTGAAAATAGATTTGAGTCTGCAGACTTCCACTGAGAGATGGAAGATACTTTTCAGAAAGCCTAGTCTTGGTTGCCATTCTCTGAAGGTCCTTTGGCGTTTTCTGACTTGTGATCCTAGAAAAAAATTGCCTGCATTCGACATCCCAAACAGGCAGTAGTAGAGCCGGAGTCGCCATCTTGGATTCTGGCTGAGCCATGAGGCCATGAAGTACTCATCCAAAGATCAGTAGAAAAGTGAGTTTTCTTCGGAGGGGATTTCAGTCTTGATGATGAAGCATTTCAATCCAGAAGTCTATCTATCCTGCTCCCACAATAAACCCTCTTTTCTTTGGTAGACATTCATGAAGACCACTCAAGGAAACCACAAAAACCATGAAAAATTAGTTTAGATTAATGCATTTTCTGAAAATCATGGTCTAGTGACTGAAGCTTATACTTGGGTATCACTCGATATGTTTTTAATGGAGTTGGTGCAATGTTTTTAAAAAACCACGACATACTTATTCGACGTCAAAGCAAGGCATTTGTTTTAAAAGCCAAGGCACGTTAACAGAAGTGGGGAGGAAAGACAATAATTCTAGTGAATGTCGGGCAGTGACATTGCCTTTGAGGTCTTCCTCAATAGTTTACTCATCTGGAAACCCAGACTGAAACAGAGTTTAACAAACGTGCTGATGTCAAGAATGCTGACCAGGCACTGCCGGGTACTCGGCAGAGATCATTCCAGCACGCAATGGCTCCGTTTCCTGGCATCTGTGCCACCCTCTTGGAACGGCCACGCCTGGACTCTGGATTTATTCTTGGCCACAACAACCTCCAGGAGTGGATCTCACAGTGGGCATACATTTGTCTTAGCCCTTGATGATGACATCCGTCTTCTTAGAAATGCGTGTGTGTGTTCTGATACCACTCCTTCATGCGGATCTCACGCTCGGCCACCTACTGAAGACAACCTGACAAGGAGGCAGGGCAGGGATCCTCTCCATGCTCCAGAGAGGAGAAGAGCTCAGAGAAATTGGAGCTTGCCTGACTGGGAGAGAGGGCACTGGAACCAGGTCCAGCTCCAAAACGGAGTGTGTCTTCCAGTAAGTACATGGTCTCGGCCTCACAGGACATGCTGTCCCCCACAAAGCTTTATCACACACCGCTGAGCAGCGTGCCTTCTCGCTTTTCTCCAGTGCATGGTTATGAGCAGAGGCTCTGGGAGGAGAAAGATGGCAGTTCACTCCGGCTCGGCCACTTTGTCACCTTGAACTTTTGAAGAGAGGCAGAGCTTCCCGGAGCCTCAAATGGAGCATCTGTGTGTGACTGAGCACCCGAGTCCCCTGCCATGGCCCCTGCGTCATCTCTGCCAGGTCGAACTGGAGGTTCTAGATTCCGAAAAGGCTGACACAAGGATTTCCTTCTATGTGACAAAGGACTCCCCAGAGTGGAAGGAGACCAGGAGCTTCCGTGGCCTTGGAGAGGTAAACCTTTAGACTCAGCATGGTCCAGAGGGAAGATTTTTCTCACGATTCTGAAACCCCCAGTGGAAAATCCCTGACTGGTGTTTATCAGACAGGATCAGTGTGGTAAGGGACACCCCAGGGCCTCTGAGGGGATGTCCCTGTGGGGAAGGGGTGTCCAGGCTGACAAACCTGACTAAATACAAGGATATGGCAGTTCCTGGGGCAGGGCTGGAGCTAGTGCACAGGCGGTGAGGCTGGGAATCCTTGGGAATCCAGCCCCTCCGGCATACGCTGGAGCCCAAGTGTGGGGCATGACTTCGTTGGTGCCGATATGGCAAATGTCCCCAATGGCACCCTGCATGGCATTAGCCAAGGAGGACAGAATACTCCCCTGCCATCTCTTCAAGGGGTCCCCAAAATCCCCCCTTGGGGTAGACTACACCCTGGGGACTTGAGACATCAAAGGTAGGCGATATCAATGACCTCTCGCTCCAGCTTTGTTCGAAGTGATGCAGGCACTCACGTGACTGGTAGGAGAAAGAGAGGCATGCGGTGCGAAGAAGGGGTGCAGCTCATCTGGGCGAGTGCAAAATGGGGCAGAGGAATGCTTTACAGGCATCTGTGAGGATTCAGTGAGGTGATGAGGGGACAGTTCTTGGCACAGCAACTGGCTCCTAGGGATTGTCACCACTGTCACTACTATCATGTCACTCCAGGGGCCTCAGGCAGAGCACCCAGGACCAGTGGGCTTCTGAGGGAGGTGCCCTGATGTCAAAGAAACACAGGCTGGAGTCCGCACCCGGGCTTGAAGTTCTCTTAGCTTCGGTTCCAGTGACAATGAAAATGGAGCCAATGAGAAGAGGTACCTTTAAGGCAGTGTCCTCCCACGGGAGCCCAGGATATGTGGAAAGTGGGGGCAAAACAACTTCGGAAATGTATCGAAAAGTCTTTCATATCTTGGGGCTTATATATGAAAGAAACTTGAGAGGAGCGTTCCCAAATTTGACAATAATCTTAACAGTCAGATGCAATCCCCAACAGCAAGCCTGGAAGAGACTTTCTATGTTTCTAGTTTCCATCAGAAATAAAAAGCATGGTCCAAGGTGCTTCGGAAGGCACAGGCTTCAGAGCAGACGTGGCCAAGTCTGAGAACCACACCACGCACAACCTCACGAAATGGCACAGAAATGGCCTCAGGAAAGCCCATCACAAAGATACGGATCTCTTAACGGGGAGGACTCCAAGTTCCTGAGGAACACGCGCTCTGCCAAGAAGCACAGAAGGATGGGCCTGAACGAGACGCAGGCCAGCAAGGCCAAGGTCCTGTGCACACCTGCCAAGGCTATCAAGGCCCTCGTCAAACCCAAGGAAGTCAATCCCAAGATCCCAAGGGCAGCAACCACAGGCTCAATTGACTGGCCTACATCACTTGCCTATAAGCTTGGGAAATGTGCTGGTGCCCACACTACCAAGGGTATCGGGCTCTGCCGGCCAGAGTCCAAGGTCAAGGCTTGAACCAAGGTCGAGGCTGCAGTTGAGACTCTGACTCCAGCTCCCAAAGGTGCTCAGGGCCCCACAAAGGCTCCAGGGTAGAGGCTTCTACCTGCTGCTGTGAGGACAGAAGGACTCCTGGGACCCCTGGGCTTTCATCTGCCCGGGGCCTGTGTCCTCCTGGGCTCTTTGTACAAATTAACCTGCGGCGGGATCTGCCGAAAACAAACACGCAGAAAAGAAATAGAACGCAAATGTTGATCAACTTGGCCAGGGGGAAGAATGAGTTACCTTTCTCTTTCCTAATGAAAAACATTGTTACGGAAAGCCTTCCAAGAGCTCAGGACTAAAGATGTGGAGGGAGCTGTATTCTGATAGAAAGATGAGTGAGTCTGTTCACTGATAAAAGATAAAACCGTTAATGGGTTTCGTGACATTTCTGGTTTAGCCTAAAATTTGTATTCGGAACTTTTGGTGCTAAATATTCACTTTTGTATCTGGTCCTATTTTATAATTTGGGGTAACTTTTGCTTAAAGAGTCTTCCTAAAATTGTAGAAGCTTCTGGCCCCACAAAGCCAGGATCTGCCCGTGTTAATACTACTACTTAGTTTTGACATCATGATACTGAAAAGTGTTCTACATATGCTGCCCATTGACCTGGAGAGGAGCTTCAGGGGGCTTTCTGGAAGGAGGTGGGAACTGTTGAGAAGACAAATACAGAGGAAAAAAACCCTTGTCCTGTGACAAGACAGAGAACAATCAGAAGAGACAGGTGGGGTCAGGACAGTGAAGACAGAGGTTGGCTGCTAAGAAAACTAAATTTGAAGTTGTTAAGGCTGATATGGAGAAAAGTTTCTGAGTGGAGTAGGAATGAGGCCCCATAGAAGAGGGTCGAAGAGACCTGTTTTGGGCCATCATCTGTTTCTCGACTAGCAGCCTCACTCAGACCAAGCAGATGTGGTTCTTGATAGAAGTTGACACATACTCTCTGAAGAATTAGATGCAAGCTAACCAGAGTCCATCACGCAGGGAGAAAACTAGGAGCAGGTTATGATGTGGGATCCATGTCAAAAGTCTGCCTCCTTCCCTTAGGGTCTATGGCTTTATTCCCCTAATTGAGGAAGACATCTTGGCTTGGAAGCCTCAATCCTTAGCTCCTTGCTCTGTTAGACAGACAAGAAGTGAGACAAAGGTGGGACAATAAAACATGAAGGTTCCTGAACTCATACGTAGAGCTGTCTTTTTGAATTCCCATCTGGCTTTCACCCTGCACTTCCTTTCTGCAGATAAAGCCGCATGCGCCATGGGAGGGGAAGAAGAGTAAGGGGGTTCCACTGCATCTCGGCAGGAGTCCTGAAGAGACGTCTGTCTTCTGGCCTGGCTCAGGAGGGGTCTGGTTCTGGGGGCCCTGCCATTCTCTGCTCTATAGAACAGGGATGGGGAGCAGGAGGCTATCCAGATGTGCAAACAAGGCTGCATTCTGAGGAAACATCTGCTTTGTCTTCCAGAACTGGGGCTAAGCCTCCAAGGGTGGGTTCTGCTCTCTGGCGCCGTCTGCTGTGACGGAGCAGATCAGATGCCACAGTGGGTTGGGGCAAGAGTAGAAACTCCAGCATCTCCTCCCTGGGCTGAACTGGGTGACGGTATCGGAGACACAGATGGCCAGGCCTGGATTGTGAAAGATGACTAGAATGGCAATGTGGAAGGTAAAACTGACCATACTCTTCATGTTTGTGGGACTGTAGTTAACCTGTACAACTGTTCGTGTCTGCGCAGGAATGGATGTTAGTGCTTGCCCAGTCTAACCTCTTCATTTACTAGCAGGGGCTTATCTTGGGAAATACATACAGCAGGTAAAGATAAGGCCATTAGCAGCACAGGAAGTTCAGAAAAGTAGGGTTATGGGGGAGGTTAGGAGAAATCTTCACCTCTCTTCCAGATCAGCTGTTGAGGGTCTTCCGAGTAAGAACTTCGAAGCTGCTCAGATAATTTATTGGAGATTATAGATGGATTGATTCTGAGGGGAGGGGGCAGAGAAAGAAAAGGAACTTGGTACTCCGGGAAGGGCAAACTCCTGAAATAGAGAGGATCAGGACAGGGAGAGACGTGCTCAGAAAAAGGATGGTGGACATGAAGACAAAAACCCGGAAAGCTGACCCACAACTTCAGCATTTCCTTAAGGTAATCAAAACAGTTGGGTTGGCTATACTCGACCCCCTTCCTGCATTGAGAGAATACCTTCCAGACATGAGAAAGGAGTGAGTACGAGGACTGGAGGTGATCACCTCATTTCAGGCACACTAACTAAAAGAAATGCACATCAAGACACAGCCCAGTGTAATGTTTGAATTCCAAGTATACATTTTAAAGTCCTATAAACACCAAGCAGGACTGGGACAAGATACATCCAAAGAATACCGATCAGGCTTATTCCAGAGATTATTTTTTTTTCTCCCTCCTTCGGAAGCCCTGGATTAGTATCATTCATTGCCAGAGCCACAGCGTTTGGAAGGTAAGGATGGTGACATGAGAAAGGTAAATCCGGTCAAGTCATTGTTCCAACAAAAGCAAATACCCCGTGTGTCGTGTCTTGGATAAGGCTGTCCGGGAAGCACACTCTGGGATGGGGAGCTGCATATCTGGCCTGCAGAGGGTTGACTGGGACATGTGCTCCAGAGGGACGCTGGTGTGGGGAGGTGGAGGGATGAGGTGAGCGGAATGGGGCAGGGGAAAGAGCAGAGCTGCAGTAAGTTTCAGCCAATTGCACATGGAGCTCTGGGGCTGAGGTAGCCCTTAGAAGGATCCAGAATTGAGCCAAGGTGAGGCTCATGCCCCTGCAGAGATGAGAGGCAGCCTCCAATCGAGGAGTAGCCCTGGTCCAGGCAGCCCGTTTACCGCAGTTCTGAAAGGGGCTTCCCGCTGTGATCAGCAGCTGGGGGGGGGTGGTGAGTGCCCAAGTCCCACAGGGACCTTTTAACACCATATTGTTAAAAAGCATTTTTCCTAAAGGCATACTCTGGCCAACTCAGGGGACACTGTGACAGTATGAAAGACAGAAGCATTTTCCTCATTTATTTTTAACCCCAGACCTTGTTTGACTACATATTTCAAGCAACCATGGGACCCAAGACTGGTCCCTGAGTTTTCCCAACTCATTCTTATCCTTGCTCCTAGAAATGCCTTCCACAGCCTGGTGGAATCTTTTACCACAATTTATGGGCGCTCAGAAGAACACCTGGTAAGTTTCCTTCCCATCTTTCTTAATACAGGCTCATCTCTCTACAAGGCTAGAACTTTGTGCTGGGCAGCTCAGCAAACCTAAAGGCTTTCATTCATCTCACAGAAAAGCAAAGTCTGGTATGGCAAAATAACGGCCATTTGAGAAGGAGTTAATAATGATTTTCTGTGTTTTTAAAATCCTTGTGGAGGGACGCCTGGGTGGCTCAGTTGGTTAAGCGGCTGCCTTTGGCTCAGGGCATGATCCCAGAGTCCTGGGATCGAGTCCCGCATCGGGCTCTTTGCTCAGCAGGGAGCCTGCTTCTCCCTCTGCATCTGCTGCCACCCTGCCTGCCTGTGCTCACTCTCTCTCTCTCTCTCTCTCTCTCTCTGACAAATAAATAAATAAATAAAATCTTTAAAATCCTCGCCGAGGCAGCCACTCTGGAAAACAGTATGGAGGTGCCTCACAGAGTTGAAAATAGAGCTACCCTGTGATCCAGCAATTCCACTACTAGGGCTTTACCCAAAGGATACAGATTCAAAGGGCCACAGGCATCCCAATGTTTACAGCAGCATTAGCAACAAGAGTCAAATATGGAAGGAGCCCAAATGTCCATCTGATGAATGGATAAAGAAGATATGGCATATATATACACACACACACACACACACACACACACACACATATACCTAAAATGGAATATTACTCAGCCATCAAAAAGAACAAAATCTTGCCATTTGCAACAATGTGGATGGAGCTAGAATGTATTGTGCTCAGTGAAATAGGTCAGAGAGAGACAAATACCATATGACTTCACTCATACATGGAATTTAAGAAATAAAACAGATGAACATGTCGGTAGGGGGGAAACAGAGAGAAGGAAACAAACCATAAGAGACTCTTAATGACAGAGAACAAACTGAAGTTCCTGGAGGGGAGGGGGGCAGGGAAGGAGCTAGATGGGGGATGGGCATTAAGGGGGTCACTTATGATGAGCACTGGGTGTTGTATGTAAGCGGTGAATCACTCAGTTCTACTCCTGCAACCCATTATTACATGTATGTTAACTAACTAAGATTTAAATAAAAATTTGAAAAGAAAAAATCTGTAGACAGCAAAAAAAAAAAATGTGGGAGGAGTGCTCTTATAATGTATACATGTATCAAATCACTATGTTGTACACTTAAAAGATCTTACAAATTTTTTGTCAATTATACTTCAATTATACCTTTCAGTAAAGCTGAAAAATATTGGAAGGAAGGAAGGGAGGGAGGAAGGGAGGTAGGAGTCTTCACTGAGATTAGCACCATTTATTTCACCAAGCAGGAATACTCCAGACAGGGCTGCTCCGTTCCCAAGAGACTGTGAGTGGGGAAGTGGGAAGGGACGTCTGCCTTTTATTCCACCTCTTTTCTTTATAATACGTGCATCAAACAAAGAGCCATCAAGATTCATTTAAATCAACTATCAAATGGATTCCATGTCTTTTTATTCTTAATAAGGAAAAACTGATGAACCCTGTGGCGAATAGGGCTGGTCCCCAAGCCCTCCACCTGGGGCTCATGGCTGTTTCTCTTGGAGGTAAAAAGACGATTTCCTCTGTTTTATTTATATTTTACTTTTTCTGCATTTTCTAAGTATTCTTTGATGAGTGTATATTTCTCATAGGATTAAACAAAATAGATGCTATTACAGACCAATGTAGGTGGCCACACATACAGCAGGAGAACACAGATGAACTCAAACCCCAATATTAACTGTTATCATTTCTGGAGAAAGGGGGTAGGAAAAGGAGTGATAGTTTTTCCTTTCTTCAGTGTTTCAATGTTTGTTCACAATTTTTTTTTTTTTTGCATTTTAGTGAAATGTCAAAATTAATTATTACCTCTCAGAGCTCAGAGAAGGTTTTATTATTTAAGTTAGGACCCCACCTACCCTCTCTCTACCCCGCTTAACAGATCCTTGGGGAAGTTCTTCTTACTTTGCCTAAATCTCAGTTGCTGCTGTGTTAGGTGGGCACGTCTGGTGGTCGTGCTGGTAGTGGGGGTGCTACTGAGATGATCTAGGCCTGGGGGTGAGACAAATCACAGAATTCCTAATTCAGAAACCTTTCCGAGTGCAAACCTGTACCTGGGCAGATGAAATCTCCCTTCCTCTCCACCTACATCTCCCTGGGAGGTGCTGTCTGACCCAGTCCCTCCCCCTCCTGTGTGAACTCTGGCCACCTCAGGCTTCCACCCCAACCTCCAACCCCTTAACAGGACAGAGTGGGGCAGGGAAAAAATAAAGCAAAAGGCCTATTACGCAAACGAAATAGAATGGAGCTCCTACTCCCACCACTAATCCCCTCTACCATGCTCGACTTTTTTTCTTCATAGCATTTCATACCTTCTAACATACTATGTGGTTTATTTTTGTGTTTCATGATGTCTTCCTGACTCACCCACAGGAACTGCAAACTCCCGAGGGCAGGAAACATTGTGTCAAGGGATGTAGCCCAAGTGCCCCACATGGAGCCTGACACAGGGTAAGTGGTCCATATGCCATTTTGAATAATTCAAAACTGAAAACTGAAATTTACAGGACAAAAAGATTGCTGAGATACAGGAAGTGGAAATAGCAAGATAGCATATACTGCAGAATGGTCACTAAAAATACACATGCGTGGGGCGCCTGAGTGGCTCAGTGGGTTAAAGCCTCTGCCTTTAGCTCAGGTCATGATCCCAGGGTCCTGGGATCGAGCCCCGCATCTGGCTCTCTGTTCAGCAGGGAGCCTGCTTCCCCCTCTCTCTCTGCCTGCCTCTCTGCCTACTTGTGATCTCTCTCTGTCAAATAAATAAATAAAATCTTAAAAAAAAAAAAAAACCACATGCGTTCTAAGATTCAAAAAAAATAAAACAAAAAACTTTGTTTCCGTTTAGCTGTATACCCACCTCCTCATTATGCTGTTCTTTCCACAACTTATGTGTATATATATTGTATGCCAATAAAGACAGATTTATAAGTAAAAATAAATAATAAATTAAAAATGCGAATGCCTTTGAGATGGAATGAGAGACTGGAGGGAAACACAGTTGCTGATGTTGGTTCTAAATTTGGGGGACTGAGGGGTGATTTCACTGTCTTCTTCATTGGTTTTCTGATTGTTTGACTCTTGGGGTCCAAGTGGCATCTCTGTGATCCTATATTAAAATGTTTACTTGAAAAAAGAAGGGGGAGAGGTGGGGTTGTGGGCCTGCCACAGTCAGGGTACAGTGTGTGTCTGGGTGCTGGAGGCAGCCCCCGACCCTCAGTGTGGAACCGCACAGCTTCCAGCTTCTGGGAAATACCAACCCCCAGCCCCCCAACCCTGTTAGGGCTCGTCCCTGGGGAAAGCTTCCTTTTGATGGGCCCGGAATCTCCATGTCATTAACACTCTTGCAGGGAAATTTCTCTCCCGTGGGCCACTCCCCTCTCCCCAAGTTAGCTGAAGTGTGTTGTAGGGCGATGTCCTGTTTTGTTTTGCTAACACTGAAGTTTGCATCTAGGCTCACATACTGAGCATGACCACGAAGGTGTGATGTGGTTAAAATGTACCCTAGGACCACCGGTCTGTGAGTGGCGTGGGACAGCCTTGTCTGGGCTCCCACTAAAGCTGTGTCCTGGTGTCCCCACAGAAGAAGGGACCACTTCCTGGAGCAAGAGCTGGTGGCAGTGGGATCTTGCACACGGCTGGGTGAGGAGCAACAGAAGCCTCGGTGAGCGGCAAGGATGCCCAGCCCTGCACCCGTGGGGCCTCAAATCAGCAGGTGAGCTGAAAACTGAGAACACGCATCTCTCCTCTGGAGCGCAGCCCTCTACGAAGCTTCCACCTGGACACCGAGTTGGACTCTAGTTAGACTGACCCTGGAAGAACAGGGGCCGAGTCCCAAGGATCAAGACCGTGTCCTGGGTTTCTGCACCGCAGGTGGGGTCGAGGTGTGTGAAAGACCATGATGAATGATGTCTGGCCTTTGCTTCCAACTAGTCTTGAAAATCTCACCCCACCCCCACCCCGGCTCTGGGAGGAAAGGTGTAACCTTTGAACCATCTTGGGCATCTTGGTTTTGTCATCGATTCCTATGTAAAACAGTAAGCCCCTTCTCTCCTGTGCCCCTGACCTCCCTCACCCTTGTATCTCTCCTTAGCCCTTGTTACTGGCTGAAATCCTACACATTCCTCGGCGTCTTGTCTGTTTCTCCACAGAAAGGAAGCTCCATGAGGCCGAGATCTTCCCTCTTGGACTCTACCGTATCTCTCATCTGAGAACAGCATCTGGGACATTGTACGTGCTCAGTAAGTACTGGTAGGAAGCGACAGAAAGAAAGAGGACCAAAGACAAAGAGACGTATCTTTATAAAGAATGTTTCCATTTATTTTATTACTTTAAATCTGAGCCTGCATGAAGTGATGGCTAAGCTAGTTCCACAAGCTCCCCGTGACACGCACTGGGGACAAGCTCGGGTTTGGACCTCTGCCACTCACCATCACAGTCCAGTGGCCACAGCGATCAGCCCTGCAACTTAATTTGTACCCAGTGGGTGCTGCAAGTGACTCAGGGGTACTCAGCTCAGGGAGATTATGGGAAGGGGTGAGGGATCCCTCAGGATGGGGGTTCACTTCTCTCCCAGCCTGTGGCCACCCGAGAGAGGCCACCTAAGGCTCCACAGGGAAGGCTCATGCCCCTTGGGTGCTCTGGGGTCAAGATACCCCTTCTTTCGCCAAGTGATTCAAAATGGGGTACCACGCCCCTAAAAGGATACAAAGAGGACCTAAAAGAAACTTTAGCTTGAAGTTTCCGAGAAGCAGCCCCATTTCCCTTCCTGCCTGTGCTCACTCTCTCGCTCGCTCTAACCTCTCTGCACATGCACACCTTTCCGAGACGCCGGCAGGCCAGACCCTGGCAAATGCAGGCCACCATGCCCGCGCAGGTGCACAGCCGTGCTCTGTGAGGTCCCCGGCTGCGGTGTCCCTCCCGCAGTGGGGCTGGCTCGCTCACACGTTTGTGTGCTGGGAACCAGAGGACACGATGCTGCCCGGCTGGCTCTGGCCCGAGGGGGCCCAGCTGGGTGCACGGCTCCTGCTGCGACGTCCCCCTCCCAGGCTCCTCTGGGCCGGCTCGTCTGTCAGCTTGAGTTTCTCATGCTCCTCTTTCAGGAAGAAATCCACCAACAAGCTCTTCTCTTTCTTGATCTGGTCGCTGATGTCCGTGGGGATGTCTGGAATCATCCAGTCCACGAGGACACTCAGGAACATCACGAGGTTCTGCCAAAAGCCAGGGAGGGGGGTTGAGAGGAGAGGCCCAGACCCAAGGGACACCAGGGCGCCCCCGGCCACCCATCCCCATCAGTGATGATCTCAGCAGTGGAGCAGGCGGCGTGGTGCCGAGGTGGGGGCTGTGGTGAGCACAGACCTGGAAGCAGGACACCACTGTGTCCTTCTGGCCTGGCTACTTACGAGCAAGTGCTCTGAGCCAACGTGCCGAGGGGCCTCGCAGCGTCCCCAGGTAGAAAGTGGAGAATTGAGAGCACCTGTCCCCCAGGTTGTTGTGGGGATGAAATCAGTCAACAGCTCACATGGGGTGGGGCTGTCCCCATCCTGTCCTTCCTGGCCGGCCTCTCAGCCTCCAGCGCCCTGCTCCAGCACTCCCTGGGAAGTGGGCACAGGGCCCTCTGGCCTCCCCAGGGCTTCCCTGAGCCAGCTGCTCCTCTCTCGTTCCCAGCCTGCCCTCTGTCCTCCAGCTCAGAGACGGACGTCTGGTTTCTGTGCTCAGTACTGGCCTCAGCCCACCTCACCCGATCCTGCTCTCTCTTCCAACCCGCGAAGCTGGTCACATGGGCCGGGCTAGGGAGCCTGCCTCCAGCGCTCCCTTCTCCATTCCAAGCCTCTGTGCGCACTCTTAATGGGCTTCCTTCTTCCACCTGCTGAGCCCCATCCCTGTCTCGCAAGCACAGGTAGGACAGGACTCCCTTTCCCGCAGCATTTTCCACGGAAGTGGGGACCATGTCACCACAGTGCCAGCTCGGCCCAATATGTGACCGCTCCTTTATAACCTGGTTCCCACCCAGTTCCCCAAGCCATGCTCTGCCCAGTTCACTCCCCCAGTTGTGGCACTCTCTGCCTGCCGATCACACACACTCTGAGATCCAGGGACAGCGATGGGACCCAGGACAAGATCTTTAGGGCACGGCTGTCTTCCAGGCTCCAACCTATTCCCACCTTGACCTTGAATCTCACTCGCACCTAAGGGCCCAGGGGAGGGCCAGGGGACCAACTGTGGCTTCCAGGGGCTCCTGGGGGCTTCCCACACTCTAGAGCTGCTTCAAGTCACGTTCTTCTCTTAATCAACTTTTACGCAGTTAACGAGTGTTGCATGTGACCTGTGGGAAAGCCAGGGGACGCCTGCAGTGGGGAGCAGCTTTTCAAATCCATCACCCCATCTCCCCAGAGGAAGAAGGGCTATCTTCTTTAGGTGAAAGACTAGCCTATGGGCTTCTCTACTTCCTGGGCTGGGGTCGGGGCAGGATATCTTAGAGCCCCCCAGAGATCTGCCTTCAGGGAATACAAAAGCCAGAGGGAGTGGAAGAGAAAAGGATCCGGGCTCCTGCTTGAAGGGCGGCAGGACCCCATGTGGGACCTGGGGCTGCGTGCCCGCGGCTCTCAGCCGTGCAACCTGAGCTACAGCTATTGTCAGAGATAGTGATCGGGGGGCTCGAGTTTGCTATTCATCCACAGAGGCATGGCCGGATGGCTCTGGGGCCCTCCTCGCCAGGTGTCTCAGGGGCCAGAGCACACTAACAAAGGAGGGAGCCAGCTGAGAGTGAGGAGAACGGTTCCGAACTCGAGCCCCTTCTTGGGCTGCGGAGACCAGGCGGGGCTGTTTGTCTGCTGCAGGGTTGAGACTCTGGTCCCCGCTGCCCTTCTCACTTCCTTTCTTGTCTTAGGTCTCAGTGGGAATCTATCTCCACCCTGCATCTTACCCCACATCTGTCCTGTAACCTTACTCTGCGTTCTGTTCTCTGCCAATCCACCCGTTAATGGAGGTCCTCTTGAGAGCGCTTCCTGCCTCCTCCGCTTTTGGGGACCCCGGTGTCACAGCACCAAGGACACACGGAGCGGAGGGGCAGACAAGGAGACATGGCTGTCTCTACCCCCGCAGCCGGGCTTCTCCTCCTTATCCGAACAGCTTACCTGGAAGATGATGACGAAAGCCAGACGGGCAGACAGAATGGCCCAGTACTGTTTGGAAAACTCATACGGGTTCGGGGCCCACGGCGGCTCTCGGTAATCCTTAAACCTGCCCAGAGAGAAATGTGGTGTTAGGACCGGGAAGAAAGGGAGGGCAAGGGGTGCGTCTGACCCTCAAGAAACAGAGCAGCAGGGAAGCTCCTGGCTCCCAGACGTGGGAATTAGCAGGAAGCGGGAGGGAGGAATTCACGGCCCCACCAACAAGTGTCCATTGCATAAAATGACCAAAGTCCTAAAAAACAAACAAAAAACACCCAGTGTTGGCCGGGAAATGCCTTTTTCCTACTCTCTTGTTAATATCCCTCACGGCTTCCACATGGATTCTTTTTCCAGAAGAGCCCAGGAATCATGAGAGGAGCCCAGGACCATGGGTCCCCGTTGGCCCCACTGGCCCATGAGCTCAAGAGCGGAGGGAGAGGCCCAGAAACTGGACAGTTCTCAGCAGCCCGTGGGCTCAGTGGTGACACAGGTGCCTGCAGACAACCCCAGGCTTCCTTCCTGGCTGGCTGCTCCAGGACCACAGCCATAGAGACGGCTGTGTTCTTGCAGGCCGAGGACGGCTGACTCAAACCAAGCTCAAGGTTGAGTGACTTGGGGGAATGGCTGTCATAGGATGGATGGTCAGTATCCTACTGTCCACATTTACAATCGGTCCATGTGGCTTAAGAAACAAAATGTCAGTGCCTGACATTTGCTCATGCCTCTTTCTCAGACCCGTGGAGAGATTTTCCTCACTGCTGCCTTTTCACTCCCAATTCTGTGATGACTCTTGCTAAAAACCACTCATTTTTGGGGCACCTGGCTGGCTCAGTCAGCTAAGCATCTGGCTCTTGATTTCAGCTCACGTCATGATCTCAGGGTGGTGAGATCGAGCCCTGCTTCGTGCTCAGCAGGGAGTCTGCTTGAGATTCTCACCCTCCCTCCTCCTCTGCTCCCCACGACCCCCCCACCCCGCCTCTAAAAAAAAAAAAAAAGGCTTATTTTTCTCGGACTCACTTTTTTTTCTAAGCCTGGAAAAATGACAAGAGCTAGTACCAGAAGAATTATGACCCTTCATGGAACTGTTTTCTCCATGGAATTCAACAGATCTTTGATGTTTAGTCAAAGCAAAACAAGCCCTGGGGGGGGAAGGACTGGGGTGGTGTCAGGCCACTGAGTAGGGTGCAGGCTGCCAAGGCAGGCAGGGTGGGGACTCTGCGTGACGAGGGGCCAAAAAGGAAAATGACCTGCACTGAACATGCCATACGCACCAATCCCTGAGCAAGGAGCTTTTCTGGAAGCTTTCTCATTCAATCTCCATAGCATCTTCCAGCAGGTGCTGATATCCCCATAGAATATAGGGAACACTGAGGCTCAGAGAAGGTCAGTTACTTGCCTAGGTCTCTCTCCTGGCCAGCAAGGACTACAGTCAACACGAGAATCCAAGTCTGGATGAAGGCGGACCTTTCCTCTCTTGTCACAAAGCACCTCGCCAACAGCTGTGGTTTGAGGTAGGGGATTCAGAAATGGTTTGGGGGTTTTTATAAATGATTTATTTATTTACTTGAGAGGGAGAGGTAGGGGGAGGGGCAGAGGGAGAGAAAGAATCTCAAGCAAACTCTCCACTGAGTGCAGAGCCCAATGCAGGGCAAGATCCCATCACCCTGAGATCATGACCTGAGCCGAAATCAAGAGTCAGACGCTTAATGGACTGAGCCAGCCAGGCGCCCCAGAAATGGGAGGTTTCTGTCCCTTCCCCACTTGGAATGAGCCAGCTGCCCTAAAAGATCCAGGTAAAAGCACGGTGGCTTCCAACTGTCCACAGAGATGCAGGAAGAAGGAAGGAAAAAAAGAGGAAGAGGAAAAGAGATGCACACAAACAGAAAACGGCAGAGCGACAGAGTCAGCGACAGGAAGAGACAAACAGACGTGGACAGTAAGCAGTGGACTAGGGTTGGGCAGGAGGCCAGGAGCTGCCCCTTCCCCACCCCCGCCCTTGCAACAGCTGATCACAGCTGTCGCAGGCTTGCTTTGACATCCGGCTGAAAAGCAAAGCTAACCGCAGCCCAGCAGTTCACCTCGGGATTCAGCGCATCCACCCATGGCCGAGGACAGAAGCACGGCCAGCCCTAGATTAGGCTTGCTAACGGGAGAGAGGGAGAGCATGGCTAAATGGAGAGGGACACCTTCGGGTGGGAACAAGCTCAAGGTCGCTGCCCTCCAGCTGTCCCCCAAAGGACCTCATGGCAAAAGCGGATCTATCTACTCTTCTCAAGACCTCAGGGGGACGGGCGCGACACCTAGCGCCCTTCCCCAGGTCAGTCCCATCTCTCCTGCTACAACCAAAGTCTGTTCTTCTCGTGCTCTAGCTCCACTTAGGAAGGAACAGCTGCTCACTGACCTTGCTCTAGGAGCCACCGCTCACCCCTCTTTTTCCCAGTCTGGAAAGAATCCATAAATAATCTAATCCTGGTCCCACCTCTGATACTAATTCACCACAGCTTTTGGAAATGTCCCTTTGCCCTCCCTGAGTGTCCAAAACATTTTTAAAATCTAACAAACACATGCACTGAATCAAAGATCTGGGGAGAGATTAACACAGATATTTCTAGAAAGCTTTATTTGAAAACACCACTATGCCAATGGGCTAAAGGTAGTTCTGGTAGGAACTAGAGGACAAACGATCCACGGAAAAGAACAATGCACAGTTTAATGAGTTATGCATCTGTTCATATCTCCTTTTCTGAAGCTAACTTTAAAAAAACCCATGACCTACGGTAGTGAGAAATACATTGTCCATTAACGCACACGTAAGTATACGTCACTGAGCTGAAAATCATACCCTCGCCATGTGCGATGAACCAACATCTTCTGAACCTCTTCTGTCTTATCCTATTCTCGTCTTTAAAATGCTGATCATGACTGACTAAAGTGATTTCCTAACCCACTCATGAACAATGACTCATAGATTGAAGAACATTATTCCCGTAAGCTTCTGCCACCAGGAAAGAACTGGTTATTTACATTCCAATGTAAATTCAGATTTCATCATTTTTTTCAAGTGTCATCCTAAGAAGTCAAGCTTATCAAATGTTATCAGTGAGTAACAAGAAGACACTACCTAAAGAGATAATCATCTTTAAGACTAGAAATGGCCACAAAAGATGAGTGATGGGGCTCCTGGGTGGTTCAGTCATTAAGCATCTGCCTTCGGCTCGGGTCATGATCTCAGGGTCCTGTGATCGAGCCCCGAATCAGGCTCCCTGCTCACCCTCTTCCTCTGCTGCTCCCCCTGCTTGGGCTCAGTCAAATAAATGAATAAAATCTTAAAAAAAAAAAAAAAAGACCAGTGACCAATGACCTTCACTGTGTCCACCACGACACATGAGCTGTTGGCCAGGTCAGTCTGGTGTCTAAGCCCCGTGCATAGCACTGGCAAAAGCATATACTTCAGAGTCATCAGGTGACAGCTCAATGTTACCTCTATCACTTTGGTTCTATGTCTTCTCACAAGTTACCCAACGTTCTGATGGCCAAGGTGCTGGTCTACAAAGTGGCCTCAATGTTCCATCCCACAGGGACATGTGCCCCATCAACAACAGCTACTCTTTACCCTTTGCCTGGAGGCAGCTGACACCGCTCCTGGGAAGAGGACAGAGCACATACACAACTGCTCCCAGGGCTTCTGGCATTCTTGGGGGGGTGGGGTGGGGAGGGGTGTCTCTGAGCTCGCGGGCACAGATGTTCCAGGTTTCCCCCCACGCTGATATGAATCAGAAAGGGTCAGCCGGAGCCACAACTGCCAGGGGCTTCTCTCAGGATTTGTGTCCAGGTAAATGGCACAAAATAGGTAAGCCTCAGGCCCATGGGAGGTAGAACTTCTGCTCCATTCCCAGAAGCTCAAAGGCCTTTCAAAACCAGATGCTTCCTCCTGTTTGAGGGAGTGTGGTTCTCCCAAAGTCTCCCTAAGGGGCCAAGCACTGGGAGAACCCCCACATCTGGTCCCTTCCTGTACCTGCTGGCTGGGATTTAAGTTCAGAGTTAGGATTTTTAGAAGCCATTCCTAGACCTCATCCTCACCCCTCCAGAGCTCTCTTTATTGTCTTTGAGGCTTAATATTAATTTTGAGAGTCTTGTAATAAGGAGAGGCTTGCAATTACAAACCCACTAGAGTGTCTAAAAAGCAAGTGTGCACTGGGAGTGGCCTCTGTCACTTACTAGCTATAAGACCCCGAGAAACCTGTTTCTCCTCTCTGAACCTCAGCATTCTAACCTGTAAAATGGAGCTTGTAGAACACACATCTCCGTGCTAAGCACACAGAAGTGCTCCAGCTCTCACCCACCAACCATAAATAAATGAGTATGGGCCTGCGTGTGTGTGCATGTACGTTAAATGTTAAAGGAAAGCACAGTGAAAATTAAATAAGACAATGCATGTGACTGATTTCTGGAGGCTTCCACCAAGAATAAACACAATGGTTTCTCCTGGGAGAGAATGACTGGGGTAAGGATGATCAAGAAAGACTTTTCCTTTTGTATATATACATATGTATACAGAACTGCTTTTAAATAAAAAAAAGTCACAATTTCAAGAGGATATAATTAATGGCAATATTCGGTGGACTCACATTTTTATACCAAGCTTTGAGGAGCAAAATTATAGCGTTAACTGAGACTCATACACGGAAAGTGAAATTGGTAGAAAAATCATCATTATATTGTAGCTCTAAATTACTGTAAGATTATATCTAGATTGTTCTAACACTATGAAAAATCACATGGAGTTTGAATTTATACACTATCTAAAGAAATAACATTCCCATTAATCGAATGTATTTCATTATTGTAAAACAAAGCCATGAAACCCCGTAAAGGTTCTATGAGCTCACTTGATGTTAACTCACAAAAGAAAGTCTGAGAAAGACGCGTGGAAATGTCCCGCCGTGAGTACTGTTGGGGAGGTGCCTAGGACCAGGCAGAGGGGAGGGTGGATGTGGGACAGAGTCGGAGAGGCTGTCCGTTAATGTTTAGAGTTTTTAGTATTACGTGTATCATGAAAATATTATTTTTTTTTTTTTTAGAAAGAAGCAGAAGAGAATCTTTGGAGAGCATTCATTCCATGTCTGCTATAGATGAGGACACTGAGATGCGGAGGGGGAAGAGAGAGACTCCCCGCTCAGATGTCCCCCGCCCATCCTCCCTTGCAGGGGTGGCCAGTGACAGTGACAGGGACATCTGCCACAATTCCTCCTCATCCAACACCACTGTGGGTGGGAAGGATACCGAAGTTACAGACGGAGGATTTAGTCATCAACAATCAGGGATGGCTTTTTCCAAAAATGAGGTTTTAGTTACATTATGAATCAGTTAGTAAATGCGGTTCTCAACTCCAAACAGTGGTATGTTAAAAAAATTTTTAATAGTCCCAATGGCAATTAGTGTCATTTTCATGCTAAACACAATTACATACAATATCTTCATTCCACCTGAGCTACTTTAAACTGCCTTCTGAGACTGGCCCTTAATGAGGGAAAACAGTACAGGCAATTAGGAACTAATGAGAGCCACATTAATCCAGGGGTCGATAAAGATCAGTAATGGCAACACCCGGAAAAGCTGACTCTCCCTCTGCTTTCACGGAGCAGATGACAGACAGCCTCAGACGGAAGAGAACTCTCCGAAGACTTGTCACGTGACCTTGGGATATGCAAGAACTCAGGCCCTGCAGAGGCAGACGCCCCCAGTGACGCTTGGCAGCCCCCAGCAGTCCCACTGGGTTGACCAGGCCCAAGTCCGCTCCCTAGCCAGGCCCTCCCCTGCCGACCCCTTCGCTCCCTTCCCGCGGAGCCGGGAGCCTGGACCACCACCCGCCCTCCAGGACACGGTAGCCCTTCCGCCCTGCCAGCCGCCATGGCTCCTGCCCGCAGACCCACGTCCCCGGACTGTTTATGGATCGGCCCCACCAGAGCAGTGAGAGGACCGAAGTGAACATTGCTCCCAAAATGCTGGGAATGCATCTCAAATGGGCAGCTGGAGACGTGTCCCAACGTTTACTGCTATTTTTAGGATACCTCGATGCCTGGCGAGGCTGAGCTGGAGCCCGAGCCCTCAGTTTTATGTGACCACATTTATCTCCAGAGGTCACTGAAAGCTAAGAATAAGAAGGGTCATCGAGTTCCCAACACAATTTGCCAGAAAATCAGGACAAACTTTTCATTTCCCACCACGGAAGCAGTTTTAAACACTGGGTTTGGGACTAGCTCTAGAGCTCTCTCTCCTTCTCCCTCTCCCTCTCTCTCCCTCCCTCTCCTTCTCTTCTTCTCTCTCTCTCCTTCTTTCATTGCTATCTCTTACAGCCACTGACGATTCCTGGCTTTCATCAGTAGGTTATGCCCCCCTCTAAAACTCCTGAGACGCTGGGGAGCCAGCCAAGTTCCCACAGCATGCGGCGAGTAGGACCCACTGAGGCAGAGATTTCCATCAATAATTATTGCCCCTCTAGGAGAAGGTAGCCCCGAAGTACACCTATTTGGTATGTCGTATCCAGATAATAGGCTGAGCCGGCTCTGGACACCTGTTTACACCGTAGAGTAGAGCATCTCTGTTTCAAATGTAACCCACTAGCCTTCACACTGCAGCCAGAGAGAACCCCAATGACAAGTGGGATCTCATCCCTGCTCCCTGTGGCTCCCCACTGCCCTAAGGGGGAGTCCACACACCTCCGTAAGACCACCACACTCTTCTCGGTCTGGCTTCTGCATTCTCTTCCCTCCTCGCCCTCAGAGCTTATCCACCACTCCAGCTCCCACCACCCAGCACCAAGGAGCTCGTCTACCTGGAAGGCCTTGTTCTCCCCAGACCTTCTTCAGCACTTGAGGCTCCCTTCCAGTTGCCCCGCACTCCTCCCAGCCCTCCCAGACCAGCTTGGTCGTGCGAACGAGGAGCGTCATCAAGAGCATCAGTCTGGCCAAACTTGCACAATGTTTGACCTCTAGCTTTTAGCTCCTCTTAAGTTTCACCACAATACTCGGGTCTGGGTTAGGTGCGTGCCTCCTTCTGTGGGGCTCTCGGAGCTCCCTGAAGTTACCCTGTTATAAATTATTAAAGCTAGACTTTAATTGCCTGCTTACTTGCTCATCTCCTCCATCTAGACTTCTTGAGGGAGGTATTGTGTCTTATTCCTTATCATGGAACCAACAACAAGCCTTTCTCGTAAGGTCTCAAAAATAATTGCACGGTGAACCCATACTCTTTACTGGCACTGGGTAAGGAAATCCTGTCAGAGGCTCCAAAAATCATTTTGGTTTCATCTTGCAGAAACATTTTCTTAGCAGAAATATAGAACACACTTCCACACATGCGCCCAGTAATAATTCTGCCACTTTGCTGGAACAGGGTTGGTTTTTTTTTTTTTTTTTTTTTTGTTTTTAAAGATTTTATTTATTTATTTGACAGAGAGAGACACAGCAAGAGAAGAAACATAAGCAGGGGGAGTGGGAGAGGGAGAAGCAGGCTTCCCGCTGAGCGGGGAGTCCCATGTGGGGTTCAATTCCAGGATCCTGGGATCACGACCTGAGCCCAAGGCAGATACTTAACGACTGAGCCACCCAGGCGCCCCTTTGTTGTTTTTTAATGGGTCCCTAATAAGCCATGATCCCATCAGCTTACATGGAAACGATGGAGAGAGGAGTTATCGGGGCTTCGGAGCTGGCTGGGCAGTCCAGGAACTCTGGAAGCAGCTGCAACAAAGCTTGACCTGCTCCGTGTGTACTAGTAATACCTGGTGTGCAGGACATTTGCTGTTGTATCCAGTCACCTTAACTTCTCCCCATGCAACTACCTCCTACTCTCCTACTTGGTGCTTCAGACGGAGATCATTTCACCTCCCACCTCCAGCTCCTCCCCTGGCTACCATGACTGGTTCTGGGGAGGGCACGCCTACTGATCCTAGCCAATGAGAATTCTGCAGGATCTTTCTCTCTGGGAAAGAGGTATGTTCTCGCTTGGACTTGGACCTAGGAGCTGCTGGTAGTTGACTGGAGTAGTACTGCGAGGGAGGTGGAGAAAGATTTGGTGTAGGCAGACTTGATTGAATCGTCTTGCCTAAAATTAGAACTACTTTCAACTTTCAATGTGGCGGCCCTTTTATGTTTAAGCCAATGAAGCCCCTGATATATCTGGAAAGCATATTCACAGTGTTTCTGGAAGTTCCGATGGTCAGACACAAGGTCACAGACCCTCAGTGCTTCTAGACCGACTAAAGAAACACTCAGGGGGATGGGACCCTGGGCTGGCTCAGTCAGTTAAGCGTCTGCCTTTGGCTCGGTCATGATCCCGGGGTTCTGGGATGGAGTCCTGCATTGGCCTCCCTGCTCTGTGGGGAGCCTCTCTCCCAAAAAAGAGAGAGGGGAGGGGAAGGGAGGGGACGGAAGAGGAAGGGGCGGGAAAGGATAGGAAAGGGAGGGGAGGGAAGGGCAGGGGCAGGAAGGGGAAGGGAGTGGAGTGGAAGGGAAGGGAAGAAAGACAAAGTGGGCCCCTGTGTGGCTCAGTGGGTTAAGTGTCCAACTCTTAATTTCGGCTCAGGTCGTGATCTCAGGATCATGAGACTGAGCCCCTGTGTCAGGCTCTGCACTCAGCGTGGAGTCTGCTTAGTTTCTCTCTCTGCCTCTTCTTACTGCCCCCCTGACCTGGGAGGTCTCTCTCTCTGTCTCTCTCTCTCAAATAAATCTTTAAAAAAAACCACAAAACACAGTGTCAGCCCTGCCTCGCCACAACCCACACGGTGCTGCTCTCTGCCATGCCTGGGGGCTGACCTGCTTTCTTGGATATACGTGAGTTTTACTTCAGGATCTGTCCCTGAAACCCCAGTGACTCAGAGAATTCTTTACCCTTCTAAGCCTCGGTAGAATGGGGAGCTTCGAAAAGATCATTCCTATACCTTCTGGTTACAGAAACGATTCTGGAAATACTACTTTGCAGGGCCGACTGCTGGCCGACTTCATGTACCCTGCTGGAGCCGGTCTGGACGCTACCAGGAAAGCCTACGGCTGGGACACATCCTCAGTGTGCTGGAACTATGTCTGTCGCATCTGTGGGCCAAAATCTAGCAGCAAGGACAGGCAGTCCGGCGTGGCGGGTGCACAGTGGCCGCTGTGCACTGCATAGCTGCAAATCTGCCTGCACAGGCCCTCAGTCCCAGAGTGAGACTCCCTGTGGCGCCAGCTGTGCAGTTACTGGAAACATCCAGGCTGACAGAAATCGTTATCTGTGACTAAATTTACTTACCTGTTCTTGGATCTGGTCGTTGGTTTTGAGTCTTCTCCTGGTCAGCTAGAGCGCAGCCCTACAGCTCTCCCAGTGAGGACCAGATACCCTTCCATTGCAATCACACAGGGGTACGGTTGACACTTGATCATCTGGGTGGGGAGGACCAATCGTCTCCTCTCCTGTGTGGCGTCAGACTGTGAGTCTGAACCTGAGCGGCCATCTCTCGGATGGCAGGCCTTGGGTACCAAGCGGGAACACACGACAGCTGTACCCATGGTCACCCCGGTGGCAAGAACCACTGAAGCCTTGCTTCTCTGACAGAGGGTCACCAGCACTTATGTCAGACACGCTCAGGGATGGCCCAGAAAAGCCCTCCATTTATCCCTCAATACCTTTCTTAGGTTTTGGATTTTATTGTATTTATTGCTCTATGCTTTTTGGTGTATGATCTGTGATCTTTGCCAAAGTCCTTTACTATCATCTCATGAGGGTTCAAATTGGTTCATATCTGTTCCTCTCTTTATTTGCCCTTCTTGAATTAATAGTGGATTTTTCTGTTTCTTGGCTTCCATGTTTCTTGTGCTGGTGGTTTTCTACCACAACTCTGACCTAGACCCCTTAGGAATTCCAGCTTAGTTGTGCCTCGGAGTTAGGTGAAAACTTTCCCACCATTCTTTTTTAATCAATGTGATTGAAATCAAATTCATCCTATGTGCCATAAAATTGGATTCTCTTAGCATTTTCCCCATCACTGTCAATGGACCCACCTCTGACCTCAGCCCAACCTTGAGAGATATCCCTGGCTCCGGCTCCCTCTTACTCTCTTGCCACCAATGCTACCATGTATTACAGTAAATAGCTCCTCACTTCCTCCTAATTCCTTCCATCACCCTGGACCATGTCTGCCGTGGTTCACGCCTGAATGATGACAGCAGCCTAGCTGCCCTCCCTGAGTTCCCCCAATTCTAGTCCATACTTCTTTCTGACTAATTTTCCTAAGCCTACACTTTACCTATCATTCTCTCATCATATTACAATTCCTGCAATATATCAAGATTTCCTATCATCAACTTCATCCTACCTATTCAAATTCAACAATGTTTTGGCTTATATTATCCTAGGAGTTCTGGTATACTGTATTTCCAAAACTATTCCTTTTTGTTATCTTCTAAGTGCTCTTCTTGCTAACTACAATACCTAGCCCCTAAGTGTTCATCTAACACTCCAAATTCATCCTCATCCTATGACTTAGCCCATGCTGACTCCCCAAGTAGCATACTCTCTTTCCATCTTACATCTCCTCCCGGGCCTTCCAGGAAGCCTACCTTTCCTTTCTAGCCCCCGCGGATCTTCCTCTCCTCTGAACACCCCCAGTGCTCACGGTCCACACTAGATAGAGTCCCTGAATAGCACGCTCTGTCCCATCTGCTCTGCTTGATTTTTCCAACCAGACCACAAAGGCCTTGATGGTAAAGACAAGGCTATATACTTTGCTCTGTACTGTCTGGCAAAAGACACTCAATAAATACTTACTGATTCACTGAAATCGATTTATAGTGATGCAGGGGGCTGAGGGTAGGAGAAAGAGGGAGAGGAGAGTGATATAAATCTAGATCTTCCAGATAATTCCTTGGTGACTTCTGGTCACCTGCTGCCGCCCTCCTCCACCCAATTACTTTACCTGCAGAACTGAACCTCTTGGTCAAACTGTGAGTTTTCCGGCTGCGTTCCTTCCTTCAGCTGGCTGACGTTGAAAAAGGAGAGGGTGTGGTTGACAAAGCCATGCAGGGTCCCGTTGTGACTATAGGCGTACTGGTACACGAGGCGGGGGATAAAGTCGGAGGTGACAGCGATGACAAAGGCCTGAAGGACAGAAGCACAGGGGCTTGAGGGGTGTTCAGGGCGGATGCTGTCCAAGTGGCACAGGGTCCCTCTGGGACCCCCTCTTGGGCTCCCCATCCAGAGGCACCACTCTGATAGAGAAGTCCTTACTTGGAGCTCATGCAGTTTCCCACCTTCGTTATGTGTAAGTGAACCCACTGGACAGTGGCTGGCCACTGAGAGTACTAAGCCAGTGCGGACTATTGGGTTCTGGCGGGAGTGAGCCCCTCTGAAATATCCAAGTTGACAATGATGTCGGCCAAGCCAAGGCAGAGTGGAAGAATTTTTGAGAAAATTACTCAGAGTGACAAAAGTGCCACTTAGAGGCAACGTGTAAGGACACTGGCTGACGATGAACCTTTGCCTCTGCGGGACACCAGAGAATCAGGAGTACCAGGGACATGGTACCACAGTTCCCTCTGTTTGACCATCGTCTCTTGGCACTTTTTAGCACAGCAAGTGAAGGAAGTTGTGTTTTCATCCATTGGACTTAGGAACACTGAGACCCCGCGGGGGTAGGAGTGGGTCTTGCTAGATCCAACCACACGTGCCCAATGTACTGTCTGGCATATTTAAGTGTCCTATAACTGTCTACGGAGCAAAGCAAACAGCGAGTGAATGACGGCATGTTTGAATGTGGAGGTACTTTCTGCAAAGAATCTTAAATCTTTCTGGCAGGTGTTTATACTGTATTCCGCACCAATAATTAAAGCTATTTTTTTTAAAATGTAGTTTAGGTATTGTTTTCTACATGTATATATGAGCGTGGATGGCCATAACCATATTTGAAAATGAGTAAGTACTTACTGAGCTCTTGCTCTACGTCCTTTCATCTTCCCATTTAATCTCCAGAATGATCCTTTTTGGCAGGTAATCTTATGCTCTCCCATTCTTACAGATAAGTAAAGAAGTCTTAGAAAGGCCAGGGAGGCAAGACTTCTTGTCATTCTGTGCTATGGTGGAAAGTGCCTAGTATGCAAGGCCCCTGTCCTAGTAAACACAACTCCAAAGTAGCTACTGATCTAGTCTCCGAATTCCACCTCATCTGCCAGCCTTAAGATGTGCACTTCCTACTTTGAGCATTCAAAATGCAGGGGGCTGATTCTCTCTGCCTCTCTAGTCATTTTATGTGTTCTTAACAGGCAACCCAGTCCCAGCCAGAACCAAGGTTTCTTTCCCGGAGGAAAAGGGGCCGTGGCTTTCTTGGTATGCACCAGGCCGGCGGGAGTTTCTTGGGAGATGGAACAAAAGGCCCTGCCGGGCCACCATCCATACAAAAGGCAGGAGCAAAACTGCCATTGGCTTGGGCCCAGCAGGATTTCCCCTGAAATGCTGACATGTCTGGCAAGGCAGTTAAGGAGGTCACAACAGGTAGGACCCGTCTTCTTGTCTGTCCTAACCTACGCATGCCAGAGTCCGTGGGGATAATTACGACTCTGCATTGACAGCTTGGAGTAACCGTAATGAGGAACCACGGACCTGGGCACCGGTCCAGGTACTGTTTAGCTTGGGAGTAGAAAAAGAAAGGAAAGAGATGGATAGATATGGGGAATTCTTTCCTCATTATTCTTGGCTCCGAAGAAAGATCAGATTTTTGACTCTTAAGGCCAAGGTATGCATTCTGGTGGATAGTTACCTTTTGCACGGTGAAATGAACAAGAGCGTCGCACAGCCCTGGCCGCTGCAGGAGTCAGAAGGCATGGAGGCACCATTAACCTTAATAAGGTTAACCTATTAACCTTTGTTCAAGGCGGCCTTGAACAAAGCTCCAGAATAAAAGGCTGGGAGGTAACGAGGGCTGGGACCCTGCTTTGAAAGCCGCAGCTCCCCTAGAGGACCCCTCGGCAGCTCCCTTCCCACAGAGCTAGGGTGTCACGGAGGGAACACTTACGTTGCTGATAACGGAGAACTTGCCGATCCCGGAGAGAATGTCAAACCAAATCCCTATAACACAGAGAGCAGCGCGTCGGGCTCGCTGCTACCCTTGGTCTGGTGACAACAAGGCCGCAGCTCAGGGTGAGGATCCACAGACAAGGTACCATGGAGGTCTGTGAGGCCCCCAGGAATGGGCTTGCCTAGAAAGGCTTAGGTGCGCCCGCCTGGAAATCAGGGGGACAAGTGGGTGTGGATAAAGGCCTCCCAGAGCCCGAAGATATGAGGACGAGGAGCTCCAAGGGACGGTGAGGCAAGGGCTTCCTCCAGCCCTCTTGAATCCAGAGTGAGACAGTGATGGCAGGATGCGGCAGGGAGCCCAAGGGGATGGATGGAGGCGAGGGCCTGCCATGATCTCTATGCAGGGGACATACCGATATCTTTGGTTCTCACGGCATCTGGCCGTCTCAGCTCTGTCACAAACTTCTTTGCATCAAGCCGCACTTCGATGACATTGTTGAGGAGGGCGAACACAGGTGCCAGAGGAAAGGAGGCCACGAAGAGGGTGACAAAGCCAAACTGGATGACTAAGGGAGAGAAGAGCGTGAGGAGCTTCCCCAGGAAGAAGCAGGATCTAGGTCAACCTGGCCTTGCAGCCACGGCCCCTTGTTTTTTCTTACGGGGTCTCTTTCCCGCCTTGGTCTCCCAGCTCCCGCTTCTTCTTGCCCCATAGCTATTGTCTTTCTCTCCCAGTGCCTGCAGGCCCACGGGCCAAGGCCATTGCCGTGGAGCAGACTCTGCGTGAGGTATGGTGAGGAGATTCGAGAAAAAGAAAAGTCTTTACTCTCTCCTTTCCATCACTCTTTATCTCCAGTCACTAATCCTGGTCCTCTAACTCACAGGTTGACAATCTTTCTCAGTAAGCGTCCAGATGGTAAGTATTTTTCCATTTGCAGGCCACACCATCTTGTCACAAGGACTTAACCCTGACATTGTAGGGTGAAAGCTGCTAGGGACAGCACATGGACAGATGAGCTTGGCTGTGTTCCAATAAAACTTTATTCACAAAAGCATTACATAAAGTGGGCTGGAATTGGCCCATGGGCCATAGTTTGCCAACCCGTAAGGTCACTTAAAAAAAAAAATCACCTCTCAAATTGGGCCTCATCTTTCCATATAAATAGTCACTGTTTTTAGAAAGTTTATTCATTCATCACACATTTATTGAGAGCTCACTGAGTGTCAGGCACCTTGCCAAGTATTTCAGGAGGCAAAGGTCTGGTCCTGCTTTTGGTGAGCTGAGTGTCAAGCAGAAGAGAGAAACATACACAAAGATGAGCGCCAAGATTGCATGCCAAGAGAGAATGAGGAATGTGTCAGAGATAGCGGGACCCAGGAGAGGGGGAGCGCAAGCCCATTCATGGTGGGGGCTTAAGAGAGCCTCCAGGTCAAACACCTAAGGTTGGTCTTCAAAGATGGGCCTGGGCTGAAGAGAGCATTCCAAGCCGTGGAAGCAGCGTGAACAAAGGAGAGAGGAGGCCTGTGCCAATCAGCGTGGTGCCCAGCCCTTCACTGCATCTGCCTGGGTCACAGCCCAACCCCCTAACTGCTTCCCTTGTCCAGTTTGTCCAGGCTTCTATTGCCTCTTCCCCTGATCCTGGCACTTACCTATCATAAAAATGGCTCTGGGCTCCCCTCTGTTTCCTGACTATCAGCCAAATTCCTTATCTCGGGAGGCAGGTACTTCATGGTCTGCTCCCCACGTACCTCTCTAGCCCTATCTCTCCACATCTCCCCCACAGCCAGCATGCTTCTGGCTTTAGGCACTGGGCTTCTCCCCTTTGGGATCTTCCTGGAAGGCAGCAGGTGCCCCCCTCGCCTGTGCAAAAGCTCTCCAGCTAACAACATCTCTGCAGCCCAAAGACCATTCAAATGTCATCTTCTCAGAGAAGTCCCTTCCTCCTTCTCTACCCTCGCCCTGCCCTGGCTCCTGCCTCTGTTACCGCTCTCATCGTGTGCTGTTGTGACTCATCTACTCTCACTTCTTTTTCACTAGACAGGCGAGGGCTCCATCCATCCATAGGGGCTCAGCAACCATAGTCCTGAGTCCTGGGAAAGCCACAGTCTAATAGGAAGCCCCTACATGCCATGGGCAAGTTATTTAACTTCTCCGGGTCTCGGTTACTTCGACTGCAAATGGAGAATGACGATGCCCATCTAGGTTGTCACAAGGGTGAGTGATATTGCACCAATCAGGTGCTTAGAACAGTGTCTGCCACCTAATAATTGCTCAATAACATTATCCCTTATTGGGATAAATATCAACCCTTATGAGTGGCTGTGACATAGACTCTGCACAGGGATATGTTACACAGACACAAATTTAGGCTGTAAGCCCTGAATGAGAGTCGGGAGGCCTGACCTCCAGCGTTGGAGGTGTTTCTCACTAGCCATATGTCTTTGCGTAATTCTCTCTGTCCCAATGGGCTTCAGTATCCTCACTGAGAAGGCCTGAAGAGACTGGTTTAAATTCCTCTCCAGGTCTGCTTTGTCATGATGCTGTGATTCTCATTCTCTTGGAAAAGCTTCAAGATTCTACAATATTCAAATAAAGAATGAAAACCCAGGATCTAAACTAAAAAAAAAATAATAAAACAGAAAACGTTCACAGAGGGATATGCCCCGCGGCAGTAGAAGTTTCGAGAAAGAGAACCTGCGTGGAACTGCTTTTGATCTGGCAGTTTGCTTGGGCCCACAGTTGTGGGTTTTTGCTCTTGTCCGTCTCCGTGTGGTCCTTGATGCCCAGCAGGTTCTCAGCCAGCCCCAGGGGACTGGCAGGTGTCAGTTGGTGGCAAGATCACCAGAAGGCGCAGATTTGTCAAGGTTGGGACCTTGGAAGGATGCCTGCCAAGCTGGCTGGCTGAAGGGGTTGGGGCGGTGGGGAACGGGAGGAGAAATCTTCAAAAACAAGCTCTGGGAGCCAGTTCAAAATGCAGGGTCTCCAGCATCTTTTAAATCAGGCTTTGCTGAGGAATTCACTTTAGAGTCAGGGGTAGGGGTGGGGGCAGGGGGGTGGAGGGGACGGAATTAACAAGGAAAGCAAAACAGATGTTAGACTAGTTTTCTACAACCTTTAAAATACATGTCTGTATTTAAGTATATGTATGAATGTGTCTTTATTTGTGGACTTCTAAGTTGGTCTTCTTGATTCTAATGAGTTCAGTTCTACAGGGCAAGTGTTCTTCTTTTTGGTAGTGACTTCCTCGAGCAAAACCGTGCAAACCTTCCAAAGCCCCCACAAGGGCCTGGCAGGGAGACTGGCAGGGGGAGGAAGGGAGAGGTTACTTCTGAGCGGCTGTCAATGTACACAGTACGCCATCACCACACTTGCGCAAATGGCATGCAGACACCCAGGGTTTTCCAGGAAATAAGAAAATAGGACTGTGCCCTCACTCTCCTTTTCTTCATGTGATCTCCAGGGGAGAGATGAGCCCTCTCCCTGGGGTTGCCCTGGTGATTTGTTTTTTTACCTTCATAAACTATCCAGACCTACAGGCTCCCTTTGGTCTCTCCTGGGTCAACATAAATGACTTTCAGTGGTGGCTCGATGCTCACAGTGCGCCTGAATTACCCCAAAGCCATGACACGCTTCTTATTTTCTCCTTGCCATGGAAGCCTATGTCCAGCCCTGTATGACCTCAAGGGGTTGGGCTCAGGAAAGGCCCGTGGTGCTGGGCCTGCAGTGACAGGACACCCCTGTTCCCACTCTGATGTTCCGCAGGGTACCCTAGGCCATGAGGACCCCTCTCTGCAGATGTCCTAAGCAGGAGGGGCTGCCTGCTTGGACAGGGCACACTGCACATTTCCAGGAATCAGCCCAAAGAGGCAGAATCAAATAGGAAGCTTTGTTTTATCTGGGGGAGGAGAAAAATATAAAACTCTAACCCTCTAACATACACATGCCAAATCCAAGACTTTTTAAGTCAAAGGCCTAAAGGCTGTATCAGATGGGCATCCTTCTGGATTCACTTCAGAGGACACAACGATACTGGCCTTCACCAACACCAAGATTGACTTCTACAAACAGCCAAGCTGCATTAGGATAAGAACGTCGCCGGGAACCCTCCGTGCACTGCGTAATAGAAGCCAGCTTGGCTTGACCAGTAACAGATTAAACCTGGCCAAGCCAATTAGGCAGGAATCCGTAAGTTGATTTTCAGCTAAACCTTACAAAGCCTGCTGTAAGGAGCTCCAGCAATGCTGGGAGGGAAGCACAAAGACTGGAAACACTCCAAGGCACAAAGTCCATTGCTTTTCTCCTCTCCCTGTCCAGCACCTTCTCAAATCAACACCAGCCCTATACTGCCTGACGCTGGAGACAATTAAAATCTTGGCCTTCGTTACCTGGGCTTGGGTTAAAATAACAAGGAGGAGTGGGTTAAATTGAACAAGATGGCTTCCAGCAAGGACATTCCAAGATAATCTACTTTAGGAAGAAAAACAGTGCATCAGGTAGAAGAGATTAGCCAGGATTTATGGAAGAGCTCTTGATCTTCCAGGATCTATGGAAGAGCACAGTTTTTACTCATTAATTTAAAATTCTTCAGTGAAAATATCCACCTTCCCATCACACATATGCCCATATGCATGCACACTCACACACACAAGCCCAGATCCAGGTTGTGACATTCAAGACTTTGTGATCTAACCCAAATTTATTTTTCCAAACACATCTCCTTCCCACCCATGCTCTGAGCTCAGGGCTAATATTTAGCTGGTATGCTTGGAGACCAACTCTGCCTGCTTTCCAACCATTTCAAAAAACCATTTCAAACTCATCATGTTTTCTATATTTCTGAGCCTTCATACATACTTCTACTATCTGTGCTGCTCTAATTTTCATCCTCTTCTCATGTGCTGAATGAATTATAATCTGCACTTCAGGTCTGACTCAAACCTAAGCTTCTCAATAAAGAACGTTTTCCACCCTAGTCCCACCACCTTGCCCAGGCAGAAGTAAGTGCTACAGTCACCTCCCCTACTCACTCCCATCATGCCTTGCATACATAGCTCTACTGGTCTACTCGACTCAGTCCCTAGATGGGGAGCCCCAGGGGACCATGGACATATCAAATTCTTTTCTGAGTCCTCACAATTTTGTGTGGTGCCTATTCCACAGCAGGTGTTCAGAGGTTAGTTGGTTCATAAATATAAGGTTATTATTTTCACCAGCTGTAATCACAAAACAGATACAAAAAGAGGTCAACTCAACTGTGTGAAGGGAAATCATGGGACTCAGTGATGGTGAGGAGAGATGGGACATGAAATGCTGACACCTTGACACGGCAGTTCTCAGTGCTATAACTTGCATGGAAGACTTGGAAGAAAGTGAGCATAAAAGCAGTCAGTTAGGAGAGTCTAAATCTAATGAAAATCATCATAGTGTTTTTTTCCCTTAACTTTCTATAGCTTAGTAAAAGCAACACAAGTCTTCTTCTTCTTCTTCTTTTTTTAAAGATTCCACCCATTTATTTGACACACAGAGAGAGATCATAAGTAGGCAGAGAGGCAGGCAGAGAGAGAGGGTGAAGCAGGCTCCCCGCCGAGCAGAGAGCCCAATGCAGGGCTCGATCACAGGACCCTGAGATCATGACCTGAGCTGAAGGCAGAGGCCTAACTCACTGAGCCACCCAGGAACCCCAGCAACACAGTCTTCTTAAGGGGATGACAAACTGTGGGCTCAAGAATCCTCCTTTTCTTGAACCACTAACAAGCAATGCAAGGAGATAAGTAAGGGACTTGGTGATGTGAGTTGGTCTTCTCAAAGATTCAGCTAGAAACAGTCCCTTAATATAAACACTTATGTGAAAATAGAGCAAGGGAAGGTCATCACTGTTTATTTTGTCAGCCCATATTTCAAGGCTGTACCCAGTGATGTCCGTCCCCTGAGGGCAAGGGAAGCCAACTGGGCTCAGCACAGAGGGTATCCGGTGTAAAAAGGAATTGCCAAGTGTCGGTTGATCGTTAAACAGGAAGAGATAGTGAGGGCGTGAGCATGGGCCTCTACTGCTTAGGAAAACAATTAAAAGTGCTGAAAGAATTTAAGAAGGTTCTCAGTGTCCATCAGTCACCATTCGTTCATCCATCCAACAATCATTTATTGAGCACATTCTATATGCTGGACACCATGTCTGTTGCTAGGAAATGAAGATGAACAAATTACTGTGCCATCCTCCCAAGAGCTCACAGTGCACAGTGGAGAAGGGGACATGTGGACAGACCCTGCTGGTGTCAGAGAGTTAGACCTCTAACGGCAGCACTCCCGGAGCACTGGGGCAGGAATAATTCACATTCACCAGCAGATCGATAAAGCTTCACAACCATTGCGCTTGACTTGAAGAGCAAAGCAAAAGGAGGGCACGACAGTGAATCTTGGAACACTGCATCAAAAGCTAATGATGTCTTTCATGGTGATTAACATAACACAAGAAAATTTTTTAAAAAACAAAACAAAAATAAAGTAATCTGGATTTGGAAAAAAAAAAAAAGAAAATAAAGAAAAGAAAGCATTTGAAGGTTGGCTGTATGGCTGGTAGTTAAGATCTGTCATGAAAACCATGGATCCAAATTTCCAAACTACTTAGGACATAAAGATAGCAGGTGGAATTCCTCTCCTTCTGTATGGAGTCACTTGGGGTTTATACAGTGGATCGGGCTCAATTCAGAAATTCTGGAAGTCACAACAAGAAGAAAAAGGCTGGAATGAACAGCATAAATATTAAGAGTTCACTGCATACAAATGCAACTTTGGGACAGATAGGCAAGGCATACTCTCTTCATTTCTTTGTGATTAAGGGAGAGCCAGTCCCCACTTTTTCACCAGATGAACAGTGAAACACTAGTTTCTCCAGATGGAGGAAGAAGGTCCAGTGATTTCTGAGAGTCCTGCTACTCAATAATTCAGAGTCTAGTTTGGACGGCAGAATGCAGGTTGACAGTACAATGCCAACCAGTCCATATGCATCCCTCTTCTCTACCTTGGGAATAGAGGCTGGGGCCATGGGAGCCTTCTGGGATGAACCCTGCTGATGACCACAACAAAGGGCAGGAGAATGTGGCTCTCAGACATGGGGAGCTTAAAGGCTTGGACACTATGGTCTTCTGGAAAAATCTGCCCATCGCTCCCCTTCCATAGTCTCTAAGCAAAACTCCAATGCTCAGTCTTCACGGAATCTCAGCTGGCATTTCCTACACATCTACCAGCGTAGGACGCATGCTCTCTGGTCATAAAAACAATCTTCAGTGTCAAGTATTATTATTTCCATTTTCAAGTAAGAAAGCTGAGTCTCAGAGAGGTAAAATAATTTTCCCAGGGCCACGGACCTAACAACTGATGAAGCTGGGAAACAAAGACAGCTTCTGATGTCACCCAAATTCCATGTCCTTTCACCACACAAAAAGGAAAATACTCAGCCCTGATGTGACAGTGTCCATCCCCCTCCCTAGCTGCTTTCATATCTCTTGGGCTTCCTTTATTGGATCTTCTCCAATCTAATTTCTAATCTTCCTGTCGGATAATTAACCAGCAATCTGTACCGATATTTTCACTCTCCAAAGCATCTTCGCTCACACGTCTTCTGCGGCTGGTGCGTTGGACAGTCCCTGCTGTTTTCTGTGTCACTGCTCCTATCTGGCTGCATTTGTGCCACCTCAAAAACCTTGTATCAGTGGACCCAGTTCAGCTTCTTCTTTTTTAAAAAGATTTGTTTATTTATTTGAGAGAGAGAGAGACAGAGAGAGTACAAGCAGGGGGAGATGCAGAGGCAGAGGGAGAAGCAGGCTCCCCACTGAGTAGGGAGCCTGATGTGGGGCTCGATCCCAGGACCCTGAGATCATGACCTGAGCCGAAGGCAGATGCTTAACAATCTGAGCCACCCAGGTGCCCCCTAATTCAGCTTGTTAAAACTAGAGAGAATTGAGGGATGAGATCTACTGATTTACTTCTGATTTTCAGAGAACAGCTTAGTGACTTCCCAGTAAATGTTTATTGTGAACAGATGAATGACCTGGCTTACTCACTCTTGTTTACTTTATCCACCTGCAAAATGGGAATGCGAAGACCAGTTATCCATTCCTTCCTCCCATCCATCCACCCATCCATCCATCCGTCTGTCCGTCCTCTCATCTACCTATTTGGGCTGTGGAAACACAGCCAGTGAGGTGGAAGGACAATGAAAGTAAGCATGACCAGAAAGAAGTTCCCAAGCAACAAATCATGACTGAGAACTTTGTTTCCTTTATTCCTTTGCCCTTTCATCGGGCTGTAGAAAAATCCATAAAAAGAGCATATAATTAGGTTTACAGAATTTTAGACAAAAAGGAAACGACAGGGAAAGGAGGAAGAAACAAATGTGCAAATTCCAAGGACCCATTCCGGGGCTGTGGCTGAGCAAGAGAGCGCACTCTGAGCTTCCGGGCTATTACAGCTAGAAGAGAAATGGGAAAGCAATGAAGGTCTCAGTAAGTTTTAATCTTAAAGACTGCCTTCCACTTACTCATCCACTCATTTCACAAGCACTCCTGGGCATCTCCTGCATG
Organism: Lontra canadensis; assembly: GCF_010015895.1. Taxonomy (NCBI): domain Eukaryota; kingdom Metazoa; phylum Chordata; class Mammalia; order Carnivora; family Mustelidae; genus Lontra; species Lontra canadensis. Next base: position 10,521,501 of record NW_022631047.1, on the reverse strand, counting down.
TCAGGAGCTTTCCGTAGAACCTCGAGGGGTATGGTATCCAGACATACTGTGGCCTTTTCTCTTAAGTAGGTATGGGGAGAGGGACTCCTAGCATGTTACATGACAAGCAATGTATGCTCCAAAAGCAAAAAAAAGGGAGGGGGTGGCAGGGAGAGAATGATAGAGAGAGAGAGAGAGAGGGAGAGAGAGAGAGAGAGAGATGACCTGTGACTCACCCTACTTCCCAGAAATACTGGAATGAGACTCTGGATACTGCCTGAACTGTGTTTAAATGCCATTTGGAGAAGATGGCAGGTGCCTGATTATCCAGTGAGATGACTCAGTTTGTATAAACAGGATGGCTCAGGGAAAGGAATTTCCTGGCTCTTTGAGCCATTGCCTTGTAGCATACAATCTTGGAGTTCTATGAAAGAATATTTGGGCTTCAGTGCTGATGACTGTACAGATACTCTGGAATATTTCATCATTTACATCTAAGGCACCCTTGGGACTAGATTTGTATGTCTGGTCTGTTGGGAACTTGGAAATTACCCAGTGTGGTCCCCACCACCCATGACCAGAGAAAGCATATCAGAATAGGAAAGGGATCTTGAGTGTCATGTGAGTCACTGCTCTATCCAAACCTTTCTACTCTTTCTTTAATAAGTGGCTACCTTTGCCTGATTGTTACCCAGGGAAGACACTCAGTGATGTCTGCAGCCAGCTCTTTCCATTGCTTTCTATTCTCTGTCTCAGTGGCAAGCCACTGAGACTTTGGGCTATTTGTTATGAAGCTTTACCATAGCAGCAGCTGACTATTACATGGGATACTTTGCCTAAACCACCCAGATGACGGGACAAACCTACCAATTTGTATTGCTGTAGGAGACCTGCCTTTGAAAGGATAGCATTTCTTCATTACAAGCACTTGAAAATAAGGCATCTTGGCCCCCGGCTAGGGGGAAGTCAAGCAGTAGACTTTCCCAGCTCTCTGGCTGTGGTGAACAGAGATGGCTGTAGAGACCAACTGTCACTTTGTCTTCAAGGTCCTCGCTATAGGATCACCTCTTTCATTCTTTATTCTTCCTTTTTCTTCTTGAAACATTTATTAAGCACTTACTGTATGCCAGGCCCTGTGGTTAGGTACTATGAATGAATAAGACACAGATCCTGCCCTTGAGAAGCTCCCTTCCCAATTTCATGAACATGAACACAGGCTACTGGTGTTTCATTGTATCACTTATTTACCTGCTAAAATGGTAACAAAACTTGATTAAGAGATTCCTTTGGAACTTACAGAATTAAATTCAGGCCTACCTTCTTATGCCAAATTCCTCTCTGTAACAACCAAACCACCATCAGTGTCAGACAACTACACTTGCAACCCTTAAAGCAACTGAAGAATTTCCTCCCATCAGGCCCTGGGGAAAACTCCACGATGGGGCTGTGAGGGGCCTGTGGCCAAAAAGCTCTGAAGCCTCATTTTGGGGTTGGGGACAGTGATGATTAATGTCATGGCCTGCTCTTGGGCGAGCATTCTTTCCTCCCCTCAGCGGTGAGGGTGGGGGACTACCCTTGAAGTCCCCCTTAGTAAGCTCTTCAGGAAAAGGGTTTGATATTGGAGATTCCTTCGAAAGCTTGCTGCTCCCCCTCACAGGTTTCTCCAGCTTAATCCCTCACTCTCAGGTTTCTCTTTGTCTGGGGCCAGCCCATCCCCACCACCTGGTGCTGCAGTGCTGCCCAGAGGTAGCTCCCTACCGCCAGCCAGCGCCCCCTCCACGGGCTGACTCCCAGCCCCACCCCCAACGTCCAGCTTCCCCTTCACCTCAGGACCCCTCCCCCATGCCTGCTGGGCCCTGGGCCCTGGTTCCAGCTCAATTTAGAAAAATGTAAATATAATACATCTCTCCCTGCTGCCTCCCTCAACTGATGACCTGCCTCACCATTACAAGTGACAGGCTCAGAGTGGGCTCAGTGCACTTCCTGTCTGCATGGGTGGTCCTGGGGATCACGGGGAAGGAAGCTGACAGCTGAGCGCGGAGCGGATCACCATGTCAGGCACACCAGAGGGAGTGGGCAGCTTTGGTTTCACTGCTCTCCTTTTTGTTCAAAGCCCAAGACAAGGGTCTTTCTGGAATCGGGAGGTCTAGACTGTTGGGAAGGAAAGAGGGAAGCTCCCTCTACCCCTATCCCTCCACTAAAGCCCAAGTTCCTATGGGTCCCGATGAAAGTCTCTTGTGCAACGATCTGGAGATCTGGAAAGGGACTCTAGCCTCAGTTTCACTAATGGGCCTTTAGGGAAATGTTAGGCGCCTTGTATAACTCCCTGCGCCTCTTGGCCTCAGGGTGCATGTCTAGCCGGATGTGTGAACTGGGGTGCAGTACTGGAAGACCCCCCTGGAGGTTGCCTGGTCCAGTGGTTTGCAAGTCTTAATTCTTGTTAAGACATCAGTGACAAACGGTTATGTGCACCATTCAGTCCCCCTGCGGCGGCCAGGTTCTGTGCGTGCTAAAACCTCTCCTGCTCTCCCACTCGAAAATAATCTAGAAATGTGAGAGAGTGAGGGTGGCGTGGACTCTGCTTTACCTTATATTTTTAAACTACGTGACTGTTAGTAGCGGCACCTGACCTGTGACCTATTCCGCAGCTGGTTTTGACCACAGACCCGTGGGTCACACCTCCGCAAGGAAAGATCCCCCTCTGGTCTACGGCCCTACCACGTCAAGGAGGAGAGTGAGGCCCAGAGAGATGCTTTGATGTGCTCAGGGCCACACTTCTGGATAAAGGCAGAGCTGGATTCATATCCGCTTCCCACCTGACAGACACCCAGTGAAGACTGGAAGGGGACAGATTCCTTGCTCTGCCCTGCAGGGATCATCTGAAGACAAAAGGGCTTGCTGTGAAGACAGAGGTGCGGAGGAATCAGAAGCAGTGATAGGATTACTACCACCAAACCTCAGTCATCCCCAGAGATGGCAGAAACTGTTGCCCCCCAGCAAGGTTCTGACAGTTGTGGACTTCAGTCTTCTCCTCCCCCCGGCAAGCTATTTCCCAGGGCTGCTACCTGAGAGCAGCATGGAAGGGTTCATGTTACACACTTTCTCTTACTTCCCTGGCTTACTCACAGGAACAGAGTACATGACAGGCTGAGTTGGGGGAGGGCAGAAGGCACAAGCAAAGGGAAAGAGGGGCGAGGGGAGGACAGGAAAGGAGGAGGAGGGCAGTGAAAGAGAAACAGGGCTAACCTCCTTCTTGGTAATCTACCCACTGGATTATCAGTCAATTCCTTTGGAGAACTGACTGCAGCCCTGCTGGAAGGGAGATGTTTCAGCCTAGGTAGGATATGGGCTGATAAGAGAAAGGAGAGCCAGAGAAGGGATACCCTCCTGTCTTCAGTCATTCCTTCATGGGGCTCCTTGGTGTGTGTTCAGTGCTAGGGTGGTGGTGGGCCTGCCTAGGCCCTGTGGTTCCAGGAACCCACCCCCAGGATGTTAGCTACCAAGAGCTATCAGAAACGTCCCTGTCTTAGGAGGCAGCTTGTCTGAAATCCTGGGGTGGGGGTGGGGGCAGCTAAAATCCTAACGAATGGGGGAGGTGGGAGGGGAAAGGAGGAGAGAGCATGGGAAGGGAGAGGCTTTGGGGAGGAGGTGACACCAGAATGAGAAGGTCCAGGGAGTTCCAGGGCAAGGTGGCTAGGGAGTGTCAGACAGGAAAGAAGTGAAAGGGAGGCTGCGGGTGAGAAATCACTGGGGTCCATTTTGGCTGGACCAAGGTTGTGTAAAGAGGCCTAGGGTTCCATACCTTGAAAGAATGTCCCACAGGGCCTTGGTAAAGATAGGGGAACCCTGGAAGTCTTTGAACAATGGATGGTAAGACCAAGGCTAACGCTGGAAATCATAAACAGGGCAGTAGCAAGATGGTGGTGGCTGCAAGGGGCTGCGCTGAGGGTGTGCTAGGCAAAGCACCAGGTTCAAGAGGTTCAGAGACTGAGCAGAAGCAGCAGCTTCCAGAGATATTCCCAAGGCAAGATCAAACCCCCTGGAGGTGTGTGGAGACAGAAATGTGAAGGAACAGCAATGTTCTTGGGGCCTGGTGGGCCGTGAAGCATCCCTATGGTCAGGAACGCAGGAGGGTCCCAGGAGCAGAGTCTCCAGGCAGAGGACTGAGAAATGTCTCCCCAGGGACGGAGTCTCCTCCTGGCCTTGTCTAATGCCTCAAAACAAGCCTGAGGGGAGGCTGGGTGAGGAGGCTCTTGTTTCCAGGCCAGAGTTTGCTCTGTCTCAGTACACGGGTTCCAAAACAGAAGGCAGTTTGGTGAGGGGGCAATCACAGCCAGGGTGGAAGAGAATGGACAATCCTCTGTACACACCTCTACTCAGTCAAACAGAAGCTTTCAGGGCCCAGCCTCTCCGAAGAAAGCACTGTTAGCTGCATTTTGTTTTGTTTTGTTTTTGTTTTATGACCACGAGGCCCTTGCTTGTAACTGCCCCCTCTCTCTGCCGCTAGCCCCTGAGGTCCTGAAGGCCTGGGTCCCACTCGTTGCCTCTGTGGGCCTGGTGCCTGGCGCAGGTCCTGACCTAGCAGTACCCTCGGGGAGGGCCAGGATGGGGCCACTGCGGAGGGAGACGTGAAATCGGAGTTGAGCTTAAATCTGAGTCTGAGGGACAGCATTCCACTCTGTCCACTTCCGCTGATGACCTGATCCCCGAAGGCAAAGGAGCAAATCGAAGCCAGCAGGGACTGTTCTTTGAGGCAAGCCCTGATCATAAACATGGTTTACTTCGGTCTTGGGAGATGAAAACTGCTGCCTATTAAAAATATATCTAAATATGTCCAGAGTGAAAAGCGAGGCCATCCCAACTATCATGGGACAGAAAGAAGTGAGGCTTCTCTTTCTCTGCCACTGAAGGAAGGGAGCTAAAGTGCCATTCATTCAAGAAACATTTTACTGGGGGTGCCCGGGTGGTGCAGTCGATTAAGCTTCCAACTCTTGGTTTCAGCTCAGGTCCTGATCTCAGGGTCATGAGATCGAGCCCCGCATACAGCTCCATGTTCAGTGGGGAGTCTGCTTGAGATTCTCTCTCTCTCTCCCTCTGCCCCCCACCTGCCCGTGCTCTCTCCCTCTCAAACATAAATAAATCTTAAGAAAAAAAAAAAGAAACATTTTATTGGGGTCTTACTACATTCCAGAAATTGTGCCAGTTGAGAATAGGTAGGAATAAGGGGGTCTTCTGCCCTCAAACACTCACATTTTTTCCTCTACCAAAGCAGGTGGGGGGGCTGAGAAGAACTGTCAGTGGAAGAACCCAAAACTGCTTCCCAGAGACATGTCTGAGCTTGAGCGACTCAGCAAGAACTTGCTGCAGGCAGACAGACCAGCACCGGCAAATCCAGCCCCGGAAGAGGGAGACAAACAGCCTGCTCCTGGGTGACCCTGGAAGCTACGCCCTGCAGGATATTTGAACTTAAACTTAAGGGAAGTCAGTCACATTGAAGGATTTTCTGTAGAAAAGAAAACGTACTCTGGACTGCATTTTAGAAAAGCCGTTTTTAAAAAGTGAGAAGGAAATGGGGAAAGAGAGGGGAAAAGGAAGCAGAGGGCAAGTTAGGATGTCTGCAGTCATGCAAAGGAGGTAAGCACTTCTGGTTATAAAATAAATAAGCCATGGAGATGAAAAGGACAGCCTGGGGAACACAGACAATAATAAAAAAGAAGAAGCATGCCTGGGTGGCTCGGTCAGTTAAGCGTCTGACTTCTTACTCAGGTCATGATCCTGGGGTCCTGGGATCGAGCCCTAGGTCAGGCTCCCTGGTCAGCAGGGAGTATGCTGCTCCCTCCGCCTCTGCCCTTCCCCTTGTTCATGCTCTCTCTCTCTCAAATTAATAAGCAAAATCTTTTAAACATTAATTTAAAAAATTAAAAAGAGGAGGAAGAAGAAGAAAAAGGAGGAACAGTGAGGGCTTGAGTGGGAATGCAAAATTGTAAAACCAGTGATGTAAGGAGCCCTGAATAAAAAGGATTCTGGATCATACTGAGCTGGCGTCTCCCCAGCTGGAGTTGATGCAAAGTCAGAGAGGAGTCTTGGGAGCAGACAGGCTGGATGCCATTTCTGGGATGCAACTCCTGAACCCAGAAGTTCAAATTTGCAATTTCAAGAGGGTGTTGCAACCCTGGTCTCTGAGCAGACCTGTCCCACACATTTCGACCCATTGGTTGACACTCATAGGTCTCGGTCGATGCATCTAGACAACAGTGGGGGATGGATAGCCCTTGGCCCTCCAAGGTCGTGATCTGGCCTTCACTCCAAGTGAATGAATATGTACATTTGCAAGCACAGTGCATTCCCCCTGCTATTAAAGTTTGACAGGATGTAAACTCATGACCAAGAAAAATGAGACTTCCTCTAATGACTGTGAATTACATAAGAAATGTGTCTTGTTGCCCACATTAAGGGCCTCAAAACTTGGGCTGTATTCAAGAAGCTGGAGGAAGGCTTGAAGGAGGATAACTGAATTTCTGAATCAGGAAGACAACAGTGATTATTTTTTAGATGACTGGAGGAACAAAAGCTTGTGGGTTTTAGATAAACAGATGACAAAAGAGCCCATCTGAGATGCCAGACTTGACAAATAGAGCCCTAAGGGGTTAGAATTCTCTGAAAAGACAAACATCTTGGAGTGTTTACATCTCAGGAGTCTGAGTGGGATTCTTAGATTTGCTTTGGAGTCTGGTACCCTCAGACGATCAACACACTCGAGGGTTGGGAAGAACATCCAGGGCTTGCCACACTGAGTGCATCATACTGTTGTGTGGGTCTGTTTTTGTTTTTTGTTTTTTAAGATTTTATTTATTTATTCCTTACTTTCTCTTTCTTTCTTTGAGAGAGACAGAGAATGAAGGAGCATGAGTGAGTTGGGTGGGGGTTGGCTGAAGGGGCAAGGGGAGAGGGAGGGAATCTCAAGCAGACTCTCTGTGAGTCTGAGGGCTCGATCTCACGACTCTGACGTCACAACCTGAGAGGAAGCCGAGAGTCGGACACTTAAACGACTAAGCCGCCTAGGTGACCTGGGCTTCAGACTGTTTTCAGCCAATTCCTAGATTAAAAGGAAAGAGATTGGACTTTTGACGAGAAGAGGGGCATGTCATATTCATGGATAGCCTACGTGTACCAAGCACTGGTTTTTAACTACTCTATATCCATGACCTACTTCTCAGAACCATTTTGTAAGGTAGGTGCTATTATCGTCCAATCTGCTTTCTAGATGAGGAAACCAAGCCTGGCTGACTTTATGCATCAAGCCCAGAGTCATGTAACTAGCCAGTGCAGGCTTGGGACTAGAAGCCGGGTAGTTTGACTCCAGAGCCTACCCCTACACTCACTTAATCTACACTACTAGGCCGAGTAATATTTGGTAGAGTTTAGTGTGCAGCCCAGACTTTGATTGTACATGGGAGCAAATACTCCCTCCCAGGGTGAAGAGGATATTCCAGAGGCAAAAGGAATGAAAGGAACCTAACTTAGAAACATAGTCCATGCACTTATATAAAATATGAAATAAAATAGTCATGTCTCTAAAATGACTGATAGCTTAGCAAACTGGCCTAAAGAGGGGCACCTGGGTGGCTCAGTTGGTTAAGACTCTGCCTTCGGCTCAGGTCGTGATTTCAGGGTCCTGGGATCCAGCCCCAGGTCGGGCTCTCTGCTCAGCGGGGAGCCTATTTCTCCCTCTCCCTCTGCCTGCCGCTCTGCCTACTTGTGCTCGCTCACTCTCTCTCTCTCTCTCTGAAATAAATAAATACATAAATAAAATCTTTAAAAAAATTAATGACCTAAAGAATTTTGGGAGTGAGTGTCTGTGGAACTCAGCTGGGAAAAGCCATGTGTGATTTGGCTTCCTCTTCCACAGAAGACTGAATGAGTATCAGTTGAATTGTGGACTGAATCAATATCATTCTGAATGGTTGACTCTGTCCTGGTCTCCAAACTTGTTCCTCCCCTTATGTGCTTAGTAAGTGTTTGATGAATGAAATAATGAGTCAATGAAAGCTCCTCTGTTTCTTTTTCCTTCCTTTGTCTTACTACCCCCTCTCTGTACTTGCTGTCTGTTTCCTATAGGGAAACACAGTTATAACACTGGCCAAGATTTTACAACTGCTCCCTATGGCCTGATATGAAACATAAATTTGTCAGATCATCAGGGTTCACCATTAACCTACCAGACCTTCAACTAAACCCTTCCTACCCAAAAATCCACCATTTGCTTCAGCAACACTTACTCATGGCCAGCAAACTGAACGACCTTGTGAGTCCTTTTCCTTGGAATGCCCTCCCTTACTCTCATCACTAATATGTAGACAAAAGAATCTAAAGGGACCTTGGGGATCAAGTCTAACCTTCTATCTACACTAGAAATCTCTTTAAAACATCCTTGACCCACCATCAACCAAGCCCCACTTTGAAGATGATCCTTCATTTGCCACTTAAAGTTGGTAAATGCTTACTTCTGTTAAGAAACCTTCCTTCATTAACTAATAAAGCATTCATTTACTCATCTTTGTTTACTGGACACAGTGAGTATTTATCATGTGCCAGTAAATGTACTGGGTCATGGAGGACATGGAAATGAATAAGCCATGATTGCTACACACTGCTCTTTATAATCTAGAGACTGGGTCTGCAGAAAAACAGATATGTGAGCAATATTACCATAATTCAGAAGGATACACCATCAGTGTGTGTGTATCATACATAATGCTGGGACAAAAAAGCAAATAATTAATGATCCTCTTAGGAGGAATGGGGCCTGGTCTAGGAGGACTTCACAGAGGAAGCACGGTAAAAGGCCAAGTCTTAAAGGAGGAGTCTGGAGTATTCAAATCAACAAGGTGGAATGAGGTGACCACAGGCTAAGAATCCCAAGCCTACTGTACACTGTTAATCCCTTCACATCACATTACGTCAGGATACTAAATAATCTGTATTCACTGGAAGAGTATTTAGTACATTGCCTGTGGCTGGGTGAATTGGTCAAATCCTTTTAGAAAGCATTTTAGTAAAATAAAACAAGAACTATCCAACGGTCATACCTTCGATCTAGCAATCATATCTGTAAAAATCTATCTTGGGGAATCATTAGTAAATATGGGAAAGATTATATGCATTAAGACAGTATATATTAGATCATTAAAATATGGGAAGAATCGGAAAACGAGCCTCCAATGGGCTTCACTGGAGAATCAGCAAATCAACTATGGTACGTTTATTAGAAGGATCATTTATCATGCAGCTCTTAATTTTGAATATTATACGACAACTTGGAAATACTCATCTAATACTAACTGGAAAAGGAGCAAGAAATGTGTGCATATGTTTACAACTTTGTATTAAAATCATATACATAACAAAAAGGGTCTAAGAAGAGACAGCACCAAAATGCTAATAAAAATTGGGCTGAAATGAAGTAAGTTTGGGAGACATGCTCCCTTCTTTTCTCTGTTTTCAAACTTTCTATTACATGGTTTATTTGTTCCCTGATAGCCTGTGAAGAGTTGCGTGTGTGTGTCTGTGTGTGTGTAGGCGTGTATGTTTCGTTTAATCTACAGAACGAATTTCTCTACAAAATCGGGGTATGAACTTCTTCCTGAAGCCACTAAGTCTAGTTCTCGGGGTTTTTTCCTCTTCTCATTACTTTGTAGAGTGCCCAGGTCTGAACTCATAGTGGGTGTCCGTTCAGTGCTACAGTGGCTGGCAGACTGACCATATATCCCTACGCTCTGCTTTCCTGGCACCTCAAGACCACTGAGAGAAACAGCAGTACTCGACACAGCTTTTAAATGTGCTAGACACTCTTCTTGCACTTTGCAGATACTAATTCATTAAATACAACAATCCCATGAGGTAGATATTATTATTATTAATTATTTTATTTATTTATTTATAGCTAAAGCAAATTGAGACACATAAAAGTTAGCCACTTACCCAAAGCTGTCCAAATAGCTGGTCAGAGTCAGGATTTGAACCCAGGGCTCAAGTGTCTCTGCTCTTAAGGACCCAAAAAAGAGGAAGCGTGGAAATAGCCAGCTATCTGGACAGACAGGCAGACAGGCCAGAAAAACCTGCATGGACCACTGGGGGGATAGGGGGTGGGAGTGGGGGACTGGGGTTAGAGAGTAGGCATTGGGAGACAGAGCCCAGGGATTTTTAAGGTAAGCCCCTTCCCCAGTGGAAGCCTCAACCGCTGGCAGCAACTTCTGCCTGACAGGATGGAGACACAGAGGAGTGGCAACTGGAGTATGAGCGATCACCTCTGTGTAAACACCTGGTTCAGGGCCAGACAAGGGTCCGCGGTCAGTAGCACTCAGACAAAGGTACTACACATTTACCTGAACTGGGTCCTAGCCTGTTGTTCCTGAAGCAGATATAATGATTGTTCCTACTCGGGTGAGTTTATTTAAGATTACAAAGTACTGATTTTGCCCAGAATTCTAGAACCCCAGGACTAGAACAGACCTTTTATAGCCATCTACTCTAGACTCTGTCCATTCCTCTACCCTTCATATTCACACAATCTTATGAAAAGAAGAGGGGGAAATGTCCATGAGAAGTAACAAGCAGGGGACCTGGTGCACAGAGAGGCATCGGGGGCCCCTATACAAGTGACAAACCAGAGGAGGCAGGAGCCATTACGAGAACACAATGATATGCCCAAAGATAGAATACGGAGTAATTCTTCTGATGGATCTGACTGATGTTTCTTCACACATTCTAGATTGAGTAAATGTTGAGACGATGTGGCTGACCTCTTGGCCCTATGTTTTTAATTCATTAGTTCCAAATTTTGTGAAGACGATTCTCAGATATCCACCCCAGTAAAAGGTCAGGACTAGCCCCAAGCAACCAAGAGCTTGAAGGCTGCTAATCTAAGTTAGTACACTTATGAAGGAGAACTCACAGCTTTTAACCTACATGTGAAATGACTGTGTTCCACGAGCCTGTACTACATGTGCTCCTGCTTTCCAGCCTTTGCCAAGAACAGCAAGAGTCTCTATAACTAGAAATCTACCTCTCATCCCCTACACAAAACATCCCAACTTCTGAAGAAAAAACCTGACACTTTACCCAGCCCCACCTGAGTAGAATGGGGGGCTCTCCTGTATTTTCCATGTCAAAGATGTCTGTATCCTTGGCCTGAGTGTCTTAGGATTACTTTACTCTTCCTTAATGGAATGTCCATTTTTAAATTTCAAGTTTCATTCTTTCCCTTTCACTATTTCACATTTATCAATGACAGAAACCATGAGAAGGGACCTGAGACCAAACTTCTTACTTCATAGATGAGAAGAAGGCCAAGGAGAAGAGTGTATCACCCTAGTGTCAAGGTAGTAATAGAGTTGTTCCTGGTTCTCATTCCAGGGTTCCTTCTGACCTACCCTCATCACTCCCATGTGGCACTGAAAGTGACACTGTGTAGCCATGAAGCCCAAGAAGATGCAGAGACTGCCCCCATCATTTCCCTAACCCCTTTCCCTGCAGACCTCCATGCAGAACCCCCATGTCAACCTCCCCTAAGTGGGAGGAAAAATTATAGGATCTTACTCATCTCCATGTACTCTGGAGTCAGTCCAGTGTACGGCTCCAAGCTGTAGTCTAGGTCCCACTGCTCTGGATGCTTTGAGTGGGCAGAGTCAGTTTCTCCCGGTTCCGTCTCATCTTTCAGCTTCCGAAATAATTTCTTTAGTTTCCTGGGAAAGAAATGGACCAGTCATCAAAAGCCTCTGGCAGACAAAGTTAGTTCTAGAGACTGAAGGAGAAAACAACAACAACAACAAAATAAGGCTTTTTGACACTAAAGTCATCTCTGCTCCAAGGACAGAGAGGGAGGGACACTAAAGAGACTATTTTTCTCTCTAAGACAACATGAGGTTTTTTAACAGGATGATGAAAAGTTCCCCCCACAATGGGTCCACTTTCTTTAAACCCAAAGAAACTGAACTCTTCCTACTGTTTAAGAAGCAACAAGACAGTTGGCCCTTCTTGCCAAATGCTGAGACCACACTATTGTCCAATAGGTGATCTATCTACCCTCTTCGTGAGGAAGAGAGGATGTCTAGAGAGCACTAGAAAGATGCTCTCCTCCCAGCTCAAACGTTTTCGGGTCTTAATAACATAAACAGCAACATATTTCCATCAAAGCCAACCTAAATGTTGTCTACCACTCTTATGGGTTGAAATGAATCCCTCCAAGTTTCATATGTTGAAGGGCTAATCCCAGATGTGACTGCATTTGGGGACAACAGGACTTTTAGGAGGTGATTAAGTGAGGTCATAAAACTGGGGTCCTAATCCAATAGGATTGGCAGCCTTATAAGAAAAGGAAGAGACAGTGATCTTCCTCTCTCCACTATCAGGGGGGACACAGTAAGAAGATGGTTATCTGCAATCCAGGAAGGCGACCCTCATTAGAAACCAAACTCTGCCAGTCCTTGGTCTTGGACTTTCCAGCCTCTCAAACTGTGAGAATCACTACCTGTCAGGGTTTTTTGTTTGTTTGTTGTTTAAACAACAGGAATGAGTTTACTCACAGCTCTGGAGGCAAACAAAAGTCTGTTGCTTATGCCACACAGTCTATGATATTTTGTGATGGCAGCTCAAGTAGACTAGTCAACAAGTGAAATGATGTTTATAATACGATCCTTAGCATAATATCTGGACACAGTAAGCATTCAATAGATAATAACTTTTAATACTAAATGCTAAAATATGGGGCACCTGGGTGGCTCAGTTGATTAAGCATCTGCCTTTGGCTCAGGTCATGATTCTGGAGTCCCAGGATCAAGCCCCATATCGGACTCTCTGCTCAGTGAGAGCCTGTTTCTCCCTCTGACCTTCCTTCAGCTCATTCTCTCTCTCTCTCTCTCTCTCTCTCTCTCAAAAAAATAAATAAAATCTTAAAAAATTAAATGCTAAAATATGCCTGAGGATATAGTCCTCATGGTATATGATACACCATCACAGAGAATGAAATTAGGTAAAGGAACAAAGTACCAGTTCTTCTGATCAATCTAGAAGAAAGTTTCTAGGAAATAGTTGGGAGGAGAATTAATAGCAGAACAGTCAGAATCACAGACTTGAAGAGTTAAAGGGATTTTGAAGTCCATGCTCCATCCAATGCAGGAATTCCCCCCACATTGCCCACATGGGATCATCTAACCTCTATGCAGCTATTTCCAGAAAAGCATTCGCAATATCATTTACGTATGGCTTCCATTGTTATAATATGCTCCTGACAGTTAGTGGAAATCTAAATAATGTTTTGATCAGTGTCCAGTGTAATAATACCATTTGCTATCAAGAAAATGGGGTATAGTGGTGTAGTGTAGTGGGGGAAAGTCTGATCTTTGATGGCAGAAAATAATTACTTAAGACCCACTTTCACAGCTCACCAGGTGTATTTTCTGGGCCAGGCTATTAAAACTCCATAAACTTTGGGGTACCTGGGTGGCTCAGTCGTTGAGCATCTGCCTTTGGCTCAGGTCATGATCCCAGGGTCCGAGGATCAATCCCAGCATCGGGCTCCCTATTCCGCAGAGAGCCTGCTTCTCCCTCTACCATTCCTCCTGTTTGTGTTCCCTCTCTCACTGTCTCTCAGTCTGCCAAATAAATAAATAAAATCTTTAAAAAAACAAAACTCCATAGCTTTAATTTTCTTATCTATGAGAAAATAAATATTAACTAGTCCTTAGGGTCAGTTAAGGGAGATAATCTATGTAACATGCTTAACTTAGGGCTTATCTTTGTTCTTGTCATCACTACCACCACCATCACTATCACCACCACCACCACCACCATCATCATCATATCACATCACAGAAGCATCATCATCATCATCACAGAAGGATTTAAAGAATGAGTTGAGATCCATAGAAGCAGCAGTAAAATGCAATATTTCATGATAAAAAGCAAACAGTAATTCTGTGGTAATAATAAATTAAGAAAAACCTAGGAAGAGTCTCAAGTTTCTGAAGCCAAATAGTGTGGACTGGCTGAGACCCTGCCTGCAGGTCAAGACAGAAGGAGACGTGAAGAAAAAAAATAAAGGAGAGAGAGAGAGAGAGAGAATAAAAGAAATAAAGCAAAAGGAGAGAGAGGGAAGAATGGATGAAAGGGAGGTCCAGAATAAAAATTCAAATTGAGACTTCTGCTAGAGATACCAGTAATCAGAAAACTTGGCCAAATCTTTAGCAAAGAATAACCAGTGGTTTTAATTAAATATGGAAAATTGAGCACATACATATATCCCTTCCACTTCTGAAATGCTACTAAAATGACAGTGAATGAATTTTAAAATGTCTAAAACAACAAGGTTAAAGAAAAGAGTCATGAGTACAACAGGGTATGAGAGATATTAATAAATATCTTGGAAGACAGACAGTAGATAAAGGGGCTAGTAAAGCCCTGATGGCTGAATACCAAGTCCCTACAGGGAAAGACAGCAAAGAAAAGCAAGCCAACTCATGCTGCAATCTCAGAAGGACTCAGGAGTTTCAGGCACCAGGTATCGTCAAAGGCAGGCAATAGTGATTGGTCAGTGCACTCTTTAAGGAAGAGCAGACCCTAGTGTCTCTGTCTACCCATATTTCCCAGGTGACTACTATTTTCCCAATACCAGCAGGAGTAAAAAGTTTATTCAGAGGGAAAAATGAGCTGGGGAAATTTAGATCTGCAATAAATCCAATAAAATGATAGGAAGTTAAAAAATCAATAAACTCGCAGGAAAATTAGAAAAGACAAAAAAATGGACAAGAAAGAAAAGATAAAATTAATCAGTCTAGCAATTCCAACATTTAATCAGAAAGAGAAGACAGAGAAAACTGTAAGGAAAGTACAAGGCAATACAAGAAAATATCCCAGAGCTGAAAGATATGCATTGTCTGATTGGAAGGACCTACTCAGGATAATGCTAAGAAAAAGGACTTCCACCAAAGCCCGTCATCGTGAGCTTTCACCACTCTAGGAATAAAAGCTTCCATGTCCAGAGAGGCAGATTCTCCAAAATTTATTTGGAAACAAAAAAATAGAACTCTCAACATCAGCCCTTGACACTAGAAAATATTAGAAAAAATTATTAATATTGAGAAGGCAAATTATTTTTAGTAAGAGATTTTATACCCAGCCAAATTATACATCAAGTGCAAGGGAAGAATAAAGAAATGTAAACCGTGCAAAGTTTTAAAAAAGATATCCTTCTAGGCATCCACCCTCATTAAGTTCTGGGAGGCTGAATTTCACCAACCAAGGATATAAAGCAAGAAAGGAAACAGTGGAATCCAGCAAACAAGAAATCCACTAGAAAAAGGAAGTGTTGGATCTAACTGGATTGGTAGCTATGTAGAAGGTTTAGTGAACAAACTGTTTTGGTTTGAACAGGAGAATGAAGATTCCCAGAGGATGGTCTGCAGGCAAAAACATGACATCTGATGTGTTTAATGAGGTGATCTAGCAGGGAAAAGTGGACACTTAAAGAAGTGCTGCCAGTAATGTGCAATGAGTATTATGAAGGCAGAAATTCAGGTAATTCTGAAAGCAGAAAACTAACTTGATCTAAATCAGGGAAAGTTTGAGGAGATATGTAAACCAACTAAAGGATGAAAGATGATGGAACTATGGGAAAGAGGGAGAAGGTGTGTTCTAGGCAGAGGGATTATCTGTGCAATATTTGTTCAAAGGCTCAAGGCAAATATGAAAATGGCTCAGAGAAGGGACTGAAAAGAGTTCAAAATGCTCAGAGCAGATAGTAGGAGAGAAAAAGTGAGGAAACAGAAGAGTGAAAAGGTAGTGCACGTTCACAGCATGGAAGGCCTTGTCGGCCATCTTAGGCAGCGGCTGACATGAGAGATTTTGGCCACAGAGTCCACAGTGACTATAGTGGACATGAGGACAGACAGAGACGGGCTCAAGAAGCAGAGTTAAGAAGCTGGTAGTGACCCGTAACTGGGAAGGGAAGCAGAATGAGGAATAAGGACCATTCTGGGGTCTTCGGGATGGGTGTGGATGGTGGTACAGTTTGCTATGACAGGAACACTATTCTCTAGGGAGGCCATTTTGATGAAGGGGAGGAGGAATGGTTGAGGAAGAGGATCCCACGTGACGACTAAGTAGGGATATCTAGTAAGCATTTTATACATGGGTCTAGAGCCCTTAAAACAGGTCTGGATAGAAGCCAACAATAATAAGAATCATCCTAGAGAGAGGAACCAATACCCCAGCAATGAGCCCCACCTGTGGAGGGAGCACAGGGAAGGAATACCAACAGTCAAGGGATGGAGAGAGGGAGTGGAGCCTTCCAAGGGCAAGAAAGCAGCCGTTGTAGGAACAGAAGGTCAACTGCAAGCCCAAGTGGCAAAGAAGGGAAGGGCATAAGGGGAGTTTCAGGAAAGACTTCAGTCACAGTGTTACACACTGTGGGGAGGTCAAGGATGATGAGGGGGAAAAAAAAATCCTTAAATAATTCTTATGCACATTCCTTCCCAAAAAGTTCCCCTCCTGCAGATCTCAGTGAGCATTTAAAAAATTAATAAAGAAAGTCCCTCGAGAACAGGATTTAACAGGAATCCTGCAAATTGTATAACATACAGATGGGCCGTTTGGAAAAATTCACATTATGATTCCGACCGTATGATGCACTTGCTCGTTAAAATAACTCCTTTGATGTTACCCCCTTGTCCTTTTCATCTGCTCTGCTGTTTTTCCGTCCCTTTTTCATGACAGGTCTGAGAAACTGTCCGGAAGGCTCGGAGCCTTTCCTTTGCTTGTGCCCCGTGGGCTCACCCCAAGACCATGGTGATTGTCTGTCACACCTTAAGACCTTCCTGCCACAGGAATCTGGGCCCCAGGCAGCCCTCCTCAGACCCAGGCTCCGCACGCCTCAAGCCTTATCAGAGAAGGCAGAACCAAGCCCTAAATGGACCAAAGAAGAGGAACACAGCAACCTCTGAGCTATGTATTCTTTTCCTCGACACCTGACAAGGTTCAAATTTGTTCCTTAAACTTCTGATTCATGGCCAGATTCCACTGTCTTTGGGAACACAGACCTCCTTTGCCTGTGATGGCTTTAAAGAGAGACTGTTTTATGTCTTGAAATGTAGTATTTATCACATTTGGGGGGGAAAAAAAGGCAGAAAGTTTATAAAATCTTGCTGGCCGTATCCAAGGTACATTACAGCTATTTTGGGATATGATCTGGTGTTTTTAGTAAGAATAGGGATGGGGGACAGTTTGCTGGTGGGAGTATTCATGGATTTGCTCTGTCGACCTCAGACTTTACCTAGGAGAGAATCTGGCACTCAAAAAAGATAGCATTTTCTCTCTTATCAAAAAAAAAAAAAAAAGCTTCTTAAAAATGAAAGGCCCATTTCCAATTTTGCTTCAAGGAAGACTGGAGCGAAGTCGGATATAAAATTATGGTGAGAAGTTAGGACGTGGGGTGGCTTGTGTCAGGGGCTCCATGCGATCAGGATACAAAGTCTATCTTGCACAAACACATGTGGGAAAGGCGGGGCACAGGGGGGCAGGGGAGGGAATAGGAACCCCCATCAGGGGACTCCGGTAATAAATAGCACAAGATCCCATTCTGCCACACCGCCAGCCATGTCGGAAGTCATCCCAGAGGGAGCTGCCGGTGAGGGTTGTTCTGGGGCCTGTGATGTTTAAAACCATCCAACGTCTCTCTGGAAAGCATCTGTCGCAACTGTGTCAGGCCCCAGGAGCCTGGGGTTGCTGAGTGGGGAGAGTCCAAGGCCAGATCACGCAACCCAGTTTTATTTATTATCGTGTCCTCAATTAGTCACAGAGCTGCCCTTAAAGGGCCTACTGCTCCCAGCTTTACTGCATCCCTTTGAAGAACTGTGTTTCTTTCATCCCCAGGGCCTCGGAATCAGGCCTGGCCGAGGTGGGACTGCCACTGCCTGGGGGAAGGTGCCTGGACAAGCCAGGCTACTGCCCGGCTCTGCGGATTTCAGGGCAGATCCAGCACCTGCAAGATTCAAGGGGTAGCAAAGAAGAGTCTGAGCGAGCTGGCGAGGCTTATCTGGGTCCCCCAGAGGAGCTGTATGGTATCCACAGACATGCCTGCCTCTGCCCCAGCCTTGTGGAAACCAGTGGGATCAGCAGTTGATGCTGTTGCTTGAGAGCAACTTTCCGGAGCAACATGCACTTTGCACCTGCAGTTCACTGGGACACCTCTGGAGGTCGCTACACTTGGCCTTCATCTCATGAGAGCATCTGGCTGACTTCTTTCCTTCTCTGCGGTTGTTCAGCTCCTCAGACTGTGGTCAAGGAGAAAACCCCGGTCTGTGGCTGGCATGTCTTTAACAACACCCCAGGGCCCACACAGTTTTCCTTTATCAGAGAGAGAACGCAGATCTCAGGCCAATGTCATTGGTTCTTTAATTAATAGGGTTTACTTTGATCGCATTTCTTTCTACCGTGCTTTGCAATTCCTGGTAGCTGGGGGTGTTCGTTTTCTGTTTTCAGAAATGTTATGGATTTTAAAAGTGAGTTGGTCTAGAGGGAATGAATATGCAGATAGCTGTTTAGGTAGGTATGGAGGAAAAAAAAACTTTAAAAGTTCGTTCACAAATCACTGAAGTTGGGAAATAATGTCTTACAAGAAACCTACTGGACTCTAAGATTCTCAAGGGCATCAAAATTGTGGTTATAGTAATTTTTGCAAGATACGCCCACACACAGAATCTAGTAAGAATGTTTCACCCTCGAGGAGACAAATAAATTATTGCTATTGACTGGCTACTGATAAAAGCCAATTAGATAGTCTTTAATATTTTGAAAGTTTCTTTGGGAGGAATCTTAGAAAATCACTTTCAGAAGCAGATGATAAACATCTAACTGTATAATCTTTTATTTTTTCATCCCAAGTATTTTCTTTTTTTAAAAGATTTTATTTATTTATTTGTCAGAGAGAGAGAGAGAGCACACAAGCAGGCCGAGTGGCAGGCAGAGGCAGAGAGAGAAGCAGATTCCCCACCGAGCAAGGAGCCTGATGCAGGACTCGATTCCAAGACCCTGGGATCATGACCTGAGCCGAAGGCAGCAGCTTAACCGACTGAACCACCCAGGCGTCCCCATCCCAAGTATCCTTAACTAGTATAATCACCTAATTTCTCAGACTTGCTTCTGTTTTTAAAAATCAAATCTGGCCTCTAAGACTGATACTTATCTCCTCTGAGGAAAGAATCTGAAGGCACAGGAGTCAAAAGCCATTAGGCCCTGAACGGAAGAGAAAGACCGTGCTCCTGACTTGGTCTTTTCAATCTCATTCTTGGACTTGCAGCACTCACAAAGCATCACTTAAAAACATAAAGGCAATGATGTTCAGGGCCCCCAGGCTGCCTGGAACCCCGAAGAATGGTTCCTCCTTTCTTGGACTCCGTATTTTCTATTTTCTAGACAGCTGGGCATTCATCCAACCTTTATTTTTACATAAGCCATAGTGAATGAAAATCTTTTTAGGATAACTTTAACAAGGTCACATAGTGAGTATATTAAAAAGCTTCAATTTAAATCCAGATCTGTATGACAATCTCTGTCCTACTGAGATGAGCTACCTCCTCCACAAAATTCAAGACCACTAAGTCTAAGTTTTGTAATTTATACCTCTCCTTCCTCACTGCCATGTTCAACTGTCATGTCTCTCTTGACTGCGAAAGACTCCTTTTTATTCTCTTGCTTATGTCATGTTTCTCAATGGTGTCCCACGTAAGGGTATTGCCAGATGCTTGAACTCTGGATTGGGTGGGGTCCAATTTCTTGAGAGTGGGCTCCGAGTAGGGAGTGGAAAATCCAATAATCACCATCATAATGATTTCATGTGGCCAAACTCAGAAAACAACCTGCAGAACTACAAAGAGCTTTGGAGATAAAAGACACTGGGCCCCGGTAGAAGAATTTTTGCTCTAAATCCTCAGGGATTAATTACATATTTATTATTATGATTAACTACATATCTTATATAGTTTATATATATACATATGAAATTAACTACAGAATTATGTTGTATGTGTCCTCTAGCAGACAAGAAACTGAAATGAGGAATGATCTTCTGAAACAGAAGTGACCTGTATTTGGAAGCAGCGGTGTCCAGTGTCACTGAATAGAGAAGTTTGCTGAATGTCAGAGCTGAAATGAGAACACCTTAGAGAGGAGGACAGCAAGACTTAGAGAAGTGGCTTGCCCACAGCTTTATGAGTTGCCGTGCAATTGCCACCAATTAATGTGTGGCATATTAAACACACATCAAGCATAAACAAGAAAATTGAGCCTTCAAAGCAAACAGCCATGTGTTAATTTCATCTGTTATGGAGCCAATGGAGTTGATGGGTGAGGGGACATACCAATACATTGTCCAAACATACGCCTGAGCTCTTGTCCCTCCTATCCTCTATAAAAGGCCTCTGGGTCCAGAGTGAATGGACTAAGCAGTAGAGCAGATGTCCAGGGATAAGTAAGTCTCATGCCTGCAAGCTGTATACAATTCCGCCCAGAGCAGAGTAACGACGCACTGGAAGGACAGGTGTCGTCCCCAGATGTCTGGAGGAGAACAGAGACTTTCCTTTGTAGCAGGAGTGGAGGGGCTGCTCTTGGAGCTTCAAAGGAGCCAGATGTGGCTTGGTACATCTTTTCTTGGTCTGTATATTTTCTGGATGTTTATCCATAACAAATGTGGTCTCTCTCTGAGATGGTAAGCTTTTAGAGAACGGTGACCATGTGTTTCACCAGCTTCGCTTGACTATCTCCGAATGGCTTTCGATCAGAAAGCTAGGAACTGGGTACACTTTCAGAGGGTGGAGTTTCTCAAAAGTGATCACGTCCTGACTGATGACTGGAGGCTGGCTTAAGCAGGGAGGTGAGAGACGCCCAGACACGGACGTTCTTACCCATTCTCCTCCAAGAAAAACACACACCCAAGGGCTCCCGAGACTGTCTCAGAGTGAGGGCAGAAAGACACCTAAAATGGTACATGAACACCAAAAAGCCATAGAAAAAGCAAGATGGGGGGTGGAGGGGGCTTGTATTTTTCTTTGACCTGAAGGTAGATTTTCACTATTGAGTTTTTGTTTCTTTTAGACCCAGTGCCTGTGAGTCCACGTTTCTTCTCATGACTATCTCCACGCAATACCTAACTGAAAGAGGCCCTTCTGTGAAATCTGTATCGAACCACGGGGGACGGGAGAGAAGATCCATGTGAAGACCCAGTCTGGGCTTTACCGGTTCTGCATCCCTCCCCTCCTAAAATCACATAGCCCACAGCTCCTTAGGGAAATTGCTCTAAATTATTACACAATATTTCAAATTTTCGTGTTCACTTATATCCACTATGATGAGATTTTGTTGTTGTTGTTACTTATTCAGTGGGAGGACAGTGAGCATTAAATGTATTTCACTCTCCGAGGTCCAAGCTACCTGACTCCTCGCTCTGCCACTTAGCCATTATGTTACCGCAGCAAGTGCTTATGAATCTTTCTAAGCCTCAAACCTCCCAAATCAGATCAGAAAACAAGTCTTGTGGGAGGGGCCCTGCCTCATGGGGAAGACTATTCACCAGGAGTAAACAACAAGGATCTCTGAGAAGAGGAGGCTGGGAACATTGTGCTGGAAGTCCGGCCCTGCGGGGGGAGAGGAGGAGGAAGAGGGGTTTGTTACATACGGGACTCCGATCTCAAAGATGTTGTTCTGGATCAGCTGCTTCCCCAACATGATGATGCTGAGCTGAATGCAGAGCTCCATGAGGCAGCCCCCCGGAGCACACTGCCCAGAAAAGAAGATCACAGAAGACTGGTTAGATTGAATGGAGCTCAGAGAAGAAAGGGCAAGAAGTGAGGCACGCTGCCGGGGAGACGGGCATGACTGGGGCCCGGGGCAGGGCGGGGGGCACCGACCCACCACCAGCCAGGCTGTACTTGCCTCTTCCATGCGGTAACCATCAAACACGTAGACGTAGCTTCCAGGTCTGCCCACGAACCTGAAGTCCAGAAGTGTGGGAGAGTTAGGGAAGAAGGTAGGGCTGCTGGAAGGCCTGCCTTCTGAACGGATGAGGCAGTGGCCAATACCCTCGTGGAAAGAACTAGCCAGGACAGCCGCTAAATCACCCAGGCGTGGGGCGTGTACACCATGTTATCGGCTAGCTGTCACCTGCACCATCGACGGTTCACCTCTCAACCTGAGTTCCAGGAGACAGGGGCTGAGGCTGGGACTGGCAAGGGACAGGGGCTGAGGCTGGGGCTGGCAAAAGGGGCTGGGAAGGTCCGATGTATGGGCATCTGTGACAGTTTCTGAGCCTCAAGACCATGAGGTTTGGATTATCCCTAAGTGTACTATCTGTTCACCTTCTTCCCTAACTAATGTCAAGAACTGAGTTCTGTTCACAGCTCCTCAGTGGGAGCTTCTGATCTCCCAGGAAATGGAGGGGGAGATAGGCCAAAGTCACAAGTAGTGATTCCTGGGATCAGAAAAGAAAAATTCAGACTTCTTACTGAGAATATTCAAAGGCACGGAAATAGCCAGCCTCCTTCCTCCTCCAAGTAGGGTCTACCTTATTGGAGGACAAGACGACGGAGCAGGTGGCAGGGAGGTCAAGAGGAAAAAGCCAATCACAGAACCAGCCAGGTAATGAGAAGACTCCTTCTTGAACTGTTACCCCTGATCCACCTGTGGAAATCCTACCCATCTGTTTAAGGCTCAGCTCAAATCTTTCCTTCTCTGTGAAGTCTTCTGTCTCTGCTCACAATTAAGTATTTCCCCGACACTTCCTTAATACTTCTCTGATGGCAACTCATTACACGGGTTGTTAACAATACCATCTCTTTCAACAGACCACAGATTTATCTAGAGGGTCAGGACCCTATTTTTTGGCCTAGAATATCTATGTATGAAACTTTCTATCGATATTAAATCTAGAGAGAAAGCACTAGTGAAGTATATATTCATTAATATGAACAGTCTCTCTGCTACTCTAATTTCATAAGGGTCAAGGGCAGAGATCCCTGGAAGGGGGTTGTGGTTTTGTCACAAACCTATTTGTAAGAAACTATCAAATAAGCACAATAGTAGCTCTTGTTACAGATGCCTGTTTGATGAGATGTTGGTCGTAGAGATGCTTTCCTGACAAAGTTAATGCCTACTGCGAAATCTCCTTATAGGCAGCCAACTGATCTGACCATGAGAAATAGTTATTGCAAGTGATTTTACATCTAGACATTTTGCATAATACAGAATCTGACCAGATTCTTTGTTGCTGGTTCTTAGAGAATCACCTAAACCTTTAGAATTTCCCCAGAGGATTCTCTTTGTTATTCACGGTGGGCTCTTGGGACTATACCTAAATTTATGCTAATGAGGACACAAAAACCAACTGTGTGAGTGCAGAGTTGGGCCTTTGACCCAGGTAGTAGCAGCCCAACCTCAGGAGCTGAGGGTGGGGGATGGGGGTGGGGTGGGTGGGGGTGGGTGGGGTTGGCCCTGAGCCCAGTCACATGGTAAATGATTCAACCAATCAGACCTACATACTGCAACTTTACAAATTCTGGACACAGAGGATTGAATGAGCTTCCTGGGTGGTGGGACACATCAAAGTGCCAGGAAACTAGTGCATCTGCAGGACCTGGAAGCTTCTGTTTAGGACCCTCCTAAACCTCACCCTATGTGCCTCTCCCATTTGCTGGTTTGGATTTGTACCCTCTTTCTATTGTAAGTACAGGACATTCCTGAGTTCTGTGAGTCATTGTAGAAAATGAGCAGACCTGAGGCGTTAGTGGTCGTAGCCAGTTGGTCTGAATCAGGAGCAGCACAGGTACCCCAGAGCCTGCAGCTCGTGTCCGGAGTAAGGGCAGTCTCGTGGGAGACTGTGCCCTTAACCTGTGATGTCTGTGCTAACTCAAGATAGCTAGTGTCCAAAAGGCATTGCAAGACCTAAGAGCCATTCGCCAGACCTGAAATTCCCTCCTATCTCATGCTCGAAGTTGGGAGTCCCAGATTATTCTGATTTCCTTTGGAGCCCAGGGTCAGATCCTGTAGCTTCCCTGGTTATCACAATCTGAAGATTCTAATCTAAAATGATGTAACACTAATGCCACTACTTCACGAACAATGTGGTGGGGCTGGAAGAAGGTGTACACTGGCAGTGGGCACAAGCTAACTCTAGCTGGGGATCCAGTCTTAGGGACAAGCTGCCCTTCCATGTATGACACCACTGTACTCACCTCCCCTTGAAAAAGGCCACATAGAAGATGGGTGAGTAGGCATTGACAAACTTCAGCAAGAAAGCTTTGAGTATCAGTCGTTCTTCAAAAGTCTGTTCTGTTTTTGGAACCTCTGAAAGAGAAGAGCAAAGCTTGTAAGACTGAGAGACAGATTTTTTTTTTTAAAGATTTTATTTATTTATTTATTTGACAGACAGAGATCACAAGCAGACAGAGAGGGAGGCAGAGGGAGGGGGAAGCAGGCTCCCTGCTGAGCAGAGAGCCCAAAGCAGGGCTCAATCCCAAGACTCCGGGATCATTACCCGAGCCGAAGGCAGAGGCTTAACACACTGAGCCACCCAGGTGCCCCAAGAGACAGATTTTTCACCTCTTCAGAGTTTTAATCCCGACTACATGAGCTCTCAGCTCTCCTTCTTTCAGAGTAGAAACCAAGAGATCGGTCTCTGGCACATTAGAATTGAATTAATCTGGGAGGTCCCAAATGGGTTGCCAGGTACTATGAAGCTACAGAAGGCAAAGAGTGTGCACAATCATCATCTTTCTCCCTCTACTTCCCTTCTCTTATGCCATCTGAGCCGGCAGAACTTCTTCCAACCACGCTCACCTCATCAGGGGGGACTCTGCTTTTAACTGTGCGATTACCACTTCTATAAGATTCTAGTTGAACCAAAGTCCCTGGTGAAAATGCCTTGTTAACCAATGAACTAGAGTCAATAGGCAGCAAAGACGTGTCTTGGGCACCACGACACGGTTCTTCCTTCTTGTGTCTTCATTTCCGACAGGAAAGCCTGCATCTGCACGCCCTCTGGGTAGACCGGGGCACCTTGCATTCACGCGTTCAAATGATGATGGACCATCAGATAAGCGAAACAAACACAAGCCTAATGTCTCCAAATCGGGGGACACAGCTCCAGCGAGTCCTATGAGGTTCAGGCAAGGAGTCAGCCCATAATTCCCCAAGAAGCTTAAGAAACCCTGGGCAGAAACCTCCCTGATGCCTTCAGAAGACTCGAGACCCAGGGGATGCTGTGGTGGACAACGGGGCCGAGTGTTTGCTGGGGACTCATGGATCGTGACAAATGGCTTGGCAAAGATAAGAGATGACAGGGCTACACTTCAGGGGCAGAAAGCAAGCACAACCCCTGCATTGTGTACTTGAAAGTGTGCCGAGGGCAGGGCAGGGCCAAAGCACCACGACCCTGCCAGCTGGAAGGCCCTGTGCCCCGATGAGGTTGGCGCACAGATTTGTCAGTGCCTGCCCACCTGACTCACACGTAGTTTAGTAGACATCTTTGGAAAAGCGGATGCAAAACTCGGTTTCTTCTCCTGATATTCCCTTCCCGGACCCATCCCCTTATGTACAAATCCTTCACATCCTATCGCAATCAGATCAAATGTTGCCCGTAATCTCCTCCCCGAAGCCTTCCCCAATGACTTCAGAGGGTGGTAATCTCTTTTTCTTCTACCGTATTTTATATTTCTCAGTATTTATGACCTACCTCCATGCCTTCCAAAAATCACAACAGGACCTTTCATTGATCTTCTTAGTTGGGGTTACCTGCTATGTCAAGAAGTAAGTAGTTTGGGAATAAGTAATCTATTTGGGAAGTGCTCCCAGGAAGCCTGGTGAGGGAGTGCGGCAGTGAGACAGAGAAGGGAAGGAGGGCAGCACAGATGTGCTCTGAACAACTGAATGCCACAGGCGACGGGGGCTCAGGTCCCCTGGGGACCTTGTAAGAGACTGTGAAATTATTACCCTGAGGAACAAGCAAGTGCAGTCCCTCACTGGGTGATGGGTACCACTGGACTTGACTCCCTGGCACTTCTGCCTCATCCTGTGCAGGGGCTGAGCTCACAACTGGAGATCGCCTGTAGGCAGAGAGCTGTGGGGACCCCCAGGGAAGCCAAAGGGACATGTGTGCTGTACCTACTTATGCGAGGGGGGTAGCACAGCTCACTACAAAGAGAGACAGCCAAGGTCCAGAGAAGTGAGAGCCTTGCTCTAGATCACACGGGGAGTAAGTTCAGGTTACATAAGAGTTCAGGTCTGAACCCAGATCCCCGTCTCCAAAGAGACACCACCACACTGTGAAATCAGGACCTTGGACTGCTGTTTCCATCACACCTCTTGTTCCACCTCCCCACCCTCCAACACCGGCTCACAGGATAGGGACCTAAGAAATATTTCTGAGTGTTCAGGTCACATTCATTGAACCCCAGCTGGGGGCTGCCAGGATGAATGACCACTCTAGCCTTCCTGCAAGGAGCTTTCTTTACCAAGGTCTCTGGGGGAGCCTTTTGCAAACTGCCAGGTCTTTTCAAGACTTAATCTGTGAGTGGCAAGGAATCTTCTCCCCTTTTATCATGGGGATCTTAGGGAGAAGAATGCAGGGTTTCCATGACCTGTTTTCCCACAAAGCACAGAGAGCCCCTCATTCATTTGCAATCTTAGAACACAGTCCCGAGGATGAGAGGTGATGCCCAGGAGCATCAGTGGTGGTCCAAATGCGAGCAGAGACCTACTGAGGAGACTGCCGCATGTGGATGTCAGCCCCTGGGAACCCATAGCCCTGGGAGAGGCCTTGAGAACCCCAGAAAGCTTAAGTGCTACTATCTGTGATATCTGTGATAGTGCTACTATCGCAATTCTGATCCTGGCCCAGATTTCTCCCTAAGGCCTGGGGAAATGAGAGCTACTCATTCTCTAGTCATGTCCTAGCCCCCGTGAACCCTAAGAAACATGGCATCACCCTAGGCAGCCAGCAACACTGAAAACGGATTCATTCTCCGGGAGCCTTAACATCCTGAAGCCTACTTAAGTTTGGCTACGCTCTCGAGCAGGCCTAGAGGCCCTGGCAGGCCAAGTTGAACCTACAGAGCACCTAGTCATGCTATTCTGGGCTCAGCTGTATGTTGATAGCAGTGAATACTTGGCTGTTTTGTTCCAGAGATGGCCATAGGGACAGATTTGCGCATCAGACACACCTGACTTCAAATGCAGAGTGTAGTTAGAGGAATGAACTTATAGAGGAAGGGTACCGACATCTCCCTCACAAGTTGTCCAAGACAGCATAGGATGTTGACAGAGCCCTCAGCCCAGGACCAGGCAAGTGCTGGACCTCAATAAACAATAGCTCCTGTTGTCCTAAATAGCGTCCTCCAATGCCGTCATCTCCTCCAAGCTGGTAGCCCTGCTTTCTGCAGCACAGTTGGGCTGTCTGTGGCCAGGCATTTGTGTACAACTCTAGACCCTAAGGTTCCGGGCTTCATTATCATGTTGACTAATGAGTACTCTACCACCCAGTGGGGAGGACAGCTAGTAGGTGACCCTGTTGGCACGTAGCTGCAAAGGTCTAATCAAAACAGCCTCTCCGCCCACCTCCCCAGAACTCCCAGCGCATGCTTCCTGAAGTCCCCCAGACAACTTTGGAAATAAACATTGTCTGCTAGGGAATCTGGAGACATTGCCATAATTTTATAGGAGATGAAGCTGGAAAAGTCTACCGTGCTATCCCTCAGCTGGCAGACGGCCTTGTGGTTTTCTCCTTCCTGCTATGCCTGCACAGCCCCATGAGCTAGAAGGGCAGCCAATCCCACACAGCCTTGCCCAACAAGCATTTGGAAGATGGTCTGTACTCACCGCTCACAGTGAACACTGCGACTTCTTCAGTTTAAGGATGTTAGCAAAGCCCCACAGATATGTCGCCTGTAAGGGCTTTTCCATCCCCGCTATGATGTCTGCCTGACAAAGAAGCCAATGTGTCCCTATTGGATTCATGCTTCTCAAATCTTTGCTGGGCTCAACATCCTTCTTTAGTCTGATTCCTATTTTCCTTGACAAAAGGAAGTAACACCGAGGCCCAAGAAATACCTGCCATCCATTTCTAAGGTCACTTTCCATTTTAAGATCTCGTGACTCCCATGTGGCTGTTAACCTTGGCTTTCCCTAGCCCCACGCCACCCCGGCCCCACCATGCATGGTGTGGATGGCTTTTCCACAATGAGCACAGTGCAGCAGATGGGCCCGACTAAGCATATTTATTGAATGAAGGAATTAGTGACATGAAAAAAATATGATTTAGAATAATGAAAAAATATTTATCATTTAATAAAAATTCCCTGTCGCATTCCAAGGGAGGACCATTGCCTGTGGGTATGAAGTTACAAGAAAGCAATAGCCAAAAGAGTGAAATCTCCCTCATTTCAATTTCAGTTTCATTTAATTAATTTAAATTTCCCCACCTTACCCACAAGATAAGAAATGGGGGTGTTGGAGCTGGATGCAGGACCCAGAAGGGCTATAGCCCCTGACATGGGAGGGGCAGGGAGGGGGCAGGAGGTGAGGCAGAGCTGCTGCCAAAGAAGAAAATGTAAGTGATGGGGGAGGGGCAGAGGCACCCAGAAGAAATGTTCCTTCACTTCCCTGTTGAAGAAAGAAGGAAGGAGGAAGGAAGGGAGGAAGGGGGAGAAGGAAAGGAGGAGGAGGGAGGGAAGGAAGAAAGGGAAGGGAAGGGAAAGAGGAAGGACAGAGGGAAGGAAAGGAAGGGAAGGGAAAGAACGGGAAAGAAGAAGGAAGGAATGGGGAGAAGGAAGGAAGGGGGGGGGAAGGAAAAGGTTTTCAGCGCTATTTTGAGCCTTTGCCCAGTATACCAGAGGCAGCCAATTCAACAGTAACAACCCCTTCTTGTCTCCCATTTTAAAATATTTGGGGGATAAGAAAATTAAAACTTATCTCACCCAAAAATGAGTAATCAGGTCTAAGGAGCTGAAAATTTAGAAAACTTGTCTTGTAAATGTGGCAAGGAGGGGATTAAGAATGAGGTACAGAGAGGCACGTGTCTTTGATTTTCTTTTATAATCTCCTTGGAACTCTCCGTGTTCAGATCGCTCAATCCCTGCAGGAATGTCCTCCAAGTTCTTGGGAAAGAGAATCCGATCCTTTTGGGATGTTTCACTCCAACTGGAAATGAGTGGTTCCCTTCCTCCAAGCTGATAAATCAGGGGCCTGGTTATTATTTATTAGTTTCAGTTCTAAAAAGAGCCTTTGCCTGTGTTCTTAGGGCCATGGGCCACCATAAATAATGGGCACTTCCAATAAACAATCCAAATCCCCTTGAAAGGCCACTAAATCAGCTGGATGCCCCCACCTCAGAGAAGCTCTGCAGCCACGTTCTGGGCTTTGCTGAGCCGTCCAGGGAACACCCCTCAGGGACGTAGATAACCGGGGGTGGGGAGTGTCAAAGCCCAAGGCTCCAGTCGGACTGCTGGATCTCTCTCAGTGGCCAACACAAGGAGCCTCAACTGTCTACGACAAAGGCTACATGACTCGAGAGATAGAACAAGTTCTCCACTTGGGATGGGGATGATGTCTTTAGACCAAGAAGAACAATCTGTAGCTCAGGCCACTGGCAGGATCCCCTCGTAAGATACAGACCTCTAGAGGGGCCAGAACCGAGCCCATGAGAAAACAGCCCAGAGCCTTGTGCTTCATGAAATTCCGAACACAGTGCCTTTAGACTGCGATGGCTACAGGGGTGCAGGAGGGGCGTCAACGTGGAGACCATGGGAGCAGGTAGAAGGCAACCCCTCTCCATCCTTATTTGCTCCCCAAATCCCGTGTCTCCCAGTCACCCCACCTTGATTAGAGGTCTTCTGAGGGTTCCACCTCCTCCTGACCTGCTGAGGCAGATTTCCAGGAGAGGGCAGATGCTGTCCCAGGACCAGAAGGGCAATCGCATTGAATTCCTGGGCTGAGCCATTACCCAAGCCCCCTTTCTCTGAAGTGTTAAACCCCTGGAGCATTGTGTCATGAAAAAATATGAGTACGAATGACCCAGCTGTAAACTACCTTGGAAAATAATTAGTATGAAAGCCCAAGTTAGTCCCAGGGGGCCAGCTCAGAAGTCCACGTCCCCAGAGATCCATCCTAATTATATGAAAACAGCATGGCCCGCGAGAGGATGCCAGCTGCAGGGTCTGAATTTTCGAGAAGCAGCTCAGTGTCCCCGAAGTCCCGGACATCCAGCCAGAGCAGATACAGCGATGGTGACAAAACGAAATGAGATGTCCAAGTGTGTATTTAACCTAGTACCAGCCCTGACCTTCCCTCTATTTATGTGTGTGTTTGTGGGAGCGCGGGTAGGCGTGTCTCAGCCTCCTGCGTGATGTTGTTGCCTTGTTTGCACCATCGCCAAAGGGAGGGCATCACCATAGAGGAAGCCAGCCAGCTGGGTAATTAAGCAGCCGGTGCATTGCCGAAGGGATCGGAGAGCCCCAGAACTGGAGGTTAAGTGTGGATGCTCCTGTAGCCCACGAGAGCGTCTTAGTGCAGGGGATCCCCCCTGTTAGAGTCAGGAAGATGACTCCAGTTCCCAGAGGGATGGGAGACCTACTATGCTGTCCAGCAGCTTCGCCCAAGGTGACAGCACCCCAGGGCACCTCATTTTAAGAAAGAAGGAGACTAAGTAGGCAGGAAGCTCCTGGGGGAGCTTATGTTGGACTTCCTGCTAGTAGGAGAGAGGAGTGCTTCCGTGGTTCACTGGAAACATCAAAGAGACATGTTCATAGTTAGAGCTCAAGTTTGGGAAGGGATCCTTGCCAGTTGTATTAATCTATTATAAGTAGCATGTTACTAATAATAGTTTCCTATAACTGGAATGAATTGTGCCACGAACTTGGGCTATAACCATGATCAGCTCCCTTTTATTATTAGCAGCGGCCTCCCATGCCCTCGTCCCTCCCAGACAACATTCATAAGACCTCACGCCCACAGCAGCGAGCGGGCCCCCAGACAGTGGCAGGATCCCCTGGAGCCACACCCTTCCCCTGGCCTCACAGATGGCCAGGCAGGAGGCTCTTCCTCCCCCATTGCCTGAGGCCACCCAGGGAGTCTGTAGCTGGTGGCAGAGCATGGACCCTGCAGACCTCTCAGGCCAGATTTCAAATTACCAGCACTACGGTCTCCACACGCCCCCAAACCCCACCCCAGGAAGGCACACATCCCTGCCCACACACATCCACATGCATCTCCACGTATCCCTCCTGGGGAAAGTACGTTCCTGCTCCCGAGCAGGCTCGGGCCCCAGTGAAGCCACCTCCCCTTGTCCCCACGCTCAGAGCCAACAAAGCAGCGCTTCCCCCTGACTCTGAAAACACACGTTGTCCACATCTGATGGAAAATTAAACCCACGCATGAATGTTCAAGATGTTCTTTAAAAGAATTTTCGATGTCTGACAGCCTCTGGCGCTGAGCTTCCTCCCCCTTTTCCCCTTCTCTCTCTCCTTCTCCTTGACAGTAATAGACTGACTTTCCCCTGGGGAGAGCTTAGAACTGGCTACAAAATTTTACACTGAGGCATTTCAATTCTTCGAAAAAAAATTTTTTTAATTTAATAATGCGTGAGGGACCCCAAAGTCTGTGAACCTACACAGGTGTCCTCGTGTGTGCGGGCCTAGGAGGCAGGGGACAGGGCACGCAGGGCTTGTTCCCTCTGAGTCCCCCTGCTCTCTGGAGACCCCTACCACCTGGCACCCATGTGGGTGGGGGCATTGCCTTGTAAACCTAGAGCCTCTCACGGTGTTTTCTTTTCCTTTCTCAACACCTCTGAACTTTCCTGAGATTAAGGACAGCTACGTATTACCAGACTGTAGAGCGTCTCACGGTCCCTGCACTGAGGCCCAGCTCACCCCCACTACCCCAAGACCTTGGGCCTGTTCTTCATCTCTCTGTGGCTCAGTCTTCTGACTCTAAGATGGACATGTTAAGACTCCCGACATCCTGGGGGCTCTTCTGGGGATTAAATATACTGATAAACAGAAAGTGCTTTGAGCAGTGTTTGGCAGGTGTGCGCGCGCGCGTGCGCATGCACACACACACACACCCCACTAACCACGTGCTCACGAGCCAAGCTCCTAAACCTCCTCAGGCTTCCCAGAAGTGAAATGAAAGCAATGACCAATTCCTGGCCCTACGGTGAAGATTCGGTGGCACAATATATGTGCTATGCCCACCGGTGCCCCACATAGGTGGTGGGAGCTCCATTACAACCAGGTCCTCTACCCTACCCCCTCCTTTTGTTCACGTCCCTGCCCCAACTCGGGGCCTCCAGGGCAGCAATGCAGCAGGACATTCGCAGTGTTTAAACAACTCACAAACACAGCCATTTTCAGAATTGGAAACTCTGACTGGACACAACCACCATTCTTTGAGGACCTACAAGAAGCCCAACCCTGTACCTGGGAGAGTGAAGGGTGAACTGCTCAGCTCCACATACAACCAGCACTGCACACACATTTTTGGAAGGGAGAGGAGGAGGAGGCAGAGGTGGTGGGGCTAGAGATCAAGACTTATCCTGAGACAAAGGAGCGGCTGGCACCTGGGTGATTTGGTCTAGAAGCCCGCTGTGAGCCCTGCCTCCCCCACTCTGCCTCCAGCTAGAAGAATGTCCACAGCTAGAGTGCAGACAGGCACCCCTTCCAGGCCAAGGCGAACCCATGCCTACATGGGGCAGGGGAAGACCCTGCAGTTTT
Source organism: Lontra canadensis (assembly GCF_010015895.1). NCBI lineage: Eukaryota > Metazoa > Chordata > Mammalia > Carnivora > Mustelidae > Lontra > Lontra canadensis. Next base: position 10,488,718 of record NW_022631047.1, on the reverse strand, counting down.
CGGGAGCACTAGTTCTGCTCTCTCCATGTGGGCTCAGGAGCTTGCTGCCTCAAAGGCATGCTATCTCCCCATGTCCCAAGGAGAAAGCTGCTATGGTCTGCGTGTTTGTGTCCGTCCCAAATTCACATGCTGAAAACCTAATCCCTGATGTGACAGTATCAGGAGGTGGCGCCTTTGGGAGGATGGAGCCCTCATGAGAGCGATCAGTGCCCTGATTAAAGAGGCTCCATAGAGCTCCCTACTCCCTCTGCCATGGGCAGACACAGCCAGACATCTGTGGCCTGGGACAGGACATCTTCCCAACTCTGCCGTCATCTTGATCTCGGACTTCCAGCCTCCAGGGTAGAAAATCCATTTCCACTGTTGATACCCACTCTGTGGAATTCTGGGATAGCAGCAGAACAGAGTAGGAACAAAGCAGACCCCTCAAGCTCATCCACTTGGTGACCTTTGCCACCTTACCTCATCCCCTGGCCTCCCAAGACAGCTAAGCCCTGGCTGACTGGTCTGGGAAGCTGACGTCCTGATGTCCTGGCCAGCTCTGGTTTGTTTCCCATTCCTGGAGGCAGAGCCTTTCTTAGAACCACCACCTGGGACCCCTTTAAGAATGAACAGATCAGGGGCGCCTAGGTGGCTCAGTGGGTTAAGCCTCTGCCTCCGGCTCAGGTCATGATCCCAGGTCCTGGGATCGAGCTCCGCACTGGGCTCTGTGCTCAGCCAGGAGCCTGCTTCCTCTTCTCTTTCTGCCTGATTCTCTGCCTACTTGTGATCTCTGTCTGTCAAATAAATAAATAAAATCTTAAAAAAAAAAAAAAAAAGAATGAACAGATCACTGGAGACCATCCTGTCCTACCCATTTACGGGGATCCTCACAAACTCATCACTGATGTTACTGAACCGGACTGCACATCTTATACAGAGGGTCTTGGCCACCAAGGCCCCGAGCTTCATTCACTTTTCCCCAGGAGCCCCATCCCTCCACCGCAGGTTCTAGCTCATTCCCTGCCTCACCAGTGCTGCGCAGCCACCAGATAACACTGTGTCTTGCACTCAAGCCAGTGACCATTGTTACAAGGCAGCCAAGGAGACAATCACTGTCTTTATCTACCACTGCAGAGCCAACTCCTAGCAAATTCTGGGGTTTTTTGGTGACAAATATTTGTGGCAAGAATGGACCTCGGATTGGCTTGATGTCTGAGCCTGTTGGGAGATGCTCCCAAGAAATCAGTCTTCACCACCCAGCCTTGCAGGAAACACTTGGGAACTTGGGGTTGTTTACACCAGCTGCTTGCACCCGGTGAGCAAGGCGGTCGTCACAGCCTCCTCATCAATCAGGAGCTCTGGGGCAAGAAGCCAGATGGGTATTAAACCAGCGTGAGAATAGCAAAGGAAGCCCCTAAGTCCAGCAGAATCCTCGTTCCATTAGGTGGCATTATTCACAGCTTTCTGTCCCCAGGGAGCCCTTGGGGACTCTGCAGCCACACCTCTGCCCGTAGGTGCACCGGCCACCCCACTGGGCACCTCCACCTCCACTTGTTCATGGACTCACACCCACCCTCTGCCATTAAGGACACGTCAAGTCTTCTGATGCCTTGGTTGCAGCTCTCAGTCACTGGCCCATCAAGACAACTTTGCATGTACGTTCTTCACCTCAAAATTTCCTCAAATCCTCCGGTAAACAGGAAATCCCCAATGCATAAATGCTCGCTGTAGCACCCACCGTGACTAGCAGGGTGCCTAGCCTACGGGCATTTCTTGAAAACAAATTTTCGAGGGCACCAATGGAGAGAGAGATGGATTTAGCCAATAAAGGCATCGACAAAGCTGTGCTAAGGTCTACTGGGAGGCAGGCCCCATGTAGTGTATACAAAGAAATGGCAAGCGCGAGCGGCTGTCCTTCAGGGCTCGGCGGCCTGGCAGGAGCCAGCAGCAGTGACCCTGCCCGCTCGCGGAACGTCCACGCACTTCCACACATTTCCCCGGCTCTCCAGCCAGGCCGCTCCAGCCAGGCCGCTCCAGCCAGCGTGCCGTGACCGGAAGTGAGGGAGGCACTTCCGGCCCGCAGCGTCTCACAGCCAACATGGCATCCGCGTGAGGCTTCTGTGTGAGCCCACGCCCCATGCCCTGTTACGCCGGACATGGAGCATGAGCGGGTACAGATAAACAACTGCGCATCACGCACCTGAGATTTTGAGGTTAGTTTTTTTACGCTGGCAGAGCCTCATCTGTTCTAAGACTCGTAAACACAGACACGAGTCCAGCGATGAGAAAAGACGGGGGTGGAGCAGATAAGGCGCCCAAGCTTACTTGTACCTGCTAGTTTATGGGCCACCAGTCTATGGTGTGGTGTCCCCTCTTCCTAGAGACTTCCCTCCAGGTGTGTGGTGTGCTGGTGCCTTCCTGCCGCCCCAGTCTCAGCCACCATGTTACCACCTCCACGGGCCTTTCCCGACCACCTGACCATAGCGCACAGCACCACACGACGGTCCCATGACTGTTCTCACCCTCTGGGGAATGTTCCCGCTCACTGCCTATCTTTCCCTTATTACGGGGTAAGCACGGTGAGACCAAGGGCCATGTCTTCCTTGTCTATGGCTGTTTCCAGAATTGTGCCTGGCACAAAGCAGACGTTCCACATCCGGATGTGGGTGGACTAGGGAACACATGATCTGCACCGGAGTTCAGAAGCGGGTATGAGGAAACTCCCCGAGGCCTGAGTGTCCAGAAAAGGATACGGGAGGCAGGCCTCTCGAGGTCATTTAAAAGGAGGGTCACTGAGGGCTGTTAGAGTGCCTACAGCAGCCTAAGCACAACACAGAGGTGGGAACCAGGGTGATTGCGTGTGACCGTGAGTGGCATGGGTTGCCAGGGTGGAGGAGGACACTGGGAAGAAGGTGGCCAAGGGCCTCAAATGCTAGTTGATATTTGACCCAAGACCAAAAGGAAGCTGGTGGTGGGGGGAGGGGTGCTGACGGGAGTGGTTCTCCCCTCCCCCAGCCCAGGGAGGTTTGAGAAAGACTGCCTGGGCAGGATTTCTAAGCTAGAGGCCCAGAGAAAGGGGCTAAAGACAACGGCACAGTCCTTAGTCCTTAGGCTATGACAACAGCTGACACAGAGGGGACGACCCATGGACAGGAAGGAGGAAAATGACGAAGAAAGGACCAAAAATTTTCATTCCAGAAAAGCACCCTGTTTGCTCAAAGCCACACATCTGTGGGAGTTGGGAGGGAGAAGGAACCAGGCCCAGTGCTCAAAGTTTCCTTCCACTGGGCTCCCAAATTGAGTGGCCCCTCCACTATACAAAAGCACCTCTCTGAGCCCTCTGGGAATATCCAGTATAAGGCAGACAAGAGCAGCCATCTGGGGACGAGGCCCATGTCGGTTACTGCACGGAGACCCAATACACCACTTCTCTCCAGACAGTAAGAAACTCATGTCAGCGTCACACAAAAGGTATTTGCATTTCAGAGGGACAATGTGAGTGTGAACCTTAGTAAAATGAGGATCTAATACTTCCCTTGCTGACCACACACAGTTTTTGTGAGGATAAAATGGGATAATGGAATTCTTTTAAGTTTAAAGCTGCTTTATGAGTATCACTATCACAAAGAACAAACTGGAGTTGTTAGAATTTCATCGCCATTCCACGGCACAGGCTTCCTTCCTGACCCCTGGCTTCTCAGCCAGAAGGAGGCCGACCTTTTGGGGTGAGGGAGGGAGTGCTATTACAAACAGTGGATGTAGCTTCACGGTATGGGAAGTGTTTCACAGCCCGATGCAAAGAGAATTTGCCCAGCCTTGTGCATGGGAGGTGCTCACTAAATACTTGTTAGTAAGGTTTGCACTGCAGGCCACACTCTAGTTTCTAGGCCTCCCAGTCTCTAGAGCTATGGAAGACAGGTGATATGAAGTATTGCAGACGGGTGGCAGGGAGACGTTTCTGCATCGTCACTGGTTTCCTGATCCTCTCTCCTTCCTTCCTACCTACATGTTCAGCAATCTCCTTTGCATTAGGCCTTCCCGTCTCTCTCTTCTTAGAGGCATCCTAAGTCCTTGCCGGGACAGTTCTGCAAATATCCAGCTCCAATCGTGTCACCCTCTTCAAAAACCCCAGTGGTGTGAGGTCAGAGCCCTTGTGGGAAATGGGGAACGTTTCCTTCCACTCCTGATGTCACCCATATTAGGGAGGGAGAGGGCTTAGTCGTCATGCCCTACCCTGTCTCCCCTACCTTATTCATTTCCCCTCTTGGGGGACAGAAGCTTATCTCATTGGTCTGTCTGGAAGGTGACATTGGCATTCCTCATCCACCCATTTCCTCTGCCCTTCCTCTGGGGAGCTAAGGGCCTGCAGGAAGCAGGTGTTCTTCTGGCCCTCTCACCCCCAATGTCCTAAGACTTCCCAGGCTTCCCTGTCCTCTGCTGCCAGCCCCGGGCAGGGAAGTCTATCTGTCATCTGGTATTAGGAAGCCTATCTGCTCTCCTGCTAAGCTGCTTCCTCCCACATAGCCATTTTTAGCTTTAAAAGTGAAATCTTGGCCTTTGCCTACGTCTGCCTTTCCTTACTTCTCAGCTTGTTCAGCAATCAGGCCAGAAAGATGGGTAGTTTTTATTGGATGACCCTTTGAGCTCTAGCAAACACTTTCTCCCTGTCTATGAAAATAAGCAGAGTTCTCAGTGACATCCAAGGTCTTCCACAGAAAACTCAGCTCTCAGTCAATGCTCTGGGTCCAGCCCCCACTCTGCTGTGCCCTGGACGTGCCACAGACCCAAAAGGAACTGCCATACTGGGTTCCTCGCACATCCTGGACACACTTCGTGTTTTCCTTCTTCCATAGGCTGAGCTCTCGGCTCCTTCCCTGGCACCAAAATTCTACCCATTGTCGCCATCATCCAGGCCCAGCCCACATGCACCCCTCCACGTGCCTTTCCTGTTCCTGAGGGATCTGATCTCTCCCTCTCATTCTGTTCCCTCTGCCAGGAACCTCCTGTCCTCCTGCTTGCTTCCTCCTCCCTGTGCACCTGCCTGTGTGAAGACCACTTATCTGTGAGCAATCCAATGTGATGTCCTTGTCTTGGAAGCCTCTCCTGAGCCCCCAGGAGTGTTGGAGCCCTCCCTAAGTGCTTCCATAGAATCCCACATACCACTAAACACACCAAAGCAACATCCTCTGCTGACTTTTCTCAAGAACCTTATGAAGGAACACAGAAAACACTTATAAACGTGCACACGCCTAAAGGGAGCAGACCTCTACTCTAGATGGCACCTTGCCTAGAGCCACATGGAAACCCAAAATCAATGCCCACTGTGAGTAGAGCCCAGGACCAGGGAAAGGCACCGAAAGAGTCCTTTTGACTGGAATTAGGGAAACCTTTCTGGAATTTTCTGATCCTCTTAGAAGGGAAGGCTCTCTTAAAGATGGGGGTCAGTCTGTCAAGTGTCTAGCTTCTAACTGGTCAGTGAATTAAAGATATCATATCATTAATTCAACTTTGCTGAGGTTAGTGAGAGGCTGACATTCCCCATGCCCAAATTCAATCGGGGAAAGAGATGCATGCCTCTAGGCCACCCAGGATACGTGCCATGAGGAAAGGGTCTCAGCTCTCAGCCCACCCCCTCCTAATGAACACAAATGCCAAAAAGTGGCGCTCAGGCAACAGCAGGTTGCAGCTCAAATGACACGTCTGAATACTGAGGCCACCACATTTTCTCACTGGCTTGAAGCTGGGGAAGTCTGATATGCCTCTTTGAAGTCTGCTCAGTGCATGGGGAATGTGTGGATTTTCTGGGGCCTCGGCAATATGGGGATAGATAAGACCCTCCCAGGGCTCAAATATCAAGAGCTTTCTCGACTCTGTAAACACTCCTGGGAAAGTGAGGAGGGCTAAAACTCTGCAATTCTTAGCAGGAAGTGTTCAACCCATCTTGTCTCTAGGCTGGGCTAAAAGGAAGAGACCCCATGGATGATTCTCAGGGGAAGTACAGAACCACCATACTTCCTCATTTCCCCAATTAAAATGCATTGCACAAAGCATTTTGTCCCTGTCCCTTTTCTTCCTTTTCGGTCACCACCACCAAAAACCTTGCACACATTGAATTGACCACGTTTGAGGAGGCCTGGGGCAAAATGGGGTTTGGTGACACAGTACCGATTTTGGTGAGCCACACGGCCACGGCACCATAGATCTCGTCCAGGATGAGGATGACCACAAGGTTGATGATGACTGCCGTTGCTGTCACTGTCACCCGGACATTGGAGCGTGTGGACTTGTTGAGAGACAGGGCTGCAGCAGTCGTGATGCGATACACGATGACCCCAAAGACAATGGAGAAAGTCAGGGCAATCTGTTTGGGAAACAGGGAGAGTCAGTGCCCAGTGGACAAGTACTGAGCAGGTTCTACTTGCCCAGCCAACTGTTCTAGCTGCTACATCAGAAACTATGGATATGGAGTCCACTCATGTGCACCCTTTGAACTCACGTGCCAAGCCTGAGGACAGGTGCACTGTCCACAAGAGTGAGTCTTCCATTTTTATCAGATGCCAAATGGTTAACAACACACACAAAACCCTAAGAGTGAAAACGCTGGACACTGAGGGGTGTGTGGCACACGCAACATGGTTTCCTTCACTAGGGAGCTTCTAGTCAACTACGCAGGTAAGCTGAACTCTTACTAACCCACGGTGAGGACTACTGGAGAGGTATTGTGTGCTCAGTGAAGGAACTGGGTACAGAGGAGCAAGCTGACCAGGTGGGGTAATGGGATGGACTCTCAGTGCAGGGAAACAGAGCCATGGAAGGCGTCTGAGCTGAGAAGCGGTGAGTTAGAGCTTCAGGCGCTGGGTGTGGAAAGGCTGTCCCAATGAGAACCAAGGGAGAGAAACCAGGAGTGAGATTTGTAGACTCTCAGTCCTCAGGTGAACAAAATATCACACTAAGATTTCTCTACCAGGCAACGGTAATGGAGGACTCAGATTTTTCATTTGGTGCCAAAACCTCTGGCTGTTCACGTTGAAAGGAAAGGTTCCCAGCCACTGGACCTCTAAGGGTCCTCCACTTCCTCCTTCTAGAACCTGAGAACAATAAATCACTCTCCCAGACGAGCCCCTTCCCTCTCCCATCACAACCCAGGAAAACACATTTCCATGAAGCATGAGGATGTCAGGGGAAGAAAGTGGCCTGAGTAAGCTCTCAGAGAGGGCAGAGGGAGAACACGGAATGTCTAGGTGTATAACCTGCTCCGAGCAAAATTCTAATTCGTGTCAGTCAAGTGAAGTCTTCTTAGAATTCTTTCCACAGGGAAGGCTGTTCAGATAGTACTCCCCCTGGGGTCAGGGCATGGTGGGCTGGCACTGGCTATGGAGAGCTACATGGACACATGGGGGGAGAAAATGTTCCATCTGAAACTACAAATTGTCCTGGACTACATGTTCCCTCCCGAGAAAGAAGGGGAGGAGGGGGTATGGAGGAGAGGGAAAGGGAGGAGGGGGCCCTGGCTCAGGCAATGTTTTTCAAGCAGTGTGCAGGACACTGGTGAGCAAATGGGGAATGGGTTGCAGAAGAATCAAGGTGTGAACATCATCAGACCCCTGGGGGGATGCCTGGGGATGCAGCCTTAGCTGATTATCCCTGCAAGCTATACAAATATTAGTATTTGTCCTCTGGGCCACCATGTGAAGGCAGGCAGGATGGCAATGTTCTCTGAGTCCAGGGGGTGTCAGGGTGGAGGAGAGGTCAGATGGGAAGGACACTGTGTGGGAGGCCCCTCTTCTGATGCTGGGTGGGGGTGGGAGCAGCAGCAGCCCCAGCCTCCAGGACTAGGGGGGGAATGACGACCCATGGAAGTGGGAAATCCTGGACATGACATCGCTGTTCTCCAGCAATATAGACATTTTCACTTCCTGTTCCTCTGGGATTGTCACTGCCAGACAGTAAGGGCCTGGAAAACGTGGTGTGAGATTCTTTTCCCCCAAAATCACTTTTGCAGCAAAGGCCAGTGATGGCGGTATTGATAAGAGTCGGGGGGTGGGGGAGGCCAGGGCATCAAAGAGTGAGTGTGTGTGCATCTGGGGGTGGGTCTGGAGGAAAACAACAATGGCAAAAACATCCTTGGCTTTGGGGTCTTGGGGCTGGAGCATGGAGGAATGAGTGGGGAGGAGATCAGCTTCTATTCTTCTCCAAGAGGCTCAGCTGCTCAACTGGGGAAGGAAGAAAATTCTTCGTGTCTTCGTTGCTACCCACTGTGTGATCTGTGGACCTGCTGTATCAGCCAGGAGCTTGAGGGACAATGCAGGGTCTCAAGCACGGCTCCAGACACACTGGCTCAGAATCTACACTTGAACAAGATTCCCATTCAAGTTCTAGAGGCACTGCTCTCTCACGAAAGCCCTTTTTCCCACCCTCCCTGTCTCCTCAGCCCTACCTCCAACACACCCTTCCCTAGTCCTCTGCTGATGTTCCTTTTGACCCTAACTTCTCAGCCCCTGATTTCCCATGCCACTAGAGAAACCAGGCTCTGACCTGTCTTTCAGTAGTTCCCACAAGGATCACAGTTCTCAAGCTGAAAGAGCCTGGAGAACACCAGCCCCGTCCTGTGACCACTTTGATGAGGAAACTGGCATGGAAAGTAAAGAGATTTGTTCAAGGTCACAAGGCCTGGACTACAACCCTCATATCTGGGATTCTGGTAAGAGTTAAAGGACTTAGGCCTTCAGGAATCATCCCAATCCAGCCTCTAATCTCATATATAAGGAAACTGAGGCCTGAGAAGCAGCAATGTGATGGGTCCAAGGTCTGGACAGTTCTGGCAAAGCTGGGATGCTAACAGTGGGACCATCATCATGAACTAATCTAGTTGTGTCCTCTCAATTTTGTTATTCAATGCCCATCTTCACGAGCAGTAATTCTTATAGCAATAGCATAAAATATGGCTTTTGTGGATGTGATTTACTAACCATACAGGACCTGAACCCTCCTCTGTGGCTCCCAGGCCTACAATCCCATCCTGACATTAGAACACATGTCCTCTAGTACTAAATCCAGCACTGTTTTCACCACTCTGGCTGCAATGTTCATTTTGCTTATTAAATTCAGCAAATATACACTGGGTATATTTCATGTTTGTGATCGGTTTCCCTCCAAATAGGCCAAAAGTGGGGATTGGTCTTGTAACTGCATTCTGCACCTCGTGTCATTTTCACAGCACTGCCTCACTATAGAACCTGCTTGGTAAAGATTGGCTGGTCCCTAGCTCTAGGAATCTAGCTCTCAAGTACATGGAACACACCATGGTCCCCATTGCTATTTGTGTTCTGATCCTGTAGCTTTACTTGTAGACAGAGCCAAACTGTAACGAAAGCCAGGCTATGGAGTCCAGAGTCTTATTTAATGCTATGAGAGACAGGAAGGAGAATGGGTCTGGACCCCACCCTCCAGGTCTTGTATTCTGAATCAAAGTTGAGAAAATCATTGCACATATACAAAGATGAGCCTTGTAGCAGCTGGACAGAGTACAGGCTCAGCTCATGTGCTTCCTATGCTCTGAACAGAGAGCAGAGGGATTAGAGAAAATCCTACGGAAGTAGTTTTGGGTCAGTTTCCTATGAGAAAGGCTTGGGGAAAAGAATTTTTAAAAAGCAAGCAGAAATGTAAAAATCAGAAGCAACCTGGGGCTAACAAGCAGGAGTGTACCCAGTCTAAAGCGGGATATGGAATTAGTGGCTCAATTTTAAACCATACACACACTGATGGCTTTATCACTGACATAATAACTTGTCCCTGGCAACTTTATTAATCTGATTAATTAACTTATATTCTCACTCAGCCATTTATAAGATATGTCTTGAGTGCCTTCTGTGTGCCCGTCACCATGCTAAGTGGCAGGGATATAGTCACAAACAAATAACACAGGACTTTCTGCCCTCATGGCACTTCTAGAGGGGAAAGACAGACAACCAACTACCAACTAACATCAACCAGATAGTATAACTGGTGTGATAAATACTGTAGAAACAAATAAAGCAAAACAGGAGTAGTGGGACAGGTTGCAGCTTAAGAGAGGGTGGTGAGGAAAGTCGTAGGTAAGGAGGTGACATTTCAGCAAGGCTCTTGAGGGGGGTCGTCTGAGGGAAGGGGCTTCCAGGCAGAGGGTAGGTAAAGAAGAAAGCAAGGGAGGGGTGGGGTTGGAGAGGAGGACATAGGACAAGGACATGCAAGGATGTACAGAGGATGCTGGCTTCTATATTTCATAAGAGGCCGATGCTTAAGACAGTTTTGAGCAGAGAAATGACATGAGATTTGATCTAGATTTTAAAAAGATGAGTTAGATGATCATCTCTAGGTGCACTATTAGGGGGCCCTTGCCACAAGCCAGGTGAAGGAGGTGGCTTCTGGAAGCTGGTTCCCAATTCCCAAGTAGAAGTAAATGACTGTCCTGGGCATGTGGGAGGGAGGCTCAGGCTCCTAGCCTAGAGCCAGGACACTGCTTTTGATAATCTCCTCCTACATAAAAGGGAAACAAAGCAAGTTTAATTCAAAAAGGAAAAAAAGGAGCGCTTGGGTAGCTCAGTTGGTTGAGCATCCAACTCTTGATTTCAGTTGGGTCCTGATCCCGGTGTTGTGGGGTGGGGCCCCGAGTGGGCTCTATCCTCAGCAGGGACTCTGCTTGGGATTCTCTCTCCCTCTGCCCCCACCCCTGCTCAAGTTCTCTCTCTCTATCTATCTCAAATAAATAAATAAACCTTAAAAAAAAAAAAAAAAGGACAGAAACTGTAGCTCAACATGTTGGGTTGGAGAAGAAAGAGGAAATTCACTTTTGTCCTCTGTAACAGGTAGGGAAGAGGCTGGCCTCTGTCACAGGTGAGGAAAAGAAACACAGCCCTGGGCCATTGTTTTGCTCTCACCATCCCATGAAAATTACCCCAGCTGATCTGGCAGACTGGCATCCCTAAAACTTTCCCCATGACCATGACCTTGGCACCTTCTGCTAAGATGTAGTCACAGGGGTGAAGAAGGAAAGGATATTCAGGACTCCTGTGTGTTGCAGTAGGTGCCTTTGGCTTACCCTAATTCTATAAGCAAACCTCACTTTTTTATAAACACCATTGTAACCCTTTATCTCCCACTCCACGCCTTGTTTTAGGGCAGTGCCAAGCACTTCTCTTTAGAAGACTGAGGATTTTTTTTTTTTAAATGAAAAAATTAAGGAAAATTTAGCACAAAATAAAGATGTTTTTCTACCTCAGCCACAGCAACTTCTTCCTAGGAACATCACCAAGGCAAAGGAAGCAAGTGCAAAAATGAACTATTGGGACTTCATCAAGATCAAAAGCTTTTGCACAGCAAAGGAAATAGTCAACAAAACCAAAAGACAACCAACAGAATGGGAGAAGACATTTTCAAATGACATATCAGATAAAGGGCTAGTATCCAAAATCTATAAATAATTTATCCAACTCAACACCAAAAGAACAAATATCCCAATCAAGAAATGGGCAGAAGACATGAACAGACATTTCTGCAAAGAAGACATTCAAATGGCCAACAGACACATGAAAAAGTGCTCAGCATCACTCAGCATCAGGGAAATACAAATCAAAACCACAGTGAGATAAATCACCTCACCACCAGTCAGAGAATGGCTAAAATTAGAAGTCAGGAAATGACAGATGCTGGTGAGGATGTGGAGAAAGGGGAACCCTCCTACACTGTTGGTGGGAATGCAAGTGGGTGCAGCCACTCTGGAAAACAGCATGGAGGTTCCTCAAAAAGGTGAAAATAGAGCTATCCTATGACTCAGCAATCGCACTACTGGGTATTTACCCTAAAGATACAAATGTAGTGATCCGAAGGGGCACGTGCACCTGAATGTTTATAGTAGCAATGTCCACAATAGCCAAACTATGGAAAGAACCTAGATGTCCATCAACAGATGAATGGTTAAAGAAGATATGATGTATACACACACACACACACACACACACACACACACACACACAATGGAATACTATGCAGCTATCAAAAAACTAAAATCCTGCTATTTGCAACAACGTGGATGGAACTAGAGAGTATCACGCTGAGTGAAATAAGTCAATCAGAGAAAGACAATTATCATATGAGCTCTCTGATATGAGGAATTTGAGAGGCAGGGCAAGGGGTTGTGGGAGGTAGGGAGGAAAAATAATGAAACAAGATGGGACCAGGGAGGGGGACAAACCGTAAGAGACTCTTAATCTCAGGAAGCAAACTGAGGGTTGCTGAGGGAGGTAGGGGTGGCTGGGTGTGGACATTGGGTAGGGTATGTGCTATGGTGAGTGCTGTGAATTGTGTAAGACTGATGATTCACAGACCTGTACCCCTGAAGCAAAGAATACATTATATGTTAAATAAATACATAAAAGAAATAAAAAAAAAAAAGAATTGGATGCGTAACAGAGTGAGCCACTCATCTGCCCCAAGGGCATTTTGACTATTCTCAGCTTTTTTGCTTCCTTATAAATTCTCATGGAGGAAATATAAAGACCTTACAATGTTATTGTTTCATTACTGCCCATTCAACTTATATGCTATTATTAATGTGTACAATGTAATTCTACTTTATTTTTTTTTATTCTAAGTAGGCTCCACACCCAGTGTGGGGCTTGAAATCACAATCCCAAGATCAAGAGTTCTATGCTCTATTGACTGAGCCAGTCAGGCACCCCTCTATCTTATTATTAACCCTATGAGACACCATCATCCTTGTTTACAGTCAAATACCACATAGGTTTTCCCACATATTTACCAATTTTTTCTTCATTCCTTCTTAAAACTGTGGTTTTCCAGATGGGATCACATTCAAAGAACATTCTTGGGATTTCCTTTAGTGAAAGATTCAGTTGGCTGCAAACCCTCAGCTTTTGTTTGGCTATAAATATCTTTATTTTACACTAATACTTCTACATTACATTTTTCTTGGGTATAGAATTCTGGGTTAGCAACTATTTTCTTTTCAGTGCATGAAGATACACACGTCCCCGTATTCTGACTTCCAACTGCTATGTGAAATCAATGGCTGATCAAACAGTCTTCATTAAGGGTAATTTGTCTTTTGATTTTTTACTGCATTTGGGATTTTTCTTGTGTCTCATACATTCTATGGTTTCATAGAGATAGAGTCCTTTTTATTTTTCCTGCTTGAATTTCACTGGGATTCTTCAATCTCTGAATTGGAATTCTGTTAGCAGAACTAGCCAACTAGGAGACCACCAGTCAGTGTATCATTCATTACTATTCTCACCTCTTCCTCCAGTAGTGCAATTAAATACAAGTGAAATCCTCTCACTCTATTACTTTCTATTTTGAATTTTCAATCTTTTTTTTCTAATTTTTTCTAACCTGAATTGCAGTTCACGAATGATGTCTTTAGCTATGTCTAATTGGTTTTAAACCCGTCCCTGGGGTGTGTGTGTGTGTGTGTGTGTGTGTGATATATTATTATATATTATATATTCACATTCATTGATATATATTCATTTCCAGAAGATTTATTAGCTGGTTTTCAAATCCTTAGGTCATTTTTAAAAGTTTCTTATTTTAGGGATACCTGGGTGGCTAAGTTGGTTAAGTGTCTGCCTTCAGCTTAGGTCATAGTCCCAGGGTCCTGGGATCCAGTCCTGCATCGGGCTCCCTGCTCCCTGGGGAGTCTGCTTCTCCCTCTGCCTGCCACTCCTCCTGCTTGTGCATGCTCTCTCTCTCTCTCCTTCTCTCTCTGACAAATAAGCAAATAAAATCTTTAAAATAGTTTCTTATTCTTTGCAGATATTTTCAAACTGGGTATTTGGACCTGTGACTGAGTATTTCCAGTATCTTTAGTTTTTGCTGTCTCTCCACACTGGTTCTCTCTCATTGTGTTTAGCTTCTGTATAATTGATTATTTTTAACTGCCTTCTCTTCTTTGACCTTAAAAAAATTCTTTTGGGGGGATTTTTTTGAGAAAGGGTGTAAATCTGCCTTCCCACAGAGAGAACATATGATTGCTTCTGCTGGGTACCGGAAGCACAACTTTCCCTGGCCACATTCAGAGTCTGAGCTTCCTGGGTCTTCTCAAGTGAAAAACTGGGCTGGAAGTCTACGATGGGGATTGTCCATGGCCACTCCTTCGGGACAGGATTTTGTTTCCCTGTTTCCCGCTGTTCTGCTTAGAGCCAGAGCAATGTTCTCTGCAGTCCCGAAAGTGTGGGGGTGGGTTTAGTTCTACTTCACCTTTATTCTTAGAGTATAGATCTTTGTGGAGTTCCAGGCTTAGTGAGAACTTCCTGTTAGCATCTCCAATTTGAGCCAACCGCACCCCAATTTCTATCCTCTCTGCACCAGAAAACCACAAAATCCAAAGCCCACGTTTGCCTAGATGGGAGAATGTCCTCAAGGCAAAAGCAATATTGATGCCAAGTATTTGTCTCCTTGGATCCATTTCCCTTAGATGGATCTGTACTAGCAATAGCTTAGTATTCTTTACTAACTTATTAGACCCTCAAGGCTTTAAAAAGAATGAAAAATGCATTCATCCATATATATTTCTTATGTTCAGCAAGATGGGATGCTACAAATATCCTAACCTACCGCTACGGGAGATAGAAGTCTATTTCACTTACCAATTTCCTTGTTTATGTACATATTTGTTATCTGTAAAATCCTTAAAGAAGAGATTATTTTATTTTCTACTCTATCCCTAATGCCTAAGAACAGTGTCGACTATATAGCTGGCACCTGTTACATATATTTTTTAAATTCCTTTTAAGAAGATTTTATATTAAGTAATCTCTGCACCCAACATGGGGCTTGAACTCACAACACCCAGATCAAGAGTCACACACTCCAGTAACTGAGCCAGCCGAGCGCCCCTCCCCCTTGAATATTTCTTGAATGAATGAACAAACTCTTTGACGACAGTGTGCACATTGTGGGAGGCTCTGAAATGCTAAATTAAACTTTACATCATTCCAGCTTAACACATTGTGATTCACCACATATTCTTGAATAAATTTTGCACGCCTTGCTCTTCTTAAGCAATGAGAAGGTAAGGAATGCAAAATCTGTTTTGGCAAAGCAAGGCACCCATCCCCTCTGTACTTCATCTGTGAAACGAGGCGCTGATATAAAAGGTGCCTAGGAGTCCTTCTCTTTTTAAATCTCTGAGACTAAGACATGGTTCCTGTGTTCCAGGAGCACACCAGCTATAATCACCTCGGGTCAGGGCCAGAGGTAACACTGGCAACGAGATCCAGAAAATGGTTGTGATTTCAGTCCCAGAATAAGCAATCCTCCCCTGACCCTACAACTAATGTGTAGTCCTGCTTAGAAATGCTGTAAGGACACAGCTCTCCTTTGTAAAACAGAAGTTCCAGTCTTGGCTACTAGAAGGAATCTACCCATAAAGGGGGAACAGAGGTCTCAGGGACCTGAGCTTCAGGGACAAGAAGATCTGGGGTCTCCTTGCTCTGTTCACAGTTATCTCACCCAACCTGACTCCCAGGAATGAACTGCTACCATTTTATTGATCTGACTTGAACATGAATCCCACCTGTTCCTCATCTTCCCTGACACAGCTGAGACCCATGTGGGTCTTTTGAAAAGGCTCTTCCAAACTCTAAGGGAGAACATAGGGAAACAGACACAACTATAGGGGAGCTTAAGAATCAGGCTCGCACAGAGCCCAAGCTTGCTGTCCTCTGTGGTTTCCAGGCTCTGTTCTATCCCACAAACCCTCAGGGAGAGCCAACCCACAGCCCCAACAGGCCTCCACAATTCTGCAGCCATCTTACCTGGGCCACCTCTTCCAAGGCCTTGGTTTTTCTCAACATGGAAGGCACCATCTCACAGCCCACCCCCGGAAGTTCTAACTTCAAAACCCTGTGTGCAGGACTGGGAAGATAGAATCTCCCTACCCTCTTGTATCTGGAAAGACAGAACCCCTTCCGTAGCCACGGAAGGCCACTGACCCCCAACCCAGGTCTGAGGGAATCCCCTTTCCCTCTTCTGGTGGCTGGCACCCATAGCACCCCACTGTCAGGTAAAATCCTCCCTGTTTAGACAGGACCGTGGCTTCATCTTTCCTAGCCCCTCACTATCCCCACAGCATGCTAGAATAACACACCCATGGCGTTTGCTCTACGGGATCTACATGCATAAGTCATAGGCTGGATTTCCATCAAGAAAATTACCATGAACAAGATGGAGGCGAAGTTCATCAAGTAACCCGGGAAACGATCTTTCCAGGTCAGCTTATCTTCATCATCCTAGGGAAACAGGAGAATACAGTCAGATAGCACAAACAATAGATGTATCAATTTTCCCTCGAATTTGTGCACATTTGCATATCCTTAATCATTCACTACTCTGAATAGGTGTCTTCCTAGTCTCTGATGCCTTACCCTTCATATCCACAACGGCCCACCTAATTTTGTGATTTCTGCATAGCCTGGAAAAAACATGGTTTTTCCAAAGAGCTGAAATTTGATTCTGGCCTCAGACTGAGCTGAAGTTTGGATGACCAGCCATGTGACCATTTCTGAGCCTCTATTCTTCATCTGTAAAACAGACACAGTGATGACACTCATCCTGCCTACTGCACTGGATGGTCTTGTTTAATTTGTTTCATTTTAATGAGAAACATGTGAACATAATGAAGCAACGGACAAATGACAGCTAGAACCCAGCCACGGAGCAGCATCCCAAAATAAGTCATTCTTTAGATGAAATATCAATCATTCACCTTAGATCCTTGCAAGTGTACAAATTACCTACAGTCACTGTTCTTCAAAGAACCTGTATGTGTTATCTTTGTTTCCTCCACATTGACTGCATTCTCCCCTCGTCACAAAGTAAATATTTTGAGGCAGAAGTTAGCCTGATGCCTCGCAGTCAGTCTATCTGCAAACCCTAATTTTTCTGCTCACACTGGGTCCAGTTCACCCAAGCCACAGTCCTGGGACAGCCATGCCATCAACCACAGTCCTCCTTGGGTGAACTCCAGGGGCCCTCCCTGGCAGAGCAATGCCAACAAGGCACAGAGGGCAGAAATCCTTGCTCATTAGCTGCCCCTTAACTTGAGCCCAGGCACTTGATTTCTCTGAGCTGCTTTTCTATAAAGTTAGAATTGGTCCAGTTTCCTATCCACTACCAAGGTTGTGGTGAGGACCCATTGAAGCCATGCTGGCAGGAGTCCTCATGCATCTCTGTAATAAGCCTGAGTCAAACTCAGCAACTCAACAGTCCAGGGCCTCCTGCTCTGGTTTCTCTTCCCTCCTCCCCCTTCTTTCCCAACACACCTGATTTGGCTCTAGCAACAGTGCCATCTAGCCTTTAAGAGCTTGTACTGTAGGCTAAGAGCCCTCCTGGCCTGAAAGACTTCTAAAAGCCAGTGGGTGCCCACCGTGGGCAGACCTTGGGGCCACTCATGGTGGGGACACAGAAGAAAGTGGGTACGATCACTGCCCTGGCCGGGGGGGGGGGGGCTCACAGTCTAATGAGACAGAAGGGACACCCACACCAGAAAGCTTCAGGAATCACTTGCCGTTCGAGAGAGAGGGTTATCTGGAGAGCGAACCTGTAGGCAACTTGAGAAAGGAAGGATGTGTCTTTCTCACTGCATGCTGGAACTGAGCACAGCGCTGAGCTGGCTCAATAATGAGGGTGCAAGGGAGTGTTAGGCAGAAGTCACTCAGTGATCAGCACTGTCATTCCCAGACGACATAAGCATTCGAGACTCAGCTGTCATAGACGGCGCAACAGAATCCAGGCTCTAGATTCCAAGACCAGTAGACTTTCCATCACATAGTGAGAACAGGCAATTATAGGTTGCAACCATTCTGAATAGGTGGGAGCTTGTAAACTTACTTCTATTAGCATTGGAATAAGGCTCATTCATATATTAAGTCAACATTATAAGGGAAGAGCATTCTTTTACTTATCTCCTTCAGTGTTCATTCTTAGTTGCACTCACACTGGTGAAATTGTCCTCTAAGATTTTGAGGAGGAAAACTGAGGATGAGTGGTGGGCAGTAACACTCAATAGGGATTCAGGATGGAAATATGGCAGAGCATGATGGGCTCTTCCTAAGGCCGCTGTGATGCACGGAAGGTTTTGTGATTCTCTTTGTTCCTTCTCTCTGGCTTAGAGATGAGAGATTCTGCCTTAAACCCCAGCAAACCAGTGGTGCTCAGAAATATTGGTGGTGATCCAGAAAAAATCCAATT
Source organism: Lontra canadensis (assembly GCF_010015895.1). Classification (NCBI taxonomy): domain Eukaryota; kingdom Metazoa; phylum Chordata; class Mammalia; order Carnivora; family Mustelidae; genus Lontra; species Lontra canadensis. The sequence goes on along the minus strand of NW_022631047.1, from coordinate 10,470,487 downwards.
AGAGGTTCCACTGGTTACCAGTTCCTTCCCAGTGGGGCTTCTGAGTGAGAAGCAGGGCAAAGAGGGGTGGAAAAACCTATGCTCAGTCCATGGCGTGAGGGACTGGGTGAGAAAAACCAATCAGTGAGGGTGACCTGAGGCTCAGAGTGGCCCTCAGGGCGGAGCTGGACAGTCCTGGAAGCAATGGTGGAAGGGAAGCATAAGTCAAGGAGCAGAAAATATGGCCAAGGTCAAATGGGCTCAAAGAAAGAAGTATACAGAGTGACTAATAAACCTGTGGGCAAGGTCAGGCATCTGAGATAGTCTGGGCTAAGGCTTCCTGCCTGGTCATTGTCCATGTTCTTCAGGCGAGAGGTCAAGGGGGATAAGATGTCTGCAGACCAGCCTCTACCCTGCCTTGACAACTCTGTCCTGGAGAATGAGTTCTGGTTCAGTTCCTCTCAAAAGACACAGTCTGAGCACCCAGGGGGCCGTGCTCTGGATACGTAAGGACATGGAGGGGAGAAGGCTCAGCCCAGCCCAGAAGGAGCTAGGAGACCACCAAGGAATCAAAGGAAAGAATTTTCAGAGCTAATCCTGGTAAGAAACATGGTGTTACTATTTTGCATAAAAATGAAACAGCTAAAAAAGCAACTGAATTGGATATCCTCTCAAAGCAGCTATCTGAGGGAAAAAGATTCAGTATGATGTAGATGCTCTGATGTTTGTTGAAAAATCACCTTCCCTCTCATGTTTACCCCACTGAGTTTTGGGGGGGTTTTGTGGGGTTGTTTTTTTTTTTCTGGAAGTCACAGCTTCCAACATACACACAGTTCTCATACATTCAGACACTATTCAAACACAAGGGCTGAGAGAAACACAAGATTGCAGACTGCTTCCAAGCCCCCAAAAGTCCCTAGTAAAGACGTCAGTGAGTAAAGCAGACTTTATGTGTAATAACCGTCTCTGGTAGTGGAAGTTCACTGTCCACTCACTGGCACATTAAAGAGGTGAAGATTCATGGCAAAATGCCATTAATTTAAATACACTATGTGGGAAAGTCCTATCACAAGCATATGGGGTAAGAGAAAGAGAAGTAGGCTTAGAAGCTGAACATCTGAGTTTAACTCTTGCCTTACTACCTCCTTGTCAAGTGATGTCGGAAAATACCTACAACCTCAGGTTCATCATCTATAAAGTCATTCTATTCTTTATTTATAAAATATGTAAAACAGTAATATCACACAGAATTACTATGTGTCTTACATTGATTACCAGCCTACGGAGAGGGCCAAGCCAGTGCACCTGCACACACAGCTAAGTGAGGAACTCTCAATACCTCCCTCTCCTTTCTTTCTTTTTTTTTTTTTTTTTTTTAAAGATTTTATTTGTTTATTTGACAGACAGAGATCACAAGTAGGCAGAGAGGCAGGCAGAGAGAGAGAGGAGAAAGCAGGCTCCCTGCTGAGCAGAGAGCCCGATGTGGGGCTCGATCCCAGGACTCTGGGATCATGACCTGAGCCGAAGGCAGAGGCTTTAACCCACTGAGCCACCCAGGTGCCCCCCTCTCCTTTCTTTCTTTCTTTTTTTTTTTTTTTTTTTAAGATTTTATTTATTTATTTATTTGACAGACAGATCGCAAGTAGACAGAAAGGCAGGCGGCGGGTGGGGAGCAGGCTCCCTGCTGAGCAGACAGCCCGATGTGGGGCTTGATCCCAGGACCCTGAGACCATGACCTGAGCCAAAGGCAGAGGCTTTAACCCACCGAGCCACCCAGGCATCCCTCTTTTTTTTTTTTTTTCTTAAGATTTTGTTTATGTATTTATTTTAGAGAGAGAGAGAGAGAGAGAACAAGCACACATGCCAGTGGTGGGGAGAGGGGGCGCTGGGCAGAGGAAAAGGAAAGGAAGAATCTCAAGCAAACTCTGCTCTGAGCGCAGAGCCTGACGTGGGGCTCTAACCCATGACCCTGAGATAATGACCTGAGCCAAAACCATGAGTCAGATGCTCAGTGGACAGAGCCACCCAGGCGCCGTGTCTTCTTTTAACACCGGGGGTGACAACACTTGTCCCCCCCTAAGCCACAGAGGCGTTGTGTGGATCACAGTGAATGGCTGTGAGAGCTTTGGAAGCTATAAGGCGCCGTACAAAAGTAAGATCTCATCAGCTTCACGATTGTATCAAAAGCAGGTGGTTAGGAAAGCACTTAGCTAATGTCCCCATTGTTAAGAAACAAGCCTAGCTGTTGTCTGTGTCTGTCGCTTTGTCTCTGCTGTCTTGGGTCTTTGTTCCTGGACTGTGACTGCCACTTCCGAGGCTCCAAATAGCAAACAGCCCAGCAACATTCACAAAACAGCAGCAAAGTGCCCTTTTGGTCTACTAAGCAGTTGGAAACAGGAGCAGGATAGCAGGTGAGAATACTATTCAAATAAATCCTGTGGAGAGTAGCTTTGCAAAGTGGCCAGTCATTCCTGAGTTGTTTTATTTTCTCATTTTTAATCAAGGTACAATTTACATATGGCAAAATTCACCTTACTGGTGTGCAGTTCTGGGAGTTGTGATGAACGTACACTGTCGTGTAGAAACCACAATCAGGACAAGGAGCAATTCCAAATCACTCATTATCCACCTGCTCCAAGTCCATTTGGAGTCTGCCCCCAAGGGTCCAGCTCCTGGCATGACCTGCCACGTGTGCCTTTAGTCTTGCCTTTCCCAGAATGCCATGTAAGTAAACTCAGACAGTGTGGAGCCTTTCGAGCCTGCCTTCCTTCATTTGTCACAGCACAGCTGAGACTCGTCGTGTGGTGTTCTCAGGGCTTGTTCCTGCTCATTGCTAAGTAGCATTTCACTGCATGGACATGCCATGGTCCATTTACCGAGAGGTGTCTAGGCTGTTTCCAGTTTCTTGTGATTACGAATAAAGTCATTTTAAGTCTTCACGTACTGCTTTCAGTATAAGCACTGGTTTTCATTTCACTTAGTTAAATACCAAGTTGTGGAATCACTAAGTCATAGAGCATATCTATGTTTGATTTTGTAAGTGACTGCCAAATTGTTTTCCAAAATGACCATGCCATTCTGCATTTGCACCAGTAACTCATGAGAATTTCTTCCTCTGCTTTCTTTCTCTTCTTTAAATAAACTTTTTATTTTATTTTAAGATTTTTATTTATTTGACAGAGAGCTAGAGAGAGATCACAAGTAGGCAGAGAGGCAGACAGAGGGGGAGGAGGAAGCAGGCTCCATGCTGAGCAGAAAGCCCGATGTGGGGCTCGATCCCAGGACCCCAAGATCACGACCTTAGCCGAAGACAGAGGCTCAACCCACTGAGCCACCCAAGTGCCCCTAAACTTTTTATTTTAGAAGAGCTTTAGATTTACTGAAAAGCTTCAAAGATGGCACAGAGTCTAAACAAACATACTCAGTTTCCCCCATTACCCTATTAATATGGGTATATTTTTCACAACCAATGAACCCATACTGTACATTACTATTAACTAGTTTATACTTCATTTGGATTTTCTTAATTTTTACCTAATATCCTTTTTCTGTTCCAGGGTCCCATCCAAGAGGCCATATTATTATTAATCATCATAATCTCCTTAGGCTTCTCTAGATTACGATGGTTTCTCAGACTTCCTTGTTGTTGATGACCTTTTTGGAGGAGTACTGGTCAAGTATTTTATAGAATGTTCCTTAATATAGGCTTAGCTGAAGTTTTCCTCATAATTAGATGGAAATTACAGGCTTTGGTGAGGGAACTCAAGGGTGCAGGCTCAGTGGAATGTCCCAAGCTCAAAATGTCCCAGAAGAATCATCTTGCTCCAGAAACCTTCTTCTTTTATGTCCCCTGACTCAGTAAGCTGAACCATGACCCTTTGAGCAGAAAAAGCCTGAAACTGAGGCATTTGCTTGGGCTCCTTCCTCCTCCACACTCACCACAAGCTGCCCCAAGTGCTGTAGCATCTAGCTCCGGAAACATTCTCCTCATCTGTTCCTTCTGTCCTTTCTCCTGCTGATGTCGCAGTTCAAGCCCCGAGCATCTTCGGTTTCATTACCTTCTGCTCTAACTGCTCATGGCCTTGTCTCTCCTCCTCATGGACTTCCAGCTCTAGAAGAGCAGAGGCCCTGTCTTACTCGTCTGCACGCACCTGGTGTTTAAGCAAAGCGGCAAGTACACAGTGTAAGCTGAATAAATGTTTGTGCAAACAGAGATGGGATTCAGTACCCTTTCACTACCTAAATGAAAGCCAGAAAAGGACAGGAGTTCTGTTGTGAATTTCTGGAGCCCTCTAGATACACAGTGAATAAAATAACAAGGAAAAAGACCGTTGGCATGCAGTCAGGTCTGGAGGCCGGCAATCGATAAAATGGGGCCATCAAGTTGCATTTGAGAAAAAAGAAAAACAACATTCTTTGCTTGTTTATCTTCCTTCTCATCCCCCTTTGCTTCTTTCTTGCTGGAGTGGGGCCTCCCAGAAGCCTGGTTGGGAGAGCCTGGTATGCCCAAGAACTGTGCAAGGCAGGTGAGCCTGGGCATAGCTGCCTGGGTCTGATTCCCAGCTTACACACTTACTATGGGACCACAAGCATGTGACCAGCTTCTCTACACCTCAATTCCCTCGTTCCTAAACATAAGACTGAAAATACTGGCAGCTGTGCAAGACTGCTTCTGGAGATGAAAGGAGGTAACAGAAGGGACTCTGCCTGGGTCTGTGCCTGGCACCCAGCTTGAACCCAGTACTTGTTACCTAATGTCATTACCATTACAGTGGCTTTGCCTACCAGGGATGTTGGCTCTGGCTGGAACACATTAGGCGAAGTTTCCTTGTCAACATAACAAAGAAACTCCAGTTCACTTTGGGCAGTTCTTCCTATAGCACAGACCCAGGGGCCACTCTTCCTGTTCCAAGACTACCCAACCCTCCTGTGTGGTCTCATTCTGCCACTCTGGTGCCACTCTGCCCTCACACAAGGCTGCTCGGAGCTCCCTGTGTTGGATGAGCCCTCAAAAACTCTCAAAAACATCTACTCAAGGAACAGAGATCCCACCAAATTTACCATCTTCTCTCTCTCTCAAGTTCTCGCCCCTAAAATAGCTCCTCCTCCAGGAAGCCTTCATGGCCTGTCCAGAAGAGTGAGGCCAGCTTGGGAGTGCATATCTCTCCTTTCACTGAACCCGAGGGCCCCCAGACTGGTCTTGGTCCCCACAGCCCAAGCACATAGCCTCTTTGGCTGAGCTTTGTGGACTTGCCCACAACTAAGGCTCAGAGCCGTCTCAAGAGTCTAGAGGTAAAAACTTTTAGGGACAGGGCCTCCATCGAGGAGAGAATTCTTGGCAAAGGAGCCGGAGGCAGTCACGTGGCCCAGCACCTAAGTCTACAGGCATGCCTGAAGCCCAGGGCTGAATGCAGTATAATTTGTGGCTAAAATGGAAAACATTCTTGGATCCTCCCACTGCTTGGTTTCCCCAGCAGACATAGAAAAACAGACTCTGGCTCCCTGTCTCCCATCCTGAGGTCAAGCCTGCTTATTCTGACCCCTCAGGCTCCCCAGACAGCTTACTGCTTCGCTTTCTCTGATTCCCGACCAACTGCTTTGGCCTTCCTGGGTTCCAGTACTAGACCAAGTGCCTCTCCCTCCCTGACGCCAGTCCCCACAGTTCCACCAGGTGCCCTGCCTGGTTTCAGACGACAGACAGCCCCTCCCACTCATTCTCTCAAGGGGACCCTACTCCACTGTCCCTCTGCAGGCCTCCCTTCCTGTAAAAAGAGTAGTTTGGGCTGAAGCCATCAGCTCCCTCCACTAGTACTACACGTGAATCCTTAATACACAACCTCACTTAGAACATCACAGAAAGGCCTTAAGCCAAATGACCACAGGCTGAGAATGTGTCTAAACCCTGTGCCAGACCCCAAGGCTGACATGATTGGGGGTCTGGCTCCTCTCAAACTTCATTTCTTACCAAACTCTTGCTAACACCACTTTAGTCCATTGTCCTGTCCACTGAACGCACCAGCTGGCTTCCATCCCAGGACCTTTGTCAGACTCCTCTCCTACCTCTTTACCCAGCTGGGCCCTTGGCCAACCCTTCCATTCTCTGCTGGCACCTCCCCCGCCACCATGAAGTCTATCCCAATGCACGAGTCCATCCCCTGGCCCTTACCATTCTCGACCACAACCCTCTTCACTCTTGAAGCTATCCTGTTTATTTATCTCCTCTCCATCTCTTTAGAGGAAAACATAAGCTCCACGGGGGCAAGCAGCCTGTGTGTCTAATTCTGCACTGGATCTCCAGCGTTGAGGTCAGCTGGGCCCATGGAGTTCATGGGCAAGTATGACTCAGCTGGTGAATTTCACTTTGCAAACAATAGCCTTGCCCAGTGCCCATAAGGTTGGGCCTGAGTATTTTGGCTCTGAGTGCATCAAACCTAGTTTCACACCGGAGGAGCCCGCAAAACAATGTTATACTACTGCCTCAGGTTATGTACCAGTGCCAAGACCTAAGAGGAAAACGCAAAACATTCGTGGTGACCTTTCAAGATTTTGAGAAAAATGGTCAAGAACAAGGGGCACAGGCATGTGCTCATGAGGACAGCTTTTCTCATGGAAAATGCTATAGGGAAGAGCCTTTGCCTGCGACTAATACTTGGCTGGGTTCTGATCCATCCTCCTGCCTCCAGGCAAGGAGGCCCTAAGCCATCCTGCACTAATCAGGGAGATCTCTGTGACAGAGACCCTGCAGCCACACTTAGCTCCTTCTGGTGTGTCTTGTCCCTTTACGTCACATAGTATCTCTTAGTCTAACCTACAAGCCTCTAGCAGCAATGTGGACCCTTTCCTTATATTCTAGCCCACACAAGAGAGAACTGATCTACAAAATATTTGTTTGCAAATGGGAAGTTCCTCATGAAATCCCCCCCTTATTCTTGCTTTCTTCAAGTGCCTGAAGAATAACTTACATGTCATTCTGATTTTTTTTTCTACCAAACACGCATAGCTCTGCATTCCCGTCTGTATCTATTATCTCTGTACCACGGTCACACTGCAGGTGGGTCTCCACACCTTCTGGGCTGTGGACAGGCAGGACGCTGGGAAGCAGGTCCTGAGTCCTGGAGACAGGAGAGGGTTGGGGGCTCAGTGCCCCCACAGATGCTCAGGCTGAGGAGAAGATGGGGGCCACTGTACGGGGATGAAGTTGGAATGGGACACCCAGGGCAATGTCACTGGCTCCCACATTAGCTAATCATCACAATCGCTGGGGCAACTGTTCAAAGGAAACCAATGCCTGGCCATGTCCCAGACAGACTCAATCAGAATCTCGGGGGTGAACGAGTCTGGTTTTGAAAATGCTTCATGGGTGATGCCACAGAGCAGCCCCATTTGGGAAATATTGTTGTTCTTCAGGACTCACCCCTCCTTTGCTGTTTCCACTCTGGGGCCCGTATTCCTACGGCCTACCCCTCTGTGAACAGTCTCAGAGAGGACCTCACAGTGTGGAAGCGAGACTGGAGACCATTCCCTCACGAGCAGGGTGTCCACACAGAATTTGTCATGGCAGCTGTGCTGCTGGCCCAGCCAAGCTGCCAACTGGCTGGCAGCCACGCCCTCCCCACCCTCCCGCAAGCTGACTATAGGGACGGAGCCAGCACCGATCCCGCTCCAGTGCGGGGATACGTTTCAGCTCTACTGCTACAAGGTGTCTGCAGCTCACGGGGTAAGAAGGGCAAGAGAGAGGGGGGTACCCGCTGGGCCTCAGCCGTGCTTGGAAGGCTGGCTGCTGAGACCTGGTTTGATTTTCGAACCATTTGCTTGACATGTCAGAGACGACCTAGGCAGCAGCTGACCCCCTGACTTCATTTGTAAAGTTTACATTGCATTTGGTGAATTTGTTGAGCTTTTAAATTCCCCACTGTGTGCAGACCAGCATCACAGGCACCAGAGGTGACAGCTTTCTCCATATGAAAAGAAAAAAAAAAAAAAAAAAAAAAAAAAAAAAGGACATTTGGAAAAGTGTTGGTGACTTTTATTTAAAGTGTGCCCTTTGAAAGATTCCCCAGGCAAATGAATAAATAATGAACTTTAAGGGAACTTTGTTCACTGTTTTAGTAACATTGTCAGTTTGTTCTGGCCTCAGCCCAGGGACAGAGCTGTCGCTCTTATACCACAGTGTGACTGTTACACTGTACACATGTAAACTAGCGCTGGTCTAGAACTAGGACTGCACAAGAAACATTCGCTCAGGAACTTGCAACAACAGTAAACTGGCAAAAAGGCACTGTAATTAACTCTCATCATGGTATCTGGTGACACTGAACTTGAGCCTGCAATGTTTGTTGGTTTGGTTTCTGAAGCTGTTAAGTAGTACACGACAGTGGTTCATTGCTATTCCTCTTCATTAAAAACAGGGGTCAGAAAGTACCATCCATTTTTTTCAAAGAAATGGAACAAATAATCCTAAAATTTATATGGAACCAGAAAAGACCACGAATAGCCAAAGGAATATTGAAAAAGAAAGCCAGAGTTGGTGGCATCACAATTCCGGACTTCAAGCTCTATTACAAAGCTGTCATCATCAAGACAGCATGGTACTGGCACAAAAACAGACACATAGATCAATGGAACAGAATAGAGAGCCCAGAAATAGACCCTCAACTCTATGGTCAACTAATCTTCGACAAAGCAGGAAAGAATGTCCAATGGAAAAAAGACAGCCTCTTCAATAAATGGTGTTGGGAAAATTGGACAGCCACATGCAGAAAAATGAAATTGGATCATTTCCTTACACCACACACGAAAATAGACTCAAAATGGATGAAGGACCTCAATGTGAGAAAGGAATCCATCAAAATCCTTGAGGAGAACACAGGCAGCAACCTCTTCGACCTCAGCCGCAGCAACATCTTCCTAGGAACATCGCCAAAGGCAAGGGAAGCAAGGGCAAAAATGAACTATTGGGATTTTATCAAGATCAAAAGCTTTTGCACAGCAAAGGAAACAGTTAACAAAACCAAAAGACAACTGACAGAATGGGAGAAGATATTTGCAAACGACATATCAGATAAAGGGCTAGTGTCCAGAATCTATAAAGAACTTAGCAAACTCAACACCCAAAGAACAAATAATCCCATCAAGAAATGGGCAGAAGACATGAACAGACATTTCTGCAAAGAAGACATCCAGATGGCCAACAGACACATGAAAAAGTGCTCCATATCACTCGGCATCAGGGAAATACAAATCAAAACCACAATGAGATACCACCTCACACCAGTCAGAATGGCTAAAATTAACAAGTCTGGAAATGACAGATGCTGGCGAGGATGCGGAGAAAGGGGAACCCTCCTACACTGTTGGTGGGAATGCAAGCTGGTGCAACCACTCTGGAAAACAGCATGGAGGTTCCTCAAAATGTTGAAAATAGAACTACCCTATGACCCAGCAATTGCACTGCTGGGTATTTACCCTAAAGATACAAACGTAGTGATCTGAAGGGGCACGTGCACCCGAATGTTTATAGCAGCAATGTCTACAATAGCCAAACTATGGAAAGAACCTAGATGTCCATCAACAGACGAATGGATAAAGAAGATGTGGTATATATATACAATGGAATACTATGCAGCCATCAAAAGAAATGAAATCTTGCCATTTGCGACAACATGGATGGAACTAGAGGGTATCATGCTTAGCGAAATAAGTCAATCGGAGAAAGACAACTATCATATGCTCTCCCTGATATGAGGGAGAGGAGATGCAACATGGGGGGTTAATGTGGTAGGAGAAGAGTAAATGAAACAAGTTGGGATTGGGAGGGAGACAAACCATAAGTGACTCTTAATCTCACAAAACAAACTGAGGGTTGCTGGGCAGAGGGGGGTTGGGGGGGGTTATGGACATTGGGTAGGGTATGTGCTATGGTGAGTGCTGTGAAGTTTGTAAACGTGGAGATTCACAGACCTGTACCCCTGGGGGAAAAATATATATATATATATATATATGTTTATAAAAAATAAAATTATAAAAAAAAAAAAAAAACAAAAAAAAAAAAAACAGGGGTCAGAACAAATGGAAAGGAACTCCAGCCAGGGATACAGGATAAGCCAGGCAGAAGCACTCCCTTGATCTTCCTCAAACCTGGGGGCCCCAGTCAAGGGAGGTGTCCTCCATCACGCTTCAGGAGAACAGTGATCTCCAGCACCAGCCCTGGCACCACTTGAGGACACACCCAGAGCCACTAGAATATACAGTCTTCAGTAATCTGTTCTAAAATTAAAAAGTAAAATAATCCATACAGGGATGTCTCCTTCCGTATGGACTGTAGGTGAGGGGAGATCCTGCCCCATCCGTGCACGCTTCTCCTCTGGGTTCGGTGCCCTCCATGTCCAGCGAGGCTGAGAATATCCCAGACAGAACCATAGGACCATACCAGACGTCAGTGTCCATGGCATGCTGTCTGTGGCATGCTGTCCATGGCATGCCTCACCAGGCTTTGGCAGACAGAGGGGAGTGGAGCAAAGGAGAGGAGAAAAGTCTATAAAGGGGAGGAAATGGAGGAGCAAGGGGGAGGACGGTTGCAGGCACAGGTAGTTTCTGCCTAACTTTTTCTGCTGCCTCTGCCCCACAGGGCCCAGAATGAGGCTCCGCCCACAGAGTTACTGAGTGGACTCCGCGTGTGCAGGTCCCAGCATGGGAGGGCAAACGGGGCTTCCCTGAATCCAAGCAGACCCGTGCAGCTGCTGTAGATAACTCTCACCAGGCCAGCTGGTGAGGAAGGGAAGGACCTGAGGCCCAATGCTATCAGTAGAACCCACTGCACTGCCATACTGCCCAGCCCTCATCTCGTTCACATACAGACCTCGTTATCGGCCTCCTGGACTCCCCAGGCAGTACTGAGTTCAGAGGATTTATTTTTGACATGCAAGAAGGGTTATAATACATTAATAGGCTGCTGGGGTCAGGCCTCTCAGATGTCAATGATGCAGTGGCCCTATCTGCCAGACTATTGAGAGGAGGTGCTGACAAGTTCTTTTACAGTGGTTCTGTGAGCATCTGCTGTGCGCAGGGACTGTGCTATGCTCTAAGACTCTCAATGTCATGACAGAAACAGATGGGTAAACAGTTACAGTGCAGTGGAGTACTTGTTGGGACATGGCCATGACCAGGACGCCATGGAAGCATGGTGGAGGAACTCCTAACTTTTCTGTGTTCAGGAAAGACTCAGAGGAATGTATAATGAGTGCTTGTACACACATGTGCGCACACATACACATACAATCATGCTTTGTGGTATAGGGGTGCCCCAGAATAGTGACTCTGCTTAGCTAAGGTAGTGGTCCAAGACTGACTGTTCTATCCATCCGTCCCCCCACCCATCCACCCACCACTCATCCATCCACCCACCCAGCCACCCAGCCATCCACCCACCCATCTACCTACCCATCTATCCACCCACTCATCCATCCATCCACCCATCTACCAATCCTTTCATCCATCCACCTACACATCTATCCATCCAACCTTCTCTCCTTTCTTCCTTCCTTCCTTCCTTTACTATGTGCTTACTATGTTACAGGCACTTTTCAGGATTCTTTATCTATCTGATCTCACTTATTCCTCACAATAACTTTATGAGATAGGAATTATTAGACCTATTTTACACCTGAGGAAATTAGGACCCAAGAAGATTAGTTACTTGACCAAGGTTACACTAGTACATTAGTAAGTCAGCAGATAATGATTTGACCTTATGCCAATCAACAACCCATCTGCCTGCATCTTGAAGATGTTCTTTTCCCAATGGCCCTTCACCTCTGTTCCCTCCCCTGGGCTGCTGGGATCTCCATGAAACACAGAGGGTAAAAGGACTATGAGACTTCACAGAAGTGAGGGATTTGACCTGCAAGTTGGGGTTGCATGTACTTTGGAACCTTCTCATCCTGTCTCCTGACTCTGAGTCTTAAACTGTTACTGGCTCAGGGCAAGGACCCATCTTCCTGGTTACTCTATCCTCAAACCATCCACTGTAGATGTTACTGTTGGGCTGTCAGGACAGTGGACTTGTTTCCAATGTTCAGCCTCTCTGTCCCCAACTTCAGCATTAAGGAGAAGCTCTATCTGTACTTACTTCTCAAGTTTCTCTTTCCATCCTGCTCACAGTTCTCTTCCTGAAAATGAGATAGACTGGCAGGACCAAGCCAGATGTGCACACCCGTGCCAAGAAGAGACTGTACTCACTGCCTCAGAAAGTGAGGCGGGGCCCTGCCTCCACCCACCTACAGCCAAGAACCAAAAGCCAAGGGTGACCCAGTGTGGTGCCCACCTGGGGGAATCCCCCCCCACTCTGCAGCTTGCCCCACATCCCTGTCCTCCCCTCCCCTACCCCCACCCAAGGACTAAACACACATCACCTCCTTGTACTCCAGGCCCTGACTCACTGCATTGTTGGGCAATGACTGCCCTGAAATCTGCAGGCTCAGCTGCTCCAAGCAGGCTCCCTGCTCTGCACCACAGGGTACAGCCACCTCACTGTATCAGAGGCTAAGGGTTTGCTTTTTTTTTTTTTTTCCCTTTCCAGTGAGCTCAAGTCATCCCGAATGCTTAACCCCCAGGAGCAGCTGGAGTTGGCTCCCAGGTCATGCATACAGCATCACTTTACTTAAGGAACAAAATGCACAGCTTAATATGAGAGCTTGGCCTCTCCTGACCACCCAGGGCTCTCTAGGATCCTGCATGAACCAGATAAGAATTTAAGGATGATGCATTATTTTTTATTATGTCTGATTCAAAAACAGTGAAGACTGAGGCAGAGGAAGGAAGGGAAATCTATCCCTTGAACAGGGCAGGTAACCTGGAAGAAGGGAACCATGGCAACAAATCCCTGATAGAAACAAGGAGTCTCCTTCCCTACTCTTGCTTTCTCTCCCTTCTTCCCAACTGATTCACCATGTTGGTGAGAAATATTGCTGGGAGAGAAGGAAGGAAGACAAAAGGGAAGGAAAGAGAGCCTCAAATTCTTCTTCCTGCCTGGGGCACCCCTGTTGACTTCTCTCCCTCCTTCTTGAGTGTGGGGAGGAAGGCATCAGGCAGCAACCCCCCGGTTGCCCTAGAGTCGAGGGCTCGCTGTCCCCACTGGTCTGTGTTGAGAAAGCGCTCCTGAAGTTGGGTTCTAGGCCAGCTCTGCGATTTGTTTGCTACATGACCATTCAGGAGCCAGAAAGAAAAATAAAATTGTTTAAATTCCTCACTACTACATTTTACCTTGAAAAAGTAAAATGATTTTCAGAACTATGCTCATTACTATGTCCATCTCCTTTCCTTTCCCAAAGCTTTCAGCCCTCCAGCCTCCAAAGTTGACTACTGATATTTTTGCAGATGAAGAGCCTTTGATAGTTGTGTGGTAAGTAATTAACTTTAACCAAAAGGAGGACTGGCCTTTGCCCTTGGCTACTTAGGATGCCACACCTGATGGGAGCATCTTTGTTTGGGGGATTTGGTCATCAGACAGCATAATAATGTGATTTATGTTGGGATCTTTGGGTACAAGGCATCAGTTCTGTCCCTGGGCAGGTTGGAGATGATAGGTCAACCACGCAGGTGGCATATGATCCAGAGAATTGCCTTGATTGGCAACACTCTGTGAATACTGTCACACATTGACGCTGAGAAAGTGACACAGTCCTGCCTGGACAGGGAGATGGAAATTCTCTGTTTGTTATTTCTTTGGACACCACCCTACGTTCTTCGTCCAACCTGGACGAAGATTCCAACCTGGTTTTTTTCTGAAATAAGTGGTGCCAGGTTTCAGTGAATTTTGAGTCTCCCAGCAAGTCACTAAATGTAAGGGAAGTACGGGAGAGCCCGTACAGACTTGCAATCTGTATCAGAAGTGAGAGTAGTCTGTGCAGAGTGGGCCTTCTCACTGCGCAGTTAGCTACCTCTTCACAGCTGGCCTCCACTTCCAGGGTGGATAATATTGAATAACAGATTTCTAGATGGTACCTCTGTTGGGGGAGCCATTCTTCCTTCAGTGGTTTGTGCAACTGACCTAATAAGGACTCTTAGCTTGCGACGCCTGGGTGGCTTAATCAGTCAAGCGTCTGTCTCCAGCTCAGGTCATGATCCAGGGTCCCGGGATCGAGCCCCACATTGGGGTCCCTGCTCCTTGGGGAGTCTGCTTCTCCGTCTGCCTGCCTCTCCCCATGCTGTGCACACACTCACACATGCCCTCTGTCAAATGGATAAATAAAAAATCTTTAAAAAAAAAAAAGACTCTTAGCTCATGAAAAGATTACAGGGCTAGCCTTAAACCTAGCAGTCAGCTTTTAGAACTGTAGAGCCAGCACAAATCGCCCCAGTGCCAGGCTTGCAGTTTTTGGTTGCATCAGCAATCCTTCATGGAGACAGCGTGCTTAGGAGTCCCACAGCCTCATCTTGGCAACCTCGGCAGACTAAGCATCCTGCCTTCTGCCCGGTCTGGTTATCTGCGTGTCTCCGTGCACAGGAGATCACCGATCAGCCATCTCCTACTCATCTCCTACTGTCTGGAGAGCAAGGCAGAAAGTGACACACAGAGAGCCTGAGGAACTGAACTGGGGTTGCCGATCCCTCAGGGACAGTAAGGAGTCGTGTCCATGGACGCATGGTCCTTGAGCCCCATGAACAGGTTCTCTTTGAACTGCGAGCCCACGTCAAACGTCACACGTCTCCCGTTCCTCTCCAGGAAGATAGCCAGGAGGAAAAGCCAGCATGGAGGCGGCAGCGTGGAGCGAGACACACACACAGGACGTGGAGACTGGCATCCCAGTAACAGCCTCCTAACCGTTGAGGGCTACATGACCTCATACAAACCACTTCACCTACGATTAGGTCCTCTCACTGTGGGACAGCAAGAAAGAACGTGGCATCTTCCCACCCTGCCCTGCCGCCCATAGGTGCCAGGCAGAAATCATTCTAAAGCCCACACTGTCGCAGATTCCACAGACATTTTGAATAATCAACTGACTACCTGTTAGGGACCTCGAAGGTGCTTCCACACCATTGTTTCTTTCCCTTAAGTCCTCACGTTCTGGTGTTGGGGGCTACATGTGGGAAAAAAGCCACAAGTGGGGGTACAGATGACAGCAGCTGGCAGTGAGTTGGTAACTCCCAAAGCTGCGTAAGAGGAGCTGAAGGTTTGCTCCACTGTTTCCTCCCTTTCTGGGCATGTTTGAAATGTTCTAGTAACATATGCACTTAAAACCCTCCTCTTGGCAACAGCGTGAGGCAAGTCTTCCAGGTCCCACTTTACCTGTGGAGAACCAAGGCAGAACTAAGGAAACGTGGGGTTTCCATACAGTGTTAGAGGGACAGTTGGGTCTGGGGCCACAGGTTCCTCCATCCATGCAATCTCCCCCAGCCCCAGCTCTCCAGCTCCGGGGAGGTGACTGTCCCACACGGCCAGAACCTGCTCACTCACAACCACGCTTGCCCTTGGAAAGGGGTTCTCTGAAGGTCTAGGTTTGCTTCTAGGTTTGCTCCCACTGCAAAGGTGGGTAGAGATGAGGACAAATATCTTTGCACCTTTCTCTCCTATGCCAGGGCCCCTTTCCACCTCTCATTTAAGAAGTTCAAGGAGCACGGGGCCTCCTCGAAGTCACAATCATCATCTGCAAACATTGGTGTGAGTCCCCAAGAGCACTGGGTAGGCTTTGCTGGAGGTCCCAGAGTGTGTAGCACACAGGCCTGACTCTCAGCAACTTCCTCAAACCTGCTCACAGTCATGTTTTTAAGTTTATGCGTGGACTATACAAAGAGACAAGAATATCATCAGAAGAGTCTTCACCTTCCAAAGGATTTGCTCTAGAATAGAGAGAGAACGGCCCATCTTTTCCGCAAAGGAAGGAACTGTGTGTTTGCATATGAGCATGTACATGGAAGTATATGTATACATTTACATGTGTGGGGGGGGCAGAGGGGATAGATGGAGCTCAACAAAAGGAACACACTTCTCAAAAGCCCACACTAGGAACATGGTCATCTGCGATGCTAGAGTTGGCTGTGGCTTGTATCTGTTTGGAAGTTTGACCCTGGGAGCTATACAATTTTCCCTAAAAGGAAAAACAACATGGCACAAGTAACAACAACAGTACTCAAAAGTGTGCAGACGTAGTCAGCCATTTTCTTTCCTCTGACCATATTTTGCCAAAGCCCACATCCTAGAATTCTCTCCACCTCCGTCTTGGCAACCTCGGCAGACTAAGCTTCCTGCTTTCCGCCCGGTCTGGTTATCTGCGCGTCTCCGTGCACAGGAGATCACCGATCGGCCATCTCCTACTCATCTCCTACTGTCTGGAGAGCAAGGCAGAAAGTGACACACAGAGAGCCTGAGGAACTGAACTGGGGCTGCCGATCCCTCAGGGACAGTAAGGAGTCGTGTCCATGGACGCATGGTCCTTGAGCCCCATGAACAGGTTCTCTTTGAATTGCGAGCCCACGTCAAACGTCACACGTCTCCCGTTCCTCTCCAGGAAGATAGCCAGGAGGAAAAGCCAGCATGGAGGCGGCAGCGTGGAGCGAGGAAAGTCACAAGATGGGCTGTGTTTTCACACCCCATGTTCTAACGTCTTCTCACGTTCTTGCAGCCACACATCAGTTGGCCAATCAGCAAACCCCAAGGAGTGTGAGAAACACTGCCCAGTCCCCTCTGCCAGCCCTGCAGTGGGACATGCCCTGGCACACATGTCCTGGGCATGGCACGGCCTGGATGTCTCCTCCTGGCCAGGGGCTGGAGGGACCAGCCGCTCAAGGCTGCCTTCACACTTCCTCCCCAAGTCAGGCAACTCTTCAAGCCGTGGCAGGACTCCCCACACACTGGATTCTCTGCAGCATCTCCTGGGTTTTCACAGAACCAAGAGGCAACCAGCAGAGTAAAAAGCTAAGCCCGTGACCTCACCGCCCATCCTCCAGTCCAAGGATATGTAAAAATGTACCAAGGCCACAACACTGGGGGAAAAAGTCCAATGCAACTCTATAATTGTGGTCCATCCGCATGGCATATGCTGTGTTGTCACTGCATTCTCGGGAGGCCATTCATGCCTCATGGAGGCCGGGACCGTGGATGGTAACAGAGGCCCAGCAATGTCCCGGGTTCTGTGCTCTTCTGAATGCTCTTGATTTAGAAAGCAGTCCTTGGGCCGAAAAATCAAGTTCTTCAGAAAAATGCTGCTCTGCTCATTTTTTTTTCCCAGGTTATGTTCGGCCCGAGTGTGAATAACCCCTGGATGTCAGCTCCCTGGTGGACGGGAGTCAGCTTTCTCTAGGTGTGTGTGTGTGCATGTGCACACGCACCTGCTGAGGCAGTAAAGAAAGTAATAGAGACCCAATATATAGACAATCTCTGCCCCATGACCTGGCAATGAGGAATAACATCCGTCTTGGGCAAGAGTCTAGAACGATTTTGAAAAGCATTTCAGAGCACTTAGAAAGAGCCAACTGTAGTGTCTTAGAGCAGATACTGCCCTAACTCCCCTTGTCTCTAGATTTCAGGAGGGCTTTTTCATGAACTTAGTTTGTAAATAGGTAATGTGTCCTAGTGGCTCCAAAAGTGCAGTGTGTCCTTGGGGGGTGGGGGCGGTGAGGAGTCTCCCTGCCATCCATGTCCACACCTGAGCGGTTCTCGCTCCTACCTCCCGCTACTCCTGATTTCCTGACTGAGCTTACAGAAGGTCTTACGAACACAGAAGCACAAATGCGTGTGTGCGTTTATGCCCATTTTCTCCCCCTTGGACACAGAAGGAGGCACACCACGCACCCTGTCACGTACTTTCGGCGAGGCTTGAGGAAGGCTCTACCGTCTTTGTGGACAAGCTGGAGAACTGGGGAGCGGATGGTACTGGGCAGTGGCTTGGACGTGGCACAGAACCAGACATGGAACCTAGCTCTGTGGACTTTCTGTCCTGGGTTCTTCCCCACACATCTCCCCGACCTGCTCTTTGCCTACTGTTAAAAAAGAGACAACAGGGGGTGCCGGGGTGGCTCAGTGGGTTAAAGCCTCTGCCTTCAGCTCAGGTCATGATCCCAGGGTCCTGGGAACGAGCCCCACATCAGGCTCTCTGCTCAGCAGGGAGCCTGCTTCCTCCTCTCTCTCTCTCCCTGCCTCTCTACCTACTTGTGATCTCTGTCTCTCAAATAAATAAATAAAATCTTAAAAAAAAAAAAAAAAAGAGAGAGAGAGAGAGAGACAACAGGCCCAACAAGGGGTCTCTTGTGCTGAGCCCACGCCACCAAACCCAGATTTAATAACTAACCCAACTGTGGGTTCAGCCTCTCCCAGAACTATGATCTGGACCAGTCAGTCTGGACTTTCCCGACCAGGACCAGTGAGCTCATCCACCTGACAGACCCCTGCCTTCCCCCCGAAGAAGGTGATCTTGCTTTAAACAATCCACTCTTTGTTAGTAACTTCCTTGTTCCACCCCCTTCTGCCTATAAAAGTCTCACTTTGTCCAGCTCTTTGGAGCTCCTTTCTATCTGGTAGATTGGACCCTGCCCGATTCATGAATAAAACCAACAGGATTTTTAAAATTTACTCAGTTGACATGAGAGACTGTGGACTCTGAGAAACAAACTGAGGGTTTTGGAGGGGAAGGGGTTGGGGTTGGATGAGCCTGGTGGTGGGTATTAAGGAGGGCACAGACAGCATGGAGCACTGGGTGTGGTGCATAAACAATGAACCTTGGAACACTGAAGAAATAAAAAGATAAAATTTACTCGGTTGAATTTTGTTTTTTAGTACTGCATGAGGAAGCATCTCTGAGGCACTGGCAGGCTTCTCACAAGCAGTTTGTCCTCTTACTTAAGTAGTTTAAAATCTCCCCTGGCAACCTTGCACACACCACTCATTTGCTTAGTAAACCTTTTCCTCACAGATCATGCAAAGATAAATTCTGAGCCCTTCTCTCTTCGAATGACTAAATGACCTAACTATGTGAAAGCCTCAGCCCGGTACTTGGCACATAGTAGCCACTTCATAAAATAAATATTAGTAGAATCTGATTGATTACTAAGTTCCAAATTAATGGCACCTGGAGTAAGCTTGAAGAGACAGAGAGCTGGCTCCTCTCAGAGCCAGAGCAGGGACAGTTTACTTTGGTAACACAAGCCTTTCCTGAGCCAGTGGTCACTTCCTACCCTCCCGCCAGAGAAGCAGAAATAATGGTTTTCTTCCTATTTCTTATTCAATTTAGGAATCACGTGGATTCTAAGGGTTACCTGCTGGCAACAGTCGGGCCTACCCCTTGACAGAGTTGAGCTGGAAGGGCAGGCAGGTCAAGTGAGGGTGAAGTGGCAGCACCAGGTTTGGGGCAAGGATGAGAAATCCTCTCCCTGATTCCTTATTGTTATTCCTGGATCTCCAGGGATAATCATGCTCCCGGCTTCACCCCTGACCTGCCCGCGCCATCGGGACCAACTCCGGTCTTAGATCCGACAGATGATCTCGAGAAGGCCCATTTCCTTGCTCTGGCTTCAGTCAATGCAAGACAGGGTGAGCCCTGGAGGAGACAGTGTTTATACAGAGATTCCAAACGTGAAGAACTCACTAGGAGCTAGTTACTGCTTCAGACATAGAGCACCACCACTTTCCACTCTCCAGTATAAATAATTATAAATTTGTGGTAGCTCATGAGCAAAGGAAAGGAGAGCCAAAGAAAACCACCATGGGCCGGTAACTTTCTGAACTAATCTGTGAGGTACACATCTTTTCCAGGCCACCGGAGAATCTCAGGTCAAGTCCCCAGACTGTGCACTGGGCTCTCGCCTTTCCTTCGGGAACCAACACGGTCACCATCTCCTCCTGAATTCATCTCCCTCCCCACACAGAACCCACGGAAATCCCTCCCCCCAGCCACAACGGAAGGCACTTCGCAGCTCTGGCAAGCAGCACCGTCTCAAACACGGAAGCTGGCTGGCACGAGGCTCCCTCCAGAGCCACGGCCTTCTATAGGCGGCGGTGACCACCTCTCCCCAGAAGAAGCATTTCCTGGGAAAGGTACAGAATTCTGTGGAAACCAGCTGCTAGCCACATCCGCCACACTTCAGGAGGGCCACCCTGAGTGCAGTGGTTACAAGTGCCGGGTTTAACTCTTACCTCTAACCCTTGGTCTTGGGTCATGATTTTAGTTCCATGAGCCTCAGTTTCCCCATCTGTAAACGTCTGCCCCCTGGGGGAGTTATAAGGAATAAGTGAACATATGCTTACAGAATGTTTAGCAGACATCCGGTAGGCTGGGACAGTTGAATAAATGTGACTTATTTTCTCATCGTGCCTCAGCAACCCCTGGCCTGCGTTCAGAGCAGAGTACCAGGACCACCCCCACTGCCTACCACGCTGGGCTTCAACTCTGCTCCCTGGCTTTCAATTCACTCTCTCCAGGGCTTTCTCCCACGTCGTGTTCCTGTCCTCATTTCCTCCTGCTCCCCACCAGCCACCTTGTGCTCCCAGACACTAGGGGAGTTTCTGACTATCAGCTCTTAGTCTCAAATAACAACAAATAATAATGTCATCAACAACAGCGATCATCTGTGGATGATCCGCAAATGCTGGGTGCCGAGAAGGGCTCTGTGTAGGCCCCCCACTCTATCCTCCTTGTACCGCCTCACTTGCTCACAGCAACCCTGGGAAACGGTCAGCAGGCCAGCTTTACAGCTCAGGGATGGAAGGTTGAGCTGCCCAAGATCACTCGGCAACCTTACTAGAATGTGAGCAGCATGAGAGTAGAGGGCATCTACTGTGTCTACTCCTGGAGTCCTAAAACCTACAAGCGCTCCTGGCCTCCAATGAGTAATAGCTGAATAAATGAGTGAGTGAATGACGAGATGGCTGGATGGCTGAAGGAAGGAGTGTAATAAGAAGCTGGCATCTGAGTCTCGGTCAGGGTGACTCCATGGCCACGTGTGACAGTCTTCCTGCTACCTCTCTGTGTATACACACAACCTATTCATCACTGTGACTCCAAAAGTTTTCTACTGGCTGCCGCCCACGACTGCCCGTCTTGCTCTAGTGTGTCTACAACGGGCAAAGCCTCCAGCACCCAATGCAGCACTCCACCGACACTCTGACGGCACGGGCCGCGTCGTCACTAGTCTCAGTGTCAGCCTCAATCCGGCACTTATGGAACACCTCCTCGATGAACGGCTTCTTTTCGGGGAAGGGCTGCCAGTCCTCACCTCCCCTAGATCCCTACCACCCCAAACCCTAGCCTTTCTTAGGGGAAAGAAGTGACCTGAGCCTTACTCCTGACGTTTTTCGAGGAGGAGCTACCCTTGCCTTTGGCCCCTGACCCAGTATGTCACCAGTGGTCCAGTCGGTTCCTAGGGCTGCTCCAACACGGGCGGTAGCAGTACCTCTGCCCTGAGAATCAAGGGCCTTGGTCCCAAGTCCCAGGTCTGCTGTTACTTGCTACAAAAGTTTCTCCATTCTGGAGCCCAGTTTCCTCGTCTGTAAAATAAAGGTGCCCATGATCTCTCCATTTTCTACCGCTTTGGTGATTCATGCAGCTCCTGTGCTCACCGTAACCTCAGGGCCCTGGAGAGCAGCACATGTCTACTTCTGGTGGAACAACCCTTCTAAGCCAGGAGGGCTCTGTGGTTTCCCTCCAGGCCTCTCCTGGACCTGCAGCCACATCCCCTCTTCCAAGATGTCGCTCTGTGCAACCACTCTGCTCCCCTTTCCCCTCGTCAGGGCCTCTGTTCTCGCCAGGGACTGGACATGCTGCTCTTCCTCATCACAGGGGCAGGAGGGGATGAGAGGACAGCAGGGCCCTTACTTAGCAAGAGCTGCGGACAACCTCCCCTGAGGGGCCAGAAGCTCGGAGCACCGTGGTGAGAAATACACTTTGGAGAGGCATCAGACCCTGGAAGAGGACCTCACAGGGGTACAGACAGAATGAAAAGAGCCCTCGGTCACTGCCTGGCCGAGAAACAAACACGCCGGCCAGCTGCCTGGTACTGACAAAGAACAAACAACAGAAGCTCGCCACTGTTCCCTTTTGGAAGCGTCAAGCCGACAGACGAGATGAAACATGGCTCCCTGTTCATGATAATTCTTGGGTGACAAGCGCAGGCCACAAAGGGTACTGCACATTCCATCTTATTTACACACACAGGCACACAAATGCACACGAAGATTCAAAGGAAAAAATACCAATATCAAAAATACCGAAATCCCTTTAGGAAGGATGCTTCTTATTTATAGTTTCTAATGTACCTGCAGTAAACAAGGATTGTTTTATAAAAGGAAAAAAAAATACACTATATCATTTGAAATGCCACCCCACCCTAAGATTTTAAAAATAAAAATGCTGAGGGGAGCCTGGGTGGCTTCAACCGTTAAGCATCTGACTCTTGATTTCCGCTCAGGTCAGGATCTCAGGGCCGTGAGATCGAGCCCTGCATGGGGCCCCACACTCAGTCTGGAGTCTGCTTTAGATTCTCTCTCTCTGTCTCCTCTGCCCCTCTCCCAACTCGTGCTCTCTCTCTGAATAAATAAAATATTAAAAAATAATAAAAATGCTTATAAAAGATTCTTCTCTTTAAAAATGTACTGTAAAGCTGACACGAAATTGAGAAGAAAGTAACACATGACCTATAGTCACTAGAGAAGACACAGCGGCTCTCAGGACCCAGGAGGGGCAAGAGACAGCGGAAGGAAGAGGCTCTACGAGACATTTGGGATCAGGCAGGGTCGGAGTGTGGTGCTGGGAAGGCCCCCATAACCCACTGGAAAGGAAAATGCGGCTTGGAAGACAAATTCCTGCTCATGCAGAAGTCAGACGTACGGGAGACAAAGGGCAAACCAGCACGGCCCAGAAGGCAACAGGGCCAAGCCACACCCTGCTTCTGAGTATACGCAAAGACATTATTCTCCCTCTTGGTATCTGGAGTTTCAAGAAGGTGCTATCCTTTCAACGTACATTTATCCTTTCTTAGTTATTAGTCATTATCCTGTTAGCATCCATCATCCTTCTCCACCCTGCCTCCTCCCCCTTTAGCAAGAGGGGGCTTTGCAGACAGAAGGAAAACCGATGTTTCAGTTCTGCCCAGGCCCTGGTTAGGTGCCCCTGGGGTGCTGGGGAGCTTCTCTGTGCTGTCCTCCCCTCTCCAGGCTACCAGTCCCACCCAACCTCACCCCTCACCACACGGTTGCCACCCACAGGACCCCACCCACGGTCCCCTCCTTGCGCAGGTGACCCGGGAAGGCTCGGCTCTCCTAACCAAAGGCAGTGGCTGCCCGTGTGGATTTATACCTTTCCAAAGGTACCTCCTTTCTGGGAAAGAGAAAAGGAGCACTCGTCCCATCTTTTCATCCATGGGAAACAGGGGCCTCTATCCTGGAGCTCCCCCATCCGGGGTAGCAGCAATATCCCTGGATGGCCTCTTTTCTCCGGTAGCCCACACTCTCCGGGAATGTGCAAGAGGGTGGAGCCGCGTGAAAGCCGGGCACTCCTGAGTGAGGGCAGTGTTGAGAAAATGAATCAATCCAGTGTGCGGAAAAGAAGCAGGATGGTAGACCCGCTGGAGGTAGGGGAGAAAACCCACCCAGGGAAAGAGCGAGACTGTGAGACATGCTGCTTTCTTTCCTGAAGCCAGGAAAGGCCCTGGGCCCCAATTCCTTGCTGAGAAGTACCACTCCTTGGGCTGCATTCAGAGACAGTGGCCCCTGGGTAATTGAAGCTGACAGATTTTGACATATATTTCCTGGGGGTGACCCTGAAGATGTTCTGATGCTAATTTAGAAAGACTCTCAGTTTGGAACGCTAGCTGTATGGCTGGATCCCTATACCCCCACCCTCCACCAGATGTGACAGAATCATTCACGTTAGGAATTCTGAAGGGCTGTCCAGCCAGAGCCCTGGACTGGTGCCTCAAGTTGCTTCCAAGTCCCCCCATGCTTAAAGCCAAAATACTCAGGGCACCAACTGGGTGGTAAGGGTATCTCTGGGCTCTGGGTGAGGAAGCCAAGCTTCTAGCCCTCTCTCTCTGCCAAAGGAAAGACTGAGATGCCTGGGACCACAGTCTCTGTGTAAAGAGACATATCGAGGCAAACACTGGGGACTGAGGTTAACATTTTCCAAGGGAAAGTGCTGATATGGAGTGAACACCATCTTTTTCTGTACGACATGGAATTAGGTGGACTTGTAATTCTTTTTTTTTTTTAATTTTATTTATCTATTTGACAGAGAGAGAAAGAGAGATCACAAGTAGGCAGAGAGACAGGCAGAGAGAGAGGAGAAGCAGGCTCCCTGCTGAGCAAAGAGCCTGATACGGGGCTCGATCCCAGGACCCTGAGTTCATGACCTGAGCTGAAGGCAGAGGCTTAACCCGCTGAGCCACCCAGGCGCCCCTGGACTTATAATTCTTTGAGCAAAAATACCCAAGGGGTGTTGACAAGTGAAATAATGAAGGACAGTTTTTGACGGCATGCCAGTCCTTTCCTTTTTTTCTGGTCAATATTTTCATCAAAGATTTGGATAAAGACAGAGAGGGGAAGCTTCAAAGGTGCAGATATCATGAAGCCAGAGAGAGCAGATCGACGCTGTGGCTGGCAGCAGGGGTAGCCCTGAAGGTCTCAGTAGCCTAGCGAGAGGAGCTGGAATTCACAAGTTAGGTTCGAATCTGACCGTTGCTAAGACCTACATTGAGGTTCAGAGAAAAACAGAGGTGGGCACAGCCCATGCCAACATCAGCTCATCCCCATGAGATGCAGGGGGCTCTCTAGAATCTGAGCTCGGCATAAGCCAAAAATGTGATTCAGTCTCTAAACCTTAGCTTATATTGAAAGATGTACGATACTTGAAACGAACCGAGTAAGTCCAATTCTATTCACTTTAGGAGTTCTTCTCTGGCACTGTATTAAAAGGGACACTGATCAGTAGGAGATGGTGGCCAGAATAGGAAAGGGTCGGGAAACAGCGTCAAGTAAGGAATGGGGGAAGTCAATGGACTGCTTTGCTGGAAATGAAAAGCACTCATGCAAGGCAGGACAACTGCCTTCCAACATCAGAAGACCTGCCTCATGAAAACGGCCCTGCCTCTGCTGTGTGGGCTCCGAGAGCAGCACTCGGACACCCTGGTGGAAACCATGGGCTTTCTGACCAAAAGGCGGAACAGGCTGCATTATGAAGTGGTAAACCTCCATCCCCAGAAGTACTCAAGCAGAAACTTCAATGAGCACCTGTCAGAGACCTGGTAGAACTTACTGGACCCCTTGGATTATCCCTCCTAACCCTGGGGCTCCATGAATTCAGGGCCACATAATGATGAAAGGAAAGATCCCAAGGCATGATGAGAAGCTAACGGGCTATGCCGAGGCTGGCCACCTGCTGACATCCTGGTCATGCGGATGAATGGGAGCGGACCTACAGGTGCTCTCAGGGTAAAGGACACAGACAGGGTGAAGCTCTTATGAAGGACCAGCCTCTGGATGGCAGAGCAGCTCTGGAGGGGAAGAACGGAGAGCTTTTTGCCCCAGCCTCAGGCCAAGACCCATCAGAGTGGAGGAGGCAGGCGTTCCTCAAGGCCTGCTGCCACTGCCATCCAGCCACAGATCCCGTGCAAAGTCTTCAGCACCAGGGCACTACCTTGCCCTCCATGTGGAAAGGCAAGCCCGAAGCAAGGAAGAGGTCTCAGATAAACCTAGAAAAGGCAGCGTCCCTATCAACAGACCTGGGATGGAGACACAACATGGCAGCAGCCCTGTGACATCCAGGAAGTCATGTCCCCTCTCTGCCCTTGGGGTTCTCTTCTGGGAAGGGAAGAGAGGCCTGCAGATATGTAAGGCTGGTGGCGGCCACCTCCCACATTTGCTGTGACTGTCATGGATTCTGTGACTTTTGGTTCAGTGACATCAAGGTCACAGCACAGAAGGGAGGGACAGAGGGCTCAAGGTGTAATCAATTTCCCACAAGGATGAGGCCAAAGCCGGGGAGCCCTGGGGAAAATCTCCACTAAGGCCGGCGTTCACAGTTGTGGCTGACCCCACCCGTTTTCCCACTCCCCTCCCTGGGAATAATGGTAAAAGTGCAAGTCCCACTAAAAGTTAATGAGCCAATTCCCTACTGCTCTTGGGGCCGCTTCTACCCGGGAGGAAATTTACTCTTTTCCTCTAACCTTTTCCTTCCTTATTCAGCTTCATATCCTCTTTTTACTCCCTGGAGCCCATTACTACTTATGGCCCCTGCGGCTATTTTTTGAGTCAAAAGGCTATTTATTAAACTCTTACATCTCCTCCTTGACAGCCTTTCTTTCCCCTCGGCTCCCTGGTCAACCCACAGACCTACTCTTCCTCTGAATAACCCCCAGGAACACAGTCTTGGAAAGTTTCCTTCAAGGATCTAGAGGATAAGCATAGACTGTGCTGGAAAACAGAGGGGCAGAAGGCATAACTGGACAAAATTATGGAAGACATCATTGCTTCACTTAAATTATTTTAAAAATGGTATCAATTCCTTCTCCATAATGGATTTTCCTGTTATCCAAGGAGGAAGGGAGGAAACAGACACAGAGAGATAAGTGTAGGTCAATGGTTCTTAAATTGTTTATCTTAAGACTTGTGCCTTTCTTTCTAGGCCAGCAGTTTACGAATCCCCCAGTTCGGGATTTGTAAATTCTCCCAACGCCTATATTCACCATAACCAACAAGTAGGTTGGGAGTTCTGGTCTTTCGAGGTTTAAGAGATAAATGAAAAATCTACAAGAGAAACCATTATTCTTGATTGCGTTACAGGCTGCATTCTCTCTCTCTCTCTCTCTCTCTCTTTCTGGGTGGGGCTAGGCAAAGGGAAGGGATATGGAAGGTCTGAGATAACAATGAGGGATGGAGGCCGGGTTGTGGTGAGTTTCTCACAGCAGCCACAGGCACGGGCTGGAGGCAAGGTTACAAGCTCTGCAGTTCATATTGTTCAGCTGCAGAGCCCTGGAAACTTTCAGTGTCCAGCTCAGGTCCTATCCTAGGCCAAGAAACACTATGTCAGGCACTGAAGAGCCTGTGTTTGTGAGGGCAGTTAGGCATGAAAGCAGGCAACACATCGGCCTGACCGTCTCTTTCCCTGTGTTGGATTTACTGAATTCTGCTATGTGGCTACCGCCAGGTCAAGTAGGGTGGGAAACAAAATGATAAACAATGGATCTCTGACTTCAAAGAGCTAACCTAACCATCTGGTCAGTACCATATTTGAATACACAACAAAGATTGCTCACCTGAGTGAAGTGGGTGAAATCTGATCTTATTTGGAGGCAGATGGAGAGACCAAAAAAAAAAACCACTGATTTTTTTTCTCAGGACCTTATGAGCACTGGGGCTGTGACGTTGTCACCACTGTCCCCTAGGGTCACCTCCTCTAGGGCCACCTGCCACCTCCTCCCTGCAGTGCTCTTGGACCTGTCTCTACTCTGCATTCTCAAGCATATCCTGAGCCTGGACTATGAGACATACTACCCCCAGCGCTCTGCCTTACCATCATCACAAGCCTTCTCGTGGCCCTCTCTCTATGTAAGCCAACAACCAAAGATAGAAAACCCGGCTCAAGTAAGATCCTGAATTATCTTATTTTGGAGGGAAAAAAAGTCAAGTCACAGAGGAAAGATTCAGATGTCTCTCCTACTCTCCAAAGCATGGATGAACTGTCAGAGATCTATAAAAGATTCAAAAATCTCAAAGGAATGCCATTTCTACTGTCGTCCTTTCAACAGACTTTACTCTGGCTGAGGAGATAAGGCTCAGACAAGTGAAGACTTTAAAACTAAACAAGTAACAACAGATTTGGGGGCACCAGGGTGGCTCAGTTAGTTAACCGTCTGACTTGATTTCAGCTCAGGTCATGATCTCAGGGTCATGAGATCAAGGCCAACATCGGACTCCATGTTGGGCTCCGTGCTGGGTGTGGGGCCTGCTTAATATTCTCTCTCTCCCTCTCCTCTGCCCTTCCTCCAACCCCCCTTGCTCTCTCTAAAACAAAAAACAAAAACAAAAACTAAAAAACCCTAAATAAGTAACAACAGATTTAAATAGGCAAGTCAAGGCGGGGAGGCCCACAGAATCAATTTTGTGTTGGCCACATACAGTGGATTTTTCTGGACAACCTCAATTTTAACAGATTCATCGTTAGGTCGTATGTCTTGATTTTCAGGTCAGAAAACATAGTCACTGTAACCGTACATCAAAGAGTCAAACAGAGGATATGGACAAGAGAACTTCAGAAGAGGAAGGAAGAAGAGGCTGGTAGAGGTAGGGGAGATCAGAGACGGCTTCAAGGAGGAGGCCATGACAGGGACTTGGAAATGGTCCTCATCCTCCAAGGGAGCACGCCAGCTAGTCCAGCCCTTCCAAGACTTGGCCTCCCGGCTGCCTGCCTCCACCCCTACTCTGATCTCTCTTGAATCGGCTTCTCTTGGGTCGTCCCTCTTGCCCCTGTGTGGCCCCGTGTTCCACCATCTATAATTCACTGTGGCAGATGTGTGCAGGGATAGGAAAGCATGGAAAGAGGAGACTGTAAACAGCCCTCCCCACTCCCACCCCTGGTCACACTCAAAGCTTCAGCAGGCCCAGCACCTGTCCTGTGGCCCTTCATGCCAGGTGTCCCTCCCACACACCTACAGGCCCTAGGGCTCCTCAGCTCACAATGTGGCACCAAGATCTGGCAGCAAGCAGCCGCGACAGAAATTAAAAAACCCAGCTGCTCTGGGTTTTCAGCCCCTGGGTCACTGCCAACAGTGAACCACTGCTCCTCTAAGGGATCAGTGGACCAGTTCACAAATATTCATTGAGTTCAGGCCCTGGGCTAGACATAGACAATATCACAATGAAATGGAGAAGGTTTTTGCCATCGAGGAGTTGATAATCCAATGGGAAAATAGCTGATTAAGAAGAAATTAGTTTAGATGGCCTGGACACTGCACGGGGAGCTGTCCCTCTATGGGGGACACGGGAGGACTGTGGTCTCAGGTAAAAGTAGGCTGGCTTCGACCTGGGAATACTGTTCCTCCAATATGTATATATATTCCTCCAATACCGTTCCTCTGCCCAACCACTTGTGCTGCCTTGCGTCCAGGCTTCATTCAGCCTTGCTCGAAACATCACTTCTTCTAGGAAACCTTTCCCTACTAACCATATTCCATCCTAAATCTCTATGCTCCTGGGAAGATGGAAGACATGGCAGGACACACCCATCTGCAGGTATCTCGGGTGCCTCCTTCCTATGGATTTACACTGGTTTCCATTCTAACCATTACTCCCCCAAGAATAAGGTCCACATTGCCTTTTCATTGTCCCTCTGGAGGTCCTAGAGAGGCTGGTGTTGAAACAGTGTTTCAAAGCACAGGCTTTGGAGTCATGGGCCCTTGGTGCAAATTCTGCCTCCACTACTTATTAGTTTAGGAGATCAGGTACATTGCCTGTTTCTGTGACCCTCCATTTCCCCTTTACACAATGTATCAAATTAATCAACTCCAAAAGATGATGTAATGTGAACTAAATAAGATAGTATAGGGGGAAGGTCCAGTTCTCTGTCACATACATGGCATGTTCTCAGGAAGTCGGGGTTCTTTGGGGCCAGATCTGTATATAGCATAGACTAGGGGCAACCCGGAGCCTGCCTGTGCCCACGTGGACTTGATTATGAGGAATAAGCCCTTTCTACTCCTGGGATGGCCAGTGGCAGAAGAGGCAAAGAAGGCTCCAAGCATCTGCTAAGCCACCCTGGAAAGGGGCCTGGCCTTCAGAGTGAGGCTTGCGGGGTTGTCTGTACCGAGCCGATCAGCAGAAGACTAGAGAAGAGTAGTAGGAAGTCTGGGGGCTTAGAAGTACCAATAGTACTCTAGGCGTGTCCCCAGCAGTCTCTGTGAACATGGAAAGATGGCAGGAGCAGCGGCTGATGATAGTCCACCCCTCCGGGTCAGATCAAGTTCTTTCCTTATCTCCATTCCCTCCCTCACCACTCACCTCCACCCTCCAGAGCAGAGAAGAGGGGCCTCAAGGGGGAGCTGAGGGCAGGACAGGACGACTGTCTGTGGCGGCCTTCTCGAGCCAGCCTGGCTTCTGGAAATAGCTCTGCCCACAGAGGAATCAGCCATTTCCCCACCTCTTCAGCTGGAGCAGCACTCCCCTCAAGTGGCAGAAGAGATAATTCTATGGAGACTGGCTTCCTCTCGTCGGGAAAAGGAACAGTTGTGGTAGCAGGCGGAGAGATGTGCCAGCCCCCCAGATGAGGCAGGGCAACCTCTACATAGCAATGGAGTATGCAGACTCCCTCAGAACAAGGTCCTCGGGCAGCTCCCTGGAATGACAGCGTTTCACTTCTCCTCCCCTGCCAGAGCCCTCCATGGACATCCTGCCCACTGCACCCCAGGAAATGGAAAGCATGTGCGTGCTCTCACAAGCCATTGGCCAAATCTGTGGGCCCCTACAGAACTATGACCTACATGGTCTGCATTAAAAAAAAAAAATCTTCCTTAAACACTTAGCAACTTGTTGGGGTGCCTGGGCGGCTCAGTGAGTTAAAGCCCCTGCCTTCGGCTCAGGTCATGATCTCAGAGTCCTGGGATCGAGCCCCGCATTGGGCTCTCTACTCGGCAGGGAGCCTGCTTCCTCCTCTCTACCTGCCTCTCTGCCTATTTGTATCTGTCAAACAAATAAATAAAATATAAAAAAAAAAAAACACTTAGCAACTTGCAGTGCTAACTAGGTACCATGGACAGGAATTTCCAGAGCTCTCCTTATGAATTCCAACAGAAAATGCCTACATTCCTTCTTTCTTTCCCAAATATTTATTAAGCACTTACTATGTGCTGGATTAATGGAGAAACAAAGACAAATCAGACGGTCCATCCCCTCCAAGGAGTACAGAGTCTACAGGGGAAAACGGGCCTATACCATTAAACGGTGCCACAAAGGCAGTCCACTATTACTAGCAATAAAAGAGAAGTCCATTTAAATCCTATGGAACCACAAAGGGGGAGCAGCTCATTGTGATGAAGGTCTAGGGGCATCTCAAGGGAGGGCTGGAAGGCCCCATGGGCCCTCTTGGAAGCTAGCATCCAGCATCAAAACCTGGCAGCCAATAGCCCACCCAAGGATACCAGCTACTCTGATGGCCAGCAGGGTCACTGTCCCCGGTGGGCATGGTCTTCTGAGGGTTTGTAATGCCAATTCAATAAGTATCCTTTAGTTCCTTCCTCGTGTCGTTGGTGAAAATACAATAATCCCACCCCATTTCCTTGTCTCTTTTGCATCCACTGTGTCTCACTCCGTGCTTCAGGATATCCAGATGTTTTGCAAAGCAGTTCATGACAGCCAGGATGAAAGATCCAAATTCGAGTAGAGGAGGTTCACGGTAAGTGCGGGTGTGCGTGCTTGCACCAAAATATGGCTGTGGGGGGCCGGGGAAAGGGTGATTGGTACCTGGGGTATAGAAAAGAAACGGAAGAAAAGAGGAGGTCACCTAGAAACAGCTGCCAAACATTTTAAGTAACTGAGTTAAGCACTTGGCGTGACTTGGGCCGAGAAGAGCTGAGAAACTGTTTTAACCAACTCAGTTAGGCTACTTTATAAATGACTGGACAAGGCACTGTTTCCACCTGCTTAAATTATGCACAATTCATGTGACACACTCTTCAGTGATTTGCTTTTTGCACTGGACCCTCAGCTCAAGAGGCCTGACCCGTTCACCACCTGATCTCATGGGTAGCTGAGAACAGTTGCTAAATAAAAATGAGTGACCTTCAGTGAATATGGAAGGAAAGGAAGTGGGGGTGCAGCCCCACACAGGGAAGACTGCCTTCAAGGGGGGATTTCTGAAACCCTGGGATATGCTTCCAAGGAAGCACGTGCAATTGGCTTCCTGGAGAAACTTTGCCAATGGAGTCAGGTCCATAAGTCTGGGCTGGTCAGGTGGGGTTCTGCGTGGCCGCCAGGGCACACCCGGTCCCCGTCGCATGGTATGGGGGCTGGGGCTGGATATCAAGTGCTAGCAGCATGCAAGGTGTCCCTTGCATGAGGCGTGTTTTCTGAGAACTTGGAGTGCTGCACAAATACCCAACATCTGTGAATTTCCATCGTACCTTTCTCCAAGGAATTCCACACACTTACAGACATGATCTCATTCATCCTCTCAGTCCCTCTGAGGCAGGGAGGGGACCAGCATGATTACCTCTGTTGCACACGTGGGGGAGACAGACACAGAGAAGGAGAGAAACTTTCCTGAGGTTACACAGCAAATGCAGGACTGCTGAAAAGGAGTGGTCTGGCCTCATGCCCCACACTAGTCCCTTCTCCTGCCTTTGCCTTGACCTTTTGCTGCTGAGAGCTAAAAGCATTAAGGAAATGTACGTATTATGAGGAGTGTTGTATTATCATCATGAATGTCTGGTGAAATCCAATAAGACCACTAAAAAATAGTATTAGTCATGGCTCCAAGCCCTCTTCTTCTTCTAGGTTCCTACTTCAGTGATTAGGATCTTGTAGGGGAACAGAAATGAGGACTGAAACACAGGAACAACAACAGTGGTGAGGAAGAGGTCAAAATCCTACCGTTGAATAGGGACCTCATCAGTGAGCTGAGCCCATCAGCTCTGTGGGGCTTTAGGGGCAGCTTTGCAACAATCAGCACTTTAGGAAATCGTGAAGAGAAGGAAGTCTGGACAGAATGGGAGCCAAGACCAGCTCAGTGTTCCAAGAGGCCCCAGCAAAGACAACCCTTCACAAGGAGGATCAGTCACCCCTCTCTGCTTTAATCAGAGGGCTCTCTTAATTAACCCAAAGCCCTGGCTACACCCTCAACAAGGATTTTCTGACAGTCAATCCTTAAAACCCCAGCTGCCCCCAAACAAAGGCTTGACTCCTCTAACTCCCCTTTGAGGGAGGCTTAAAGTACTGACTAATCTAATCCCATGTGTACCTACTCAAATCCTTGGGAATCTAGATCTAAAGGGCAGAGACCAAAAAGGTGAAAATCTCAATTAGGCATGCTGCTTTATGCAAACCCAGGAGACAATGGCACACAGCTTAATCCCGATTTGCCTATTCCTCTGCAAATAGGTCAAAGGGTAACAGGGCCCCAGGGTGGTGCCTGGTTCATCCAAGGCTGGCATTCTTCCACACAGTCTCTGTTCCTCTTTTTGCTAAAGAGGAAATCCTGACCCATGGGAGCGCCCCTCCCTTCTCAGAGCTCTTCAAGCAGGAGGAAAAGAAGAAAACCCCATTCTCCCCACACCAGTCTCCTAGGCCTAGACCCTGCTGTTCCACACAGGAAGTGCAGGTCTTAAAGGGCCAAGGCCTCAAATTGGTGATGAGCCCTCTCCGTGCACAGAGCCCAGATGAAGTGAAAGCCACAGGGTGTACTGATTAGGAAGGCAACAATTGATTTCTGGAGAGACCCGTTTCAGAAGATTTGGAGAGGGAAACAGATGGCAAAGTTACTGAAGGGCATGTAAGGAGGCCAAGGTAGGAACTTCCAGAAGAAGAGCAGTAAGAGACAGACAGTGGCATCAAGGATGGCATACTTGAGGGGGGTACCTATTTGAGGGGGAATTTGTAAGAGAACAGGACCTTGACCTGGTTTTAGGGCAAGAAAGGTGATAATGAGGAATTAGAGATTATAAATGTGAAAGAAAAAGAGATCATTTTTGTCAAGTAAAAGCCCAGGAGTGGACAGGGAGAGATGGGCTCATGCACACAGAGACAGGCTTTTTGCAGGAGGTAGGGCTTCATTTAAAGCCTTGTTGGTGGAACCTGGAATCTACGGCTCTAACTGTGGGCCCAGCCTCTCAGCTCCTCCCTGGGTGCGACCTCCAGAGCCGGCCCCAGCTTGCCTACGGTGACTGCGGTCCTGTTCTGAAGCGCTCACCAACTCTGGTCCTTTCTCACGACCAGCTCTTACCTTTCCTCCAAACCCACCTGGGGGTCCTGAGTTTGGCTGCCTTGCCCCTTGAGCACTGCTCCCCTGCAAGCCCAGTGGGACACAGCAGGGGGTGGAGAATCCCAAGGAGCACCCATGGCAACGGGTGAGTTTAAGGAGAGATGCCGGGCCTACTGTGGTCTTGGTCTTCCTTGTGGCCTCGCTTAGGATGTGAACCTGCTGAGTTGCCAGCCCAGTGTCTGGCACATAGTAAACACTCAAGAAATAATCGTTGAACTTCAGCCTGCTTTGTATTCTTTCTCCCTTCTTGGAGGCTTCTCATGGAAAATGATTTTTCCTAAGCAAGGCAGCTAAAATGTTGCTTGTGTAAGAGGCTGACATAAGACAGACTCCCGACGTGGGCAGTGTGTGAGCTTCGTTGTGACATGTTTAAGTCTCAGACCGCTTGCAGAAAGCAGCTCTCCATATGCCCCTCACAGCCAGACACAGCAGGGCAAAGTCAAGTCTAA
Source organism: Lontra canadensis (assembly GCF_010015895.1). NCBI lineage: Eukaryota > Metazoa > Chordata > Mammalia > Carnivora > Mustelidae > Lontra > Lontra canadensis. The sequence continues at coordinate 10,436,109 of NW_022631047.1, read as the reverse complement.
AATTACCCAGGCAGATTTTTTGCTCTGAGAACCGACTGGCTGGCTGGACCTAAGGATGAAGTCACTCCTTAACACAGGCACTCACAACAGAACTAACTTACGGGACCGAGGGAGACAAGAAGGGGAAGGTGACAAGGGTCTCGAACCACCCTGAATCCTGTCCCAAACCCACCAGGACTGAAACCCACAGCTTTGGAACCGCCTGCCTCCCGGCCTCACTATTTTCTCACTCAGGATTCCCCTGAAACAACATATTTAAAAAAAAAAAAAAAAAAAGCCAAATAAGAGTGAGTGCTCTGAAATGAGGGAATCCACAGTTGCTACTGACTTTGGATCTCTAGGAGGAAAACGAAGCAGCCAAAGCTCTTGGCCAGCTTCATGTTAACATAACTTGGCCTGCTCTGTGGATTCCTCAAAGTCTACATCCTCCATGGGGTGAAATTCTCCTTTGCTCTGTGCCTGGTTTATCAAGGTCACAAGCTGGGGCATCAGCCAAGTGACCCCAGGGCAAGAGTTTCGAAGGTGGATGCCCGAGGTTCCCTCTTGTCCGTCCCACTGTCACCCTGTCTTGAGGCAGTGGTTGGTGAGAACAGAGGCTGGGAGCTGAGGCGGGTGAGCCCCCCCCCCCCACACCTACCTTGGGAAAGAGGATCCCTCACTCCTGGCCTCAATCACCAACACTCCTTATCCTTGGAACAAGTTACCCTGTTCTCAATATAAAAATGAAGCTGGAAACCTAATGAAAATCAGAAACTAGACCTAAAATTACTTTCTTTAAGTTCTGGTTGTCGGTCAGTCAGCAGGCATTTACTGAAGGAACACCTCCTAAGACTCTGCCCTACTCCAGAGACAGCGTACATGGCAGTGACAAGTCTGACAGACGCCCCATCTTTGCGCTCGCTTCAGCAGCACATATGCTAAAACTGGGATGACAGACTTCCCATCTTCAAGGAGCTGACATAAAGAGGGGAGGGGCAGTCAGCAAACAAGTACGAAATAAATGAGTAAGACCATTTGGGGCACTGTCAGGTGCTACGAGGAAAATCACAAAGGTAAAGGCGGGAGGACTGCTCTAGCTAGGGCTGGCAAAGACCTCTCTGAGGGAGTGATAAGCTGACAGCAGAATAAGGAGAGCAGACGGCCAAAAGGGACACTGAGAAAGAACCTTCCAGAAGAAGGGACAGTCAACCAAAGACCCTAGGATGGATATGAACTATATTTCAGGGACAGAAAAAAGAGTGAATCCAGCTTATGTGGTGAATAAGGGGAAGTGTGGAAGGAGAGAGGGGCATGGGGGCCAGATCCTGTGGGGTCTTACAGACACAAAGGGGGAGGCCCCTCGTGGGTTTTATGGGGACGATCTATACTATCTGATCTATACTTCGGAAAGCCCATCCTGGCTAATGTGTGGAGATGAGACTACAAGAGAATGAGGCCTCCAGACAGAGCAGGCAGGTAGTTCTTGCAATAACCCCGGCAAGTGATGGGGGTTTGGATGAGGTGTTCAGATAAGGGATACATTTCAGAAGTAGAACCAAAGATACTTATTGTGGACTACATATCCAGGGGACAGGGAACAAAAAGAATAAAGGATGACTGCTAAGTTTTTGTCCTTCTTATCTTCTCGGTGACTCTGGCTGGGCCTCATCTCTAAACTTCAGACAGGCCCAGGCTCAGTTCTTGGGCATCTCTCTTCTCCACCTCTGCTTACACATTGGGTGAGCTCAGAGAATCTCACAGCTGGGAAAGCCTCTAAATGCCACCACCCCTCCAGCCAGGGTCTGTGTCTGTCTCAGAGCACAGCCTCAATCAACATCGGCCATTTGTGACCAGGCAGGTTACACATGTACTTCTCAGTCCTCTCAAGATCCTACGAGATCAGTCTTATGATGCCCCTCTTTATAGATGATGACAATGTGCCCCTGAGCATATCCAAGGGCCTTCTCTTCATCTCTCCACTGATCCCTAACAGCCGTCACCATGTCACACACGTGCCACTCAGTTCCAGATTTCCTCCCTAACCAACATCCTTTCTGGTGCACAGGCCGGAACCTTAGAGTCATCCTTGATTTCATTCTTTCCCCCACACCTCATGCTCCCTCCATCAGCAAATCTTAAGGGATTTGCCTTTGGAATGGAGCCAGAATAGGGACAGAACTAACTTACTAACTAACTTACTAACTTACAAAAACTTAGCAGTCTCCATGGCTAGCCCCCTCATTTAGGCCACAGTTTTCTCCCCAGAGACAACTATAATAGGCTCCTACTCTTTCCGTGCTTTGTCCTTGCCATAGTTGTCTAGTCTGCACAAAGCAACCAGGGTGAACATTCAAAAATGTTAGTGACCATGTCAGTCCCTGCTCAGAGTTCCTGTGACTTCTCATTTCATCCAGAGGAAACCAAGAGGCCTCCAAAGGCCTATAGGCTGTCCACCTGTGACGCCAGCCACCGCCCCGACCACACACACCCGGCCTTTCCCTCCAGCTACTTCCTCCTCTCTCAAGAACTCTCCAGTCTGGCCACACTGGCCTCCTCACTGCTCCTCAAGCACAACAAACCTGCCCTTCCCCAGAGCCTCTGCACTCCTGCTCCTTCTGCCTGGGACCCATCACCCTCACTACTGCTTGGCTTGCTCCTTCACGGTGTCATTTCTGCTTCATGATGTCACCGGGCCAGAGGCCAATCCCAACCACCTTATCTTCCTCTTCTGTCTAGCCTCTTACTCTGCTTTATCTCCACAGCGCATATTGCTACCGAACACACTATCTACCTACTTGTTCACTCGTTTTATTGTTTGTCTCTCACTACTGGGCAGCAAGCCCTCCTGAAGGCAGGGATTTTGTCCCTTTTTTTCATTGCTGCATCCCTACAGCCTGGGTCTGTGTCTGGCTTAGAGTGGGGCCTCAAGCAACACGTGCTGGTGTGCTCACATCCCAGGAAATTTACAAGTGTACTCTCACTTTGTCCTCTCCAGATACTACAAGGTCAGTTTTACAATGTCCCTCTGTCTAAAGATGAGGAAGCTGAGAGGACAGTAAGTCACATGGTCCAATATGACAAAGCCAGAGGGTGGCAGATCAGGGACTTGAACTGGCCCTATTTGGTTCTAAAACTCTCTTCACTAGAAAAGAACTTGCCCCAAAGCTCACACCAACCCCCAAAGCTTCCAGATCTCTGCTTCAATTCTAAGGAGATAGAGCTTCAGTCAGACAAACAGAGAGAGACAGAGCTATAGGGACAGAGAAAGAGAGAGACAGAAGGACTAAAAGTCAGATGGAGTCGGTCTCCATGGATTTTCTTTGGGAAAGGGTGAGCCGTTCAGATCCACAAAAAGAGTGGTGAGCCTGGCTTCCTCCGGCAATGTCAGGATCACTGAACTCCCCAGCATCTTCACAGAGCTTACCGAGGGGCAAGCCTCAGGGGATCAGTTTTTTCCCTTCCTCCCTTCTAGCCCTATTGTCCCATCTGTAAAACGAAGGGAATGGGCTAACAGTAGTTCCAAAACCTATCAGAATCGACCTGGAGACATGGAACACATGGCCTTCAACACTTTATTCCTAGAGACAAAACCAAGAAACAGACTCTTAACTATAGAGATCAGATGGTTACCAGAGGGGAGGTGGGCGGAATGAAACTGGTGATAGGGACCAAGGAGTCCACCTGGGCTGAGCACCGGGATTACATATAGAAGGGCTGAATCACTGTATTGCACACCTGAAACTAATACAACACTGTGCATTAACAGTACTAGAATTAAAATAAAAAAAAAAACTTAATAAAAAAATTAAGCTTTAGAAACAAAACAAGATACTTTATTCCTGGAGGGATTTTGATACTGGAAGTCTTTCGTGGGCAGGAATATATGTTTTTTTTTTTTAAGATTTCATTTATTTATTTGACAGACAAAGATCACAAGTAGGCAGAGAAGCAGGCAGAGAGAGAGGAGGAAGCAGGCTCCCTGCTGAGCAGAGAGCCCGATGCGGGGCTCGATCCCAGGACGCTGGGATCATGACCTGAGCCGAAGACAGAGGCCTAACCCACTGAGCCACCCAGGTGCCCCAGGAATATATGTATTTTTAACAAGAGTTTACCATCAGATCTGCGTGGGAGGCGGCATCATGGAACCATTGAGAGCACGGTCCCTGGGTTCGGACGTTGCCTGAATCCAACCCAGTCTCCTCATCAGCGACCTGCCAAGGCCTGGTATGAAGACGAAGTGCGCGGGTATGAATGGGAACAGTCGGTATCTGTAAAATCCATGCCTGACGCGCTATGTAAGTGTCTGTTGCACTCGCACAGTTACGCCGTGAGGGCCCTGCCAGCCACGGACGCCCTCTAATGGGTTTTTCTGGTTTTGATATTCCATAATTCCTGCCCTGCTACTCCCAGAAAGGAAGAGGGGACTGGCCCTCATTAAACTCTCATCTTACCATGGGCCCACTCAAGCACCACTCCTGACTCACTATGGAATCAGCCTCCACGTGAATTAGGCCCTTTTAACCACGACTTCAAACAACATGTCAGATCAGGCAGGGTTATGGACCTTGACAGAGAACCACTGAATTGCCAAGTTGAAAAGGATCTTAAGATCTTTCTTTGGTTAGCGTTTGTTTCAGGCATGCATGGAACTTTTACCAAAATAATAATAATAATAATAACCCATTCCAGGTCACAAAGCAGATCTCAAAAATACCCCCCAAATCAATATCATGCGTGCCACATTTTCTAAACAAAACTCAAGTAAATTAGAAATAGCCAAGATACAAAACTCCCCACCCCTACATCAATAGAAATGTAAAACATACTTCATGGAATTAAGAAACCAAATTCGAATTTTTTTAAAATAAGAGGACAGGGATTTTGATTATTTTTGTCCACTGATGAATTCTTAGAACCTAGACTAGTGCCTGGCATATAGTTTGTTGCATTAAGGAAGGAAGGACTAAATGAACAAGTTAAATGGTAATAAATGTACATGAATAAAAGAAGTAAGACTAGAAATGAGTGAGTTAAACATTCAACAACAATACAGAGAAAGTCCAAAGAAAGAAGGAGGGGTGTGCACCTGGATACCTCAATCAGGTTAAGCCTCTAGCTCAGGTTTTGGCTCAGGTCATGGTCTCAGGGTTGTGAGATCAAGCTCCCAATCTCCATACTCAGCACAGAGTCTGCTTAATATTTGCTCCCTCTCCCTGGGCCCCTACCCCCATTTATGCTCTCTTTCTCAAAAAAATAAATAAAACCTGAAAAAAAAAGAAAGAAGGAGAAAGGAAGAAAGAAGTAATAAGATGGGAATAAATGAAATAAAAGACAAACAACAGAAAGAGAAAATTAACCCAAAATCTGGGTCTTTTTTAAGACTAATAAACATCTGCCACACTGACCGCATTTTTAAAAAGAAAGATGACACAACAATATTTGGAATCGCAAAGGCAATAATATAATTGCAGGTGCAACAAAGATTAGAAACTTCAAAAGACAATTCTAGGATGAATTTCATACTGATAAATGTGAAAATACACACAGAACAGACAACTTAGTTCCTAGGAAAATATAATTTAACAACCAGAATCAAAAAGATAAAAACCTTACTAGAACAGAACCAGTAAAAAGAATTACAAAATTAAAAAGCCACCAGGTGGCCCAGATATTTTTAAAATGAGTTGTATCAGACTTCGGAGAAACAAATAATCTTGACCTTCAATAATATACTGCAGAAAATAAAAAAGAAGGAACAGTCTGAACTAATGACGTACAGCTTTTACAATCTTGGCACCAAAACCAGACACACAGTACAAGAAAAAGAAAACCTCTGCTCCAACCTCACTCATAAACATAGATGCAAATATCCTAAATAAAATATAAGCAAACCAAATATGACCACATGCAAAAATGAGCACATAATAACCATCTTGGCATTACTGGGAACGCATGCATAGATTAACTTCGAAGCTCTATCACTGAAGATCCTAACATTCAAAGGTTAGAGGAGAAAGTCACGTGATTGAGTCAACTCAATAAAAACTCAAGAGAAAGCATCTGAAAATTTATTTTTAAGTATTCTAGCAAAATAAGAACAGAAGGGAATTTCTTTTTACCTGATAAACGGTCTCGACCAAAAAAAAAAAAAAAAAAAAAACAAACAACAACAAAAACCACAGCAAACTCCTATTTATGGATAAAATCTGAAAAGCATTCCATTTAAAATCAGAAATAAAATAAAATGCAAGCTTACATTTTTAGTGAACATGGTACTAAAGACACTGGCTATGCAGTAGGACAAGAAAACAAATAAAATACAAAAATCAAAACAGAAAAAAACAAAATTGTTATTGTTTGCAGAAAATGTGACTGTCTACTGCACAGAAAATGGAACAGGCACTCCCATTTCTGGCAGTGTGGTACACAAAATGCAGAGTAGACCCTTCCAAGCATGGAAACCATACTAATTCTTGGGAAAATACATGAAATGGCATTTTCGTTAGGTATGCCTGAACCAGTGTTACAACAAGGAAAGAACCAATTCTAATAAATGTACCAATCTACCAGTTCTAAACGAATAGGCAACAACTAACAACCAAAAATTATTAGTCCACGTGAGAAATTGATAAATTCCATATTTAATTGTCATCATTAAATTCCAATTCTTTTCTCATTGCTATTCAACCCTTGAGTTTTTTGGAAGACTTCTTTTTTTTTTTTTTTCAATTTTAAGATATGGAGGTAGTTTTGATAACCCTTAAAAATCATTTCTAAATTAACTCCATGGTGTTCAGAAAACATCATTTTCATAATATAAATTCTGTAAAACATGTTCAGACCTGCCTCCTGCTTGAGACAGGGTCGATTTTCATAAATGTCCCATCACAGGGGAGATTTCAATATAGCACAGTCAGTGACTGATAATGCAAGAAGGCAAAATTTCACCAGGTTACAGGAAACATGAAAACCACAATTAGCACACTTTATCTAACAGACTGATAAAGAATGCTGTAGCCCTTCTACATACCAGAGCCATGTATCACAAGTTCTATCAAACAACGAAAACAATGCCAATGTTATCAAAGAATGCCATAGTCATAATAAAAACAAGCACAGACTAGAAGAAGATATTTGCAATTCACAGGACTCACAAGTATAGTATCCACAATATATAAAGAATTCCTGTAAGTCAACAGGCAAACAATTCAAGAGGAAAATGACCAAACTAGAACAATCAATTCACATAGACAATAAACATAGGAAGAGATGCTCATTCTTATTAGTAGCCTAGAAAATGTAAAATAAAACTAGCATGCAGGAAACCATGAAAATTGGCCCCCGCTGCACTCTACACATGAAAATAAACTCCAGGTAGTTTCAAGATATATGTAAAAAAGTAATCATTAAAAAAAATTTTAGGAAAAAATGGAATATCTTTATGATCTTACAAGCCAGAGAAAGAGTTCTTAAATAAAACACAAAGAGGCACAAATCCAAGGAAAATAAAAAACAAAAACAAACAGAAAAAACCCAAAAAATAGGACTACATTTAAATTAAACTGATAAAATACCATTTAATAATTATCACTCGGCAAAATTTAAATTCTGCTATTGGCAAGAATGGGTAAGGACGTATAAATTAGTGGGAGCATAAATTAGTTCAGTCATTTTAGAGAATAATTTGATTATATCCTATAAAGATGTATAACCTCTAGAAGTAATTCTATTGCTAGAGGAATTCCTACATAAATGCTGCCAGACACATATGTAAGAGGTTTCACAAGTGCATCACTGATAGTAGAAAATAAGGAATCAACCTCAGTGGGTAGATCAATGTCAGTATACTAATCTAAGGGATATGGTAATTCAGTTTCAATGAATGCACTTGAGGTACATATATCAAAATGATCTATCTAAAAAACAATGCTGAGCAAAAAAGCCAGCAACAGAATCATATGCATACCGTTGAGATCAAGTTTACAAACGTGTGAAAAATACTGTAGAGCATTTGTGAGCATGTACATTAAATAAAAGCACACAAATATCCATGAAAATAGGAAACACAAACTTCAGAATATTAGTAACCTCTAGGAAGAGAAGGAGCGAGAATGTCAGAGAAGGGCTTTGTTTGTATTTGTAATGACATTCACAAAAAAAAAAAAAAAGAGAGAGAGATCTGAAGCAAATACGACAAAATGTGCTTTATGACAAAACTGGGTCTGGGTTACACAGGTACTCATTAATTTACTCCTTTAAATTCTTCAGTGTGTTCAAAGTATTCCACAACTTCATAAGCCTATCATCTGTTTCCCCTAGTCACACAAAGCAGAAATTCCTTATTTAATGTTTCTGGCAATATCCATATGTCCTTCTATTTGATCACTTCCAGAAATGGGGAGCTCACTACAATAGAAGATTACTTATTCAGAATACCCAGGGTCTGACTTGACAAAGACGTGTGCTATTTTAGGGATTTTTCAGTCTTAGATCCAAAAGAGCAAAAAGATTGGGGGAGGGGGGGCGGGGATCAAGGTGGGGGACTCATTGCATAGAACACATTTGCAGAATTGCAATTAAACATTTCAGAGCATTAGCTTCTTGCCAGAATACATAAATGTCTGAAATCCCTCGTGACTCCTGCATTACCAAGATTGCCATCATCGATCACAATCTACATCCACCCCTGTCCGTGTGCTTTCTGTGACATCACCGCCCAGTCCTTCCCGGTTCAGCAGGTCACACTCACCATGTGCCATGACAGCAGCTCCTTCTTTACTTGCTATAGGCATGGTTTTTAAATGGGCAGGCATAAAATAATGCTCTTTTTAGAACAGTCCTGTCATTGGAAGCTTCTGGTATTTACAAAGTTCTCAAAAAAATACCCAGCCTTTTACTGAACTTTGTGATGCAGCCAATTCTGTTGGTGGGCAGATTTGACTGTTAAAAAAGTTCTTCCCCGAGGAATCTGAAATCTGTCTTCCCTGAAACTTTTACCACTTGGACTTGATTCTGCCCTTGGAAACCCCCCGAGTGAGCTTTTCTAGCAAGAAGAAGTGTGTGTGAGTGTGTGTGTGTTATACACCCTATTTGTATTTCTTATACGTATTTTCAATTGTACCCCATGTTTTCTATGGTTTTAGAAGAAATCTATTTCTGAGTCTACCAAGATTCAGAGATGAGGGAACTGTAGGCAAAGAAACCTTAGTTATAATAAGAATTATTTGAAAAATACACAGACATTAAGATAGTTGTGTTTTTAAAACTTACCTACTTAAAGTAATTGAAATCGGAATATCAATTGCCTGTCACTTCTGGGAAAATCATACCTTTGGTTAAGAAACATATTTTCGCTAACAGATTGTTCATCATTATGGCTTTTATACAGTTGGAATCCAACAAAGTTTCATTGAAAAAAATTATGACACTTTGTTTTCTTAAGAGCTAGTGATTTATGAGGACCACTTAGTAGCCATATAGGGCATATTGTATTGGGAATGGAGATACTGTGATGAGATTTTTTTGTAGGGGTTGGACTCTGGGCGTGTGCTACGTAGTTGTCCTGTGAACTATTATAATTTCAATAGAGGGAAATCAAACGTTGGTTAATGTCCTCTGTTCATGACAGAGGGAGGGGAGGAAAAAAAAGGAAAGAAGGCCAGAAAAAGAGGATGGCAGAGAAATAAAAACAAAAACAAAATCCTAAACAGAGCAGATACAAGGGGGCCAGAACTCCAACCCCAGGCTCCCCAGCCAAGACCCCAGTGTGCCTTCTCTTTGTCACTCTCCCTCATCATTGTCTGTCTGCCCACAGAAAGGAAGAGCCAGGCAGAGCCCTCAGCCAGATGTGGCCATCTACAGAGCTGCTCTGTCCGAGGGGTGTACAAGACAAGGTCACTTCTGAGTACCCCAATTCACGTACTATTCCATCTGCTTAATCTATGCCTAATACTATATAAACAACTATAAATTCTTACAAATTCGGTCTCTGTCATTTTTGGCCACTCTGTGGCTTCCTAAGTAGATATTAAAGAAATTCTCCAAAACCTATCATAACTGTTGGTTTTTCCTCTTTAAGTCCTGATATTTTAGCTTCTCTAGTCCAGCCCTGAGCAGAGGTCTGTGTTTAATTTAAGACAATGTCTTCTGCCCAAACCCCAACTGCCTTGGATGGTTCCAGCTCCTTCCTTTCTACCCATTTCAGATCACAAGCCCCTACAGATCCTTCCAAGAGTCATATACTGCCAGGTCACTGAGGTTCCCAAAGCCCTTTGGCTTGGGAGGGAGAGAGTGCCTTGGATCCTGCTCAAGGGTTTGGCCTGGTCCTACGCTGACATGGTGCCCCACACTTTCTGAGGGAGACCCAGGGTGCCATGGAAAGAGGGGTGGCCTGGGGGTCAGGGACACTGTGTTCTGTGCTGGCTCTGTTACTGCCTGGCCAGTTATAAGACCCTGGAAACATTCCTGAACTTAACTTTCCAATTCATCAAGCAATTCTGTATGTATTACCTACATCTACTCTTCACAAAAACTCTACCGAGAGGACAGATATTACCCCTTACGTCTCTGCTGAGAACCATGCGGTGGCTGCTTGTCTCATGTGGAACAGAGTCCCCGCTGTGCCTGAGAAGGCGCTACAGGATCCAGCCACCGGCCACCTCTCAGACCTCATCCGCTCCCGCTCTCCTTTGCTCTTTCTGTTACCATCACCCTGGACTCCTGACTATTCCTCAAACACTTCAGGAAGTTTCCTGCCTTAGGGCCTTTGCATTGACTGTTTTCTCCGCCTGTAAGCTCTCTCCCCAGGTATCCTTACTGTTCGCTTTCTCACTTCCTGATGACGTTTGCTCAAATGTTACCTTATCAGAGATCTTCCCTATCCACCCTATTTTTAAAAAATGGGACCTCCTGGCCCATTTCTCTCTGTCCCCGTCCTCTGCTTTATCTCTCTTCTGAGGCTTCGCCACCCTCTGACACACTGCAAGTTCACTAGTTTGTCCCTGTGGCCTGTGCTCCTCCCACCAGAGCGGTAGCTCCTTGAAAATAGGCACTTCGCTTGGCTCCCTGCTGTGATCCAGCGATCTAAAACAGTGTCTGGTCCATAGCAAACATTCAAGAAACAGTTAATACTTGAGTTGATGGCATTACCTCCTCAGTTCTATGGGAGGGAGAGGAGAGTCAGGGTATGTAACTTGCCCCAGGATATTAGGAGCTAGGAGTCCCCGCAACCCTCATTGCTCCCCCTGAAAGCTGGAAGACCCAGGCTCCACTGCCAACTCCTGCACCTACCAGCCAGATGACCTTGTCCAGTGTGGACCCGGAATTTCACTTAACAAGACAACTTTTCAAACCTGCATAGCTTCATAACATACATGAGTCATTTAGGTGTAGATCTTGTTTATTCTTTGCAGTCATGCCAGCCTGGGTGTCGGATACGGTGGGTGTCAATCCTAGTAGCTCAGGAAAGTCAAAGGCCTCCCCAAGGCGAGGCAGTGAGGAAGTGGTGGAAACAAGTCTCTGACCCGGTTGAGGAGCCTGAGGCCTTCTGCAAACTGAACCTGCCCCCAGATTTTTCCCCCCAGAGGATGCTCTGATGCTCCACATACCTTGGGGCTCATCTTTGAAACACTGTCCACCACTGCCAGTCTTCCCAGCCTCCCCACTGGTTTCTCCTTCCTCTGAACAGATGGCGTATATGAATTTCACACCATGCTGTGTGATGCTGCTAAGCTGTCTTGTGTTCATTTTATTCTAAATGATATATTCTAAATAGCAAGATATTTATCGACAAAGACATCCCTATTTTGTCTATGTCTATGTTTCAAATACCATCTAAATGTCACATTTATATCTCTGGCCCAGATTTCTCTTCTGAATTCTGGGCCCAACTGCCAAAATGACCTCTCCGCATGGACATTCTATAAACCCCTGATTGAGTATGCACAAAACTGAACTCATGTCTTTCCCCAACTGCCTCTTCCCCTGTCTTCTCCACCTTAGTAAATAAAATCACCACCTCGATCTCTTCAAGCAAGACCCCTGCATGTGGCTCTTACCTGTTTCTCTAACCAAACCTGGTGAACTTTCCCTGCTACGTATATGGAGTTGTCTGTACTCCTCCTTCCTTGGCCTAAAAGATACAGGCAACACTGATGTTCTTTGCAAGTGGCATTACTTCCCCAGGATTCCACACAGCATCAGAGAGCATCGAAAAATGCAAATCTGATCATGGAGTGTCCCTGCTTTTCAAATCTTTCAGTGACTTCCCTTTGGTCTTAAGACAAAGGCCAAACCCTTAGCCAGGCCTACAGAGCTCCTTTAGTCCCCATCTAAGCCCCCGTTCTCAACAGGACATTCCAAAGTGCATCCTTTTCCTTGACTACTAAGCAGGTTCCCTGTTCAGTTACACAGTGGTTCAGGGACTGTGCCCTGGTGTCAGACGGCCCGGGTGTCAAGAGTTCCCTGGGTCACCCAAGGTCACCCAACACCCTGTGACCTTAGATACAGTACTTGAGATCTATCTCAATTTCCTGACCTGAAATACGGAGATCATCAAGGTACCTACCTTGTAAGTTCTATGCTGTAAAAGTTAAAAGTGCTTCAGACAGGGCCTGGCACTTAGGGAGGCACATGAAACATGTTAGCTATTCTCAGCTCCTCTCTCCCCCCAAGTTCTGCTCAGCTTTTCCATCTTCTCTAAGTGTCAATTCATTGGCAAAGCTTCTTCAACTCTTCAAAGTAGGCTAGTTTCTCTTGTTACACAGTCCCATACCACTTGAGTTGCTGGATGAAATTAGAATGTAACTCATTATTTCCTCATTCAGAGTCCATCCTCTTCATAAGCTTAAGCTTCACAAAGGCAGAGGTCAAGTCCGTCTCATTCGCTTTTCCATCCGCAGTTCCCAGCATAGCGTCTGGCACACAGCAGGTGCTCAATAAATACTCACAGAGTAAGCAATTCAATAAGTATCACTTGGGTTCATTTGCAAACCTGGCTTTTCCACAAGCCCCGACGCAGGTATGGTACTTAGTGCAATTAATGAAATGTATTGACCCCCACCGCCAAAGGTCACTGGTGTTCCCCAAATCCATTCTCTTTTTGCACAGTGTTGGAAATCCCAGAATTAGCTGCATCTGTAGATGTCCAGAAGAACAGCTACACCCCCCAGGCTTCCTTGCCATGAGGAGTGGCCATGGCCTACGGCTCATAAAATAGGAAGAGATGTCTCACATACAGCCGCTAGACTGTGTCTTTAAAAGGAAGGAGGGTGCCCTTCCCTTTGACAGTTTCCCTTCTCTGAAGCATATTCTTGATCAAAATATGTTTAATTTCAACTCTTTCCAAGTATTTAACCTCTCCACTACTATAACCATTGAGCCCAGGAAGGGATCAATACTGAGCCACACTCAGGTTCCATTCAAGTGAGGGTTTGGAAACCAACCAGAGGCCTCCAGGAAAGCCATGAGAGGGCTTGAAACGCCTCCCCAGCATCCCCCTCCACTGAGCTTACCTCAGCTCCTTTATTCACACACAGGGTTCTACATCCACATGCCATTTGACAAATCTCTTTGAGAATCTGTATTTTCTATAAGCAATACATCTAAGGCAAATGAGTGACCCACAACCATTATCACTTCCTTCCTTCCCTGTCCTCTCCACACTATCAGGGTGATCTGACTGTGGGAAATTCTGGGGGTGCTCAAACCTCAACAGAGAGGTGGGGGTACGGTTCCAGTGCCTTAAGCTGGTCGCCGGAACTCATGCCCCAGCCTAACTGTTCTGCAAGGACAGGAAGCATTGTGGGCCAGCAGGTATGGACCGTGGAAGAAAATTCAGGGAAGAAGGGGTGGGGTGGGCAAGGATCCAGGGGTCCGGGACACAGGTGGGAACTGGAAAAGTTCCACAATAAAAGTGAGAATGTGCTGGAGGGCAGGGCCTTTTGAACATCTGCCATGCTGCATGAGCTGATCTTGGGAGCTGGTTGAGGACTCAGGAGCAGAAATAATGGCCAGGGATGGGTAGTGAGACACTGAATGAAGACAGGCCTTCAGAAGAGGTAAGAAGCTGAAAAGGAGACCAGTGTGATTAGAAGCTTTCCCTGAAGATGGGAAGTCCTTCATAAAAGCCCAAGATTACAGAGGCTTTGATTCTAGAATGCTGGGCCAACCTGTCGTGGGTGATTGACAGGGAGAGCAAGGACAGGTCCCAGCTGGTACGAGAGCTCCCCAGAGATGTGAAGGGTATGGCCAGCTCTGCATAGAGAAGAGGGCCTGGCACTCAAGGCTCTTCTGTGTCGGTGACATAGGGCAGAGATGACCGAGAACACTTAAGCCTTTTGTAAATAGTTTACACAGCCCTGAGAATTAGCCGCATCCTCCCTTTTCCAAAAGAACAGTTTGATTTTATAGTTTCTTTCACATAAACAGTCTTGTTAATGTGGGTTGGGAAGGAAGACCTCAAAAAGAGAAGGCATTGGTTAAATAGGAGCTAAAAGACTCCTGCCAAATTACTTTCCTATTTGTCTCCTATAACCAAAGATGAAAATCCTCAGAATAACGTAAGCTTCATGCTTCCAAAGGACCACAAGAGTCAAAGACAAAGGCCTCATTTATCCAGGCCTATGGATAAGGATATGGCACACAGTAGGGCCACACTAATTATTTGTAGACTGATTTGGGAGATGGGATTTTGGACTCCCACGGTGAATTCTGACCACAAGCAGATAAAGAAAATAAAAAAGTTATGTTCTTTTCAACTCTGTTGAAAGAAAAAGTAAATAAATAAACTGAGGCCCAGAGAATAACAGAGGCAGGTCTCCTAAACATAATACACTTGAATTTACTGACCAGTTCCCCAAGACTGGCTCCTCCCTTGAAAGCCAAGCTCTGACTTGAAATGGAGGGAATCCAGGCAATGCCAATACATGCTCAAAAATGTTAGCGCTTCCTCTCTGCCACTTGGTGACCTTAAAAATACATATATAGACCTAGTCATCATCCAATAGACAAATCACACTAGAATGAACTCTCCCTGTGATTTCTGATATTCCGAAGTCCTCCTCTGGAGAGTCCTTGAAATCAATTAGCCTAAAAATGCACTCTGATCCAAACAAAACTTCAGAAACTGGTTCCTTGAGTGGGATGGGCTTTGCAGAGGCAATGCTGTCCAAGCTGCTGCTTCCAAGCATGCTGCCATCAGCCTGAGTGAAACATAAGGACCTGGAGACATATGGATGGCCCTTAGACAATTGGCCTAAATGCAATGAAAATGTCAGGTCCTGTGCTAGAAGCCAAAGACACAAGGAGGTCAAACAGAAGACCTGCCCTCAAAGAGACTGAATTCTTGGGGGAATAGGAACATCAATTAATGCTTTAAAAGTCCATGGAAAAGCCTCTCCTAAAAGGAATATACAGGGCATTATAAGAGCTGCAGTGGGTTGAAGTGTGACTCCCAACTTCATCTGACTCATCAGACTCCATCTGAGTCCCAACCCTTGGAACCTGTGAATGTGACTTTATTTGGGAAAAGGGGCTTTGCAGATGTAACTGAGCGAAAGATCCTAAGATGAGATCATCTTGGATTTAGCGTGGGGACCTAAATCCAATGACCAGTGTCCTTATGGGAGACAGGAGGGGCAAAGACACAAACACAGGGGAGGAGACCAAGTGAAGACAGAGGCAGACACCAGAGTGAGGCGGCCACAAGCCAAGGAGTGCCAGGAGCCACCAGAAGCTGGACGAGGCAAGGACAGGTTCTCAGAGCCTTCAGCAGCAGTGTGACCCGGCCAAAACCTCTGTGTTGGATTTCTGACCTCTAGAACCGTGAGAGAATAAATTTCTGTTGTTTGAAGCCACCCAGTTCGCAGCAATTTGTTATAACAGGCCTGGAATATAAATACAAAGGCCAACAGCTAAGTCTGCCAAGGGAGTGGGGGATGGCCTCCCAGTAGACATGACATTAGCCCTAAGTTTTCTAGACAAGAAGGAGTGCACTGGATAAAAACAGGGAAAGCATCTTCCAAGCAAAGAGACTTGCATGCCCAAAGTCACTGAGGCATGATTCAGCAAGACACACTGCGAGCACTGCAAGTAGTTGGGAAACGTTTGGCAGAGAGGCTTCATGTGGGAGAGCGGGATATGCAGTTGGAGTGGTGGGTCCTGGAGGGCCTTGTGGGTAAAGCCAAGAAGCTTGAAAATAATCTCGAACACTCTGGAGTGCATTAGAGGATTTTCAGCAAGGGAGTGTCATAATCAGATTTGCGATCTGGACGGATCCCTCCGACACAGCTGGAAGGGGGCCTGACAAGGGGCAGGGGGTCACTGAAGAGGTTTAGGCAAGAGCTGATGAGGGCCTGAGCTCAGAGGATAAAGAAGAAGGGGTAAATGCAGGACATTAAGTCCGCCCTGGCAGACAGGGGTTCATCTGATAGCAGGATGAGGGGAAGAGAGCAACTGTGGAAGAATCCAGAGTCTCTGGCTTATACAACTCAATCCTTCAAAATCGGTGTCATCTAACAACTTTACGACACATGGAATTATTCTTGATTTAGTTTCGTACTAATTTTTTAACCTAAGGCTACAGATAACAGATAAACTTCAGTGTTCGAAGGTGTCTTTGTGTCCTCAACTACTTGAAAACATTTCCTTCCAGAAAGCTGCCGGTCCAGCCATACTTTCCATTTGGGAAACCTGGGCAGGGGGTTGAGAGGAACACCAACCCCCCCCCAACCCTGACTCTGTATGCCAACATGATAATCAGCATTGTGACAACACATGAATCAAATCGCCAAGAGGGGTCAGTGCAAGGAGGCAAGGTTTATGGAGCTTCTAGGGAGAAAGATGGAAGATGACACGTGGTGGGCTCTTGGGAACTGGGAACTCCTGGCTTGTTTATGGAATAGTTGTTAGCAATTCCCCTCTGGCATGACTCAGCCTGGCAGCCCCACCACCTTCCAGATTTCAAGTGGCCAGACTCCCCTGCTGGTTCCCAGACGGAATCCTACGTCCACCATCTACCATCCATGATACTGGCTACAAAAGCCTGGGGGAAGGAGGTGTTCCCAGCTACACCCTTCCCCTCAGGGCTCAGCTGGCCCTGAGACACTAGTCTCATTTTCTCTGGGAGCCACCTCAGGGCCCCCTTCTGTCTGCCAGCTCCTGGTTTCTGCCAGGAAAAGGAGACAAAGGGAGGGATGCTAAAGCCGGAAGAAACAAGATCTAGTATCAGGATCTGGCCCAGAGCCTGCGGACTTTAAGCAACCTCCATGCTTCGCTTAGGCCTGCCAAAACTCTGGTCCATTCCTTCTACTTTCCCACATGTGGATTATCTGCCACTCTATCAGTTCACTCTGGAGTGAACTTTGCCTGGCAAAAGTTCAAAGGACACAATCATTTTAGCCAAATCCGTATTAGTGCTCCATCTCTGCTCTTAGCCCAAGTCTCCAAGTCCAAACAAAGGTCAAGAAGGAACCTCAACCCACTTACTGTCATCCAACAGGGATTAAACAAGGACAGAGGAGGCAGGGAGGCTGGCTCTGGGACTTCCAGTGCAGCTGAGGCTATGGCAGGTTGTACACCATGCCCAAGAAACATTAGCCAACCCCCAGGTCTGACAAGCTTGGAGCTACTGCCAGCTTTGTTTTCTGCCTGGGCCTCCAGAGAGCTAGAAATAGCCGTGAAAAACTCCATTTATGGGAAAAGGCTAAAAACTCTGGAGAATGGGGTTCTAACATGGCGCTCGTTGTTATCCATGAGTAATAGTAGCTATAGTCCTTCCTTGGCTCCTCCTTCTTCTCCCTTCTCTTTAGTCTCTTCCTCCTCCTTCTTCCTTTTAATGAGGTCTACTTATTTTAACTCTGATTAAGAATTTACATTTTTAGAATTTCAAAGGTGCCCAGTTTAGAATCACAGAACTAGTTAGGAGCCTCTATCCCAAATTATGTATGATTGGAAAAGCAAAGACAGGGAAAAGCACAAAATGCATTCTAAATTCCGAGCCCCATTAGATCAGTTTTGTGGCTAATACTGCATTTTCCGGATATATCAAAGAGTGTGAAGGTGCGCTTGGGAACCACAGGGAGACAAAGTGACTATTGATGGAAAATTCAAGTCAAATGAAAAATGGTACTAAAGAAGAACATCATGTTAAAGCATTTATCGAGGGCTCTTCTGTGGACTAATAATATTTTCCATAGGTCAACACTGTTTGTGTGTACATGTTGTAAAGCTGGGAAAAAAATCGGCTTCTCAACAACAAGAAAATCTTTCCCTTTCTCGGCAGTCAAAGTGACCCTACTTGCCCTCTAAATTGTTTCCAGAAGTTTAAGTTATCATTTCATACTTTTTTGGTTGATCATTCACCAACCGGGACACATTTCTTCTTGGAGCTAAAACCATAGCTCACAATTTGTCCCATTGATTTCCCTGCCAAAAATCGGCCTTAGTTCGAATGATAAAATATCTTCATTGGAGAAGCACTCATGATCCATCCATTGCCCCACAAGCATTTTTCCATATTAATGATGGAGTTGGAAGATGTAGACAGTTCTAGGATTTGATACAAGTTACTCACCCGTTCCCAGGATGTGATGAATGGCTCCCTGGCCAGAAATGAAACCCGGAGACTAAGATAATGTCCCACCTATATCCCAGAACATCTGTTCTCCCCATCACACGTGCAGAAAGAACAAAGGCCCCCTGCTTACCAGAAGAGGCACCCAAGTCAATGGGAAAGTCCTACGACATGGACTCAGTGACCCGACCCACCTTCGCTCAGAACTGAGCAGTGGCAAGAAGGGCAATTACCCTCACGCTACCTCCACTTACCAGTCATATGTCAGGGCTGTATCTGTGTAGTTCCTTCAACAAGCACAACAGCCTGTACAATTAGGAACCCAGCAACTGAATAAAGACCTTACGCTTCCAGTAATCTCTCCTATTAATACAACCCTCCTGAAAATCCAAACCATCCTCCTACTGAAATAAGAAGTACAAATATATTCAACCACAGCACAGAGACTAAGAAAACTATAATAAATTCACATAATATCAATCCAAATAACACAAAATTCATGGAAAGAAATGAGTGTGCTCATCATATGTTAACTATGGAGTAAGGGCTAAGAAAAATACAATACAACCCCATAATGACATATTATGCAATTATTGAAATGATGCTCGTGAGTTGTATTTAACAAGACTGGGAACTCCTCATGTTCTAAGCCTAAGTAAAGAAATTGTGACAGAAAATTAAATATGTAGAATGATTTTTTTTAACCATGTGACAATATAACATGAAAACGGGGCTTACAAGAGTTTTTCTGGGAGATGAAATAATGAATGATTTACTTTCCTTCTTTATATATGACTTCCCTTTTTAGACTTTCTACACTTAGCACATTTTACTTTTATATACAGGAAAAACCAAAGTTATTTAGCTTGACAAAACCATGGTTTTAGGGGGCTGATGATGAGGATGCTGAAGGAGGATGCGTTGAGCTGGGACATGGCCAGGCATCACCGGAAATACCACGCTGATTGCAGACCCCCATCCAGACACTGCACACACTGGGGGTGGAAGGGCCCAGAGTGGTCCCTGGCTCCACCCAGCATCCTGCGGTCCAAACCCTCTGGTTATGAGCAAGTTCTTTCATGACTCACTACAGGCCCCTGGACTGGTCACTTCCCTTAAAATAATCCAGCTGGCAAAGAGCATACAGTGGTGTTGGGAGGATTAATTCATTCATGTTTATAGACAAGCTCTCTGAGATTCTTGGATGGGAGTCACTTCATGCTAAGGAGTGCGAATAATCGGCTGAGTACATTTCCAGGGCAAACTTCCTGCTGCAATTCTCTAAACTCAATGCAGATGCCCAAATTCAGAACAAAATTTATGTAAGTTGGCTGGCAGACCCTGCACCATTATAATAAAAATGAATTGGATGTCAAATATCTACAGCCAACTGAACACCATGTCTGTCCTTCCGGAGGAATCATGAGGCTGGGTCCAACCCCAGGCCACTGGTGAGGAGGACAGCTTAGCCCTGGGTGGATGGCAACCCTTCCAGATTCGTGTGTATCTCCACCCCAGGGATGGACGTGGTCAAAAGGTACCTTGAATATCAGTACAGGCCCCCCAGCCCTAGACCAAGCAAAAAGAAAGCCAGTGTGCAGAAAATCCTGCATCTGGCAACACAATGTTGGGAAAGCATAGTATTTTTGAAGAAAAGCAACAGCAGCAGGTCCCCAGATGAGGAACTGACTCTGGCAAATCTGGGGACGAAGAACAGCTCATGGCACAGGCTGCCCCAGCCCCAGACCAGCACTGAGTTCCAGCTGTGCCAGCATCTGCCGGTAGCAAACACCTGGTATGGGGGAACCGTGCAGAAGCCTCTGGTGCTCCTCAAGGCCTGGAATCATGTTTTTCCTTCTCTCATCTCTTACCAGCCAGAGGATAATGCATGCTAATTTCTCAGAGAAATGGAATACCTAAGTCAGCCCAGAGGACCTGGAGTTGCATATCAAGGTTGTCTTATAACCACATCTCAAGGACTTCAGCTGAAAGTCAAGATAACAGAAAAGAAGAAAGGCCCCATAGGAGTTGATTTGGACATTTTCTCTCAAAGAAGTGTGATTTGCAGAGATAACAGGGAAAGTGAGTTAATTCAAGGACTGCCTTGCTCCCTATATCACACTGCTCCAGTCTCTAAAACCCAAAGAAGGTAACTCAATTAACATCCTCTGCTTGCCTTTCCCACAGAGGGATCCAACTCCTTTTGTCTCTGGGGTTGGTACCTCCACAGACCCAATTCCAATGTATATTTTACCTTGAACTATATGGCCTGCTTGGGATAGCAGCATGTCATTCTCCTAAGATGTCATTCTCCTAGCAGCCTGTGAATATAAATATGCCTACTGATTTGGTCTTAGATATTTAAAAAAAATTAAAATGTAGATCACTGCACTCTTAGTCGTATTATGGATTAAGTTGGCTCTTAAGTGAACCCAACTCAGAAGTGGTAACCAAGGGAAGTGCAGACTGGCACTGGCTTTGCTCCAGACTTGGTGCACATTAGTCATGAAAACCTCACTTGGGCTGCCCCATCTAAAAGAACAGGAGACTACATGGACATAGTTCTTTCCAGGAAGGTTGGGAGAACAAATGAGGTAAACACTGAAGGCCTGGTGTGTCCTGGGAGCAGGGGGTGGTTGGGGGGGGGGAGTTAGCATGAATTGAGATCACTATTTCTAGCAAACAGAATGTTGACATTTGGTTTTATTGAACAGGTAAAAGCCAACATGTCTACATGGTAATGATATGAGAGAGAGAGAGAGAGAGAAAGAACCCAGCACATTCCAGGTTTTGAAAGAAAGGAAACCTACCTAACTGAAACAGCAAAAGCCAAACCTTGGAGAGCCGGACTACCAGTGACACAGAAAAGGGATGTAAGTAAGATGTGGTGTTCCCTCAATTATCTCCATGATGGAGGCAAAAGATCCAGAACAAAAAGCATAGGAATAACCCTAAGACACCTCAGAACAGGGGCTGGGGGTGAATGGGGCAAGGGTATGAGGTATGTTCCTCATCCTATCACTTATCCTTTCCCAAAATGGAGTCCAGCCAAATTCCTTGGAAATTCCCAAGAGTCCGCTTTGGGGATGACAAACCCCACAGTCATGTAGCAAAAAGAGCTGTGGCATAGAAGGTGGTACCCTTTGGCAGCTACCTTCTCTCCTCTATCACTTTGTCACTCCACTATGAGGCCTTTTTAAATTCTGCACCTGACTCCTTGGCTCAGGGTCTGCATCTGGATGAACCTTAAGCAAGGACCCTTTTTGTTTTTCTTCCTAGTTCTTACTCTTATTAGTTAGTCTTTATTCTTCATGGGAGCGGAGAAGGCACATCCAAGGAGAACTCAGTGATGCGACTGCAGATGCTCGGAGTGAGCTGCCCGTGCTCTCCAGCTGGAGCACAGCTGAGTGGCCACAGTGCTGGGGGAAGAGGGACATTCCCGAAACCTCCTCTAGCCTGGGATATGACTGGTAGGAGAGCATGGTCTTGAGGTCTCTGTTTTCTCTGCCCAAGAGCAAAACCATCTGCTTTCTTTGGGAGCTTTCTTCCTGACCATCTTGTCAAAAGGATCACAGGGAGCCAGAATACCTTCTGACCCTGGAAGAATTTTTTTGAGCGAACACTCAATTTTCTGTCCCTTGACAGGGAAGAGAACAGAGGAACCTGAAGGGCTTATGTGTGCTTCCAGTGAATTCTAGGGACGTGAAATAATGACCTTGGCCCAGACAGCAAAAGACAAATTTAATTTACATGCTTCAGGCCGTATATGGAAAAATCATTTAGACCAAAAAAAGAAAAGTCCAAACTGCAAGTCAATAGTGGCAAACATCACACAGCCCGATGGTATGTGCTGGCCTTCATTTGTTAGTCTGCCGTTCCAACATTCTCCATCACTGCACATATTTGGGCCTTGTGTTTTCCAAGAAGGTCTGGTCTGAAATGCCATCCTGAATGTGCCCAGTCTTCACTCCAAGGCCAGAGCCTCTGCTTTGCCTCCCCTACTGCGCTCCAGTGTCTCCTCCATAACACAGTCCTCCGGACTCTCCTTATTTGTAACTTCTTTATTTAGACCTGGGCCAGTAGAAATGTATACAAAGAGAGCAGAGGGAAGGTCTTATTTTAGCCAGCACTTCTGATGCTGAGAGTGGGCTGTCTGTTGAAGAGGGCCAGAGACCCCCATCTGATGGCCAGGGCCACCCGAGGAGTCTCTCTTTGGGATGACTAATTCCCAGGCTCCACAGAGGGATATGTTTATGGACACATTCTGTAATTCTCTGGCATCCCTCTCCAGCCCAAACCACCTGGAGACTATAAGGAAAGCAAAGTCTTCTGGATAAGAAGATGTCAAGTTTATTTTTAAGCCCGTGGATTTAAAGGGATGCCCAGAATCAGTACCCTTAGTCCCCTACACACACACACACACACACACACACACAAAGAGACTGAGAGAGAAAGAGACAGAGGCAGAGAGACACAGAGACCCTGTCCTAGGGCAGCTGTACTCTAAGGCCTAGGAGTGTAGTCAAAGCAAGTGTAGAAGCAGCCAGTCCTCCTGGTACCTTCCTAGCACACACTTTGCTGCAGAATGTTGCCACCCCAAATTAATTCCTGTACCTTTAAAACTCACTACCCATCTCTTTAAACTTTTCTGCGCTTGGCCGTATATGTCACTCTGAAATCTCTATAGAACTTAGGAAGTTCTCCATGAGGCAGTTCCCAAACTTTCTCGGTTCACTGTACCCTGAATGTCTCCAAAATTTTTACACAATGCTAGAAGAAACATTTAACAGTTCCACTTAAAGAGTAGTTGAGTCCAACTAAATTAGTGTTTCCTCTGTATGTCCTAACAATGTTAGTAGACATTGTGGGAAAAAAAATACACACAAATTGAAGGAAAAAATATTTCCTTTCATTCTCAGCCTTAACCACTTACTACAAGTACGGGCTCACCTGCTGGACACTATCCCAATTCGCCAACCTTGGAGTCTGACTGGACATGAGCACTCTCACCTCCTGTTCCACGATGCCTTTGTGCGGAACTGGTACCACAGGCACTGGGAACTCAACCTCACAAAGATGGGATGACACTCAAGAGCTTATCATGTGTGTTAACCCTCACACAGCCAAGGCGGTAGCTCACATGGTGTCTGACAGACATCAGGTCCTGCTGGGCTTCCCTCAGAGATGTGCACAAATTCTACACCTCTGTGAGTTCACTGTGGCACCCTGGGGGCATCTTGTGGCACTGTGTGGAAAATGTTGCCTTCCTGCCTTAAGAAACTGTCTCAGCATAATGAAACTATTTGTCCATGACTCTCTCCTGAGTGTGTGTGTGTGTGTGTGTGTGTGTGTGTGTAAATAAGCCCAAAACCAAAACATATACAAGGTCCCACATGAATCAAAACTCCCAAGAAAAGGTCTGGAAGTGCACAAACCAAACTGTAACTATGGCTACCTCTAGGAGACAGACAACATTTGGAGGAGATGAGAATGGGGGAGCCCTGCATTTTATCCGTAATGTGGAACTTTTCCTGAAGAGAATGCTCTTCCTGTATAACTATAAACAAAAAACCCCACAATTTTAATGTACCCATACCAAAAACTTTACCTAAACCACCTCTTCACATAAGGCTAAATTCTGTGCAGAGAGGGTCAGTCCCAAACTTCAGTGGAGAGACTTAGTCACTAAAGGACTCAGGCTCCGCAGGACACTGACAGGCAAACGCATCTTACTTATTGTTCCTCATGACATTTCCCTCTTCAGGAAACTTCCATCTTCTCCACATCAGTGACTCTCAAGGGTGAGTGTCAGAATCACCTGTGGACTTTTCCACACTAACCCCTCCAGCCACCTTCCCAGAGTCTAACTGCTCACAGCCCCCTTACATTGTAACACTGTGGCAAAGAAGGCCACTGTCCTCTGGTAGTCTGGGGCTGTTGCCTGGAGGCTGCTGGCAAGGACCATATATCCCAGCCTGCCCTTTCTCTATGTGGAGGCATGGGGCAGGATCCCACCAATGAGAGAAAGGGATGCAGAACCCCAAAATTCCAAATTTAAGTCCTTAACTACTCCTAAGAAGACATCTCTATTCTAAAGTCAAACGGGACTGACTCCATCGTCCCCTCACTACATCCATTTCTCTGTTCCTTTGCTTACCCATTTTCCTTGGCAAGACTGCCCCAGGGAGGAAGGGACCCGGGGTGAGAAACAGAAGCCTCTCCCTGAGAGATGGCAGAAAGACAGTGAGAGCTAGAGGGTGGGTGAGCGATGGAGAGAAAGAGAGAGAGAGAAACAGATGAGCCAGAGCTGAAAACAATGAATAAAAAATACAAGAAAATAACAATCAATTAGTAAAAACAAAAAATGAATAAAATAAGATAAAACAAAATAAAATAAAGTAAATAAAAGTACATAAAATGGTTAGTGGGGCTTGGGGGGTGAGGGCCCTGCAGTAACAAGTCAACTTTGTAAGCTGTGTCTCGCCACAGAGCTCCACCGTACATCGACCTGATCTTTGCCTTATTATCAAACCTGAGGAATTCCAGGGAAGCAGGGATGAATGACGTGGCACCAGGGGATTTGAGAGGGGACCAGCCCTCAGTCAGTCAGTCCTTACCAGTTGAAGTAAAGGGTGGGTCTGCAAACCAAGGGGCCTGACTCCTGTAGAAGGCCCTGCAGCGTGGGATCAAATCAGCCTCTTTCCTGACAGTTAGTCCTCAGTTCATGCAGAAGCACAGGACAGAATGAAGGCCCAGAATGGCCCCAGCTTTCAGAAACTCATCCTTAATATTGAGAGGCCACGAAACACCCAGAAAATAAGGCAGACTAGGGACTGTCGGCACTGATGCAAATACAAGGCTTTCAGCAATGGCCCCAGGCTCTAGCCTCACCTCAGCTCCTCACTACGGGACCCTTTGGCAAACCAGGTCATTTCCTGTCCCCAATGTTTCCCTGTGCCAATGGGGAATCTTTTTCATCCCTAAGAAGAGTCTGAGAGAGTTACTTAGATTCTTTTTTTTCCTTGACCCTCAAGTGGTCAAGTCAGTTAGTGTTTTCAAAGAGGGCCGAGGGAACTTTATTCTGTTCCAGGGGAACATCCCGACAGCCAACCAAGGGCCTTTGTGGAAAGCCGGGGCCAGAACCTCTGGCCCAGAGTGAGAGCCCAGACAGCCCGTCCCTCCCTGGACCCTCCTTCTCCCCAGAGCTCTCTGACAGTCCCGAGCTTCCTGTTGCTCTTGTCCCAGCCTCCTGGTCAAAGGCCCTACAATTATGCATAATTTATTCCACATGTTTGTTTGCGCCTGCCAGAGGCATCTGTCGTAAATGTTTCAATACTTTAACTTTAGATGAGTTTTCTTTTGAAATAATTGTCCCTAGGGTGGTGCAATGTACAGTAAATTAACACCCATCTATCCCCAGGCCTCCTCTTGGCACAGGACCCGGCTTCAACGCTCCTATAAAACATTCATTAGACACAGCATCGTGGGCCGAGCCAGGCGCTGAGGGAGGACAGGTGCCACAGCCACGCTGGATAAACAGTTGGGCGACAAGTTTGACAGGAGTTTGTCTTCGGGTCCTTTTTGTGGTATGATTGACGGGAGAATGCGCTCTGAAGACTCACTCCTGCCCTCTCCCCAGCTTGCTACAACCTCCTTGTTCCTTGACACAAAAATCCATTTCCCCTCCTTGTGGAAGCTGTTGGTGATCTGCTCCCACTTCTGTCACTCCGATCACCCCCATCACACCTGGGCTCTGTCTCTCCAACACACATCTACGAACTCACATTCACATGTGCTCACACAAACATTCACAAAGACTCATGAGTGGTCTGAACCCCTGACCGTCTTGTCAGTGGTAGGCATTCTTATGGTTTTTGCCAAATTGTTATTTCTCTGCCCCTGAAGCTTCTCAACTCCCCAAAGCTGGGGCCAGGCTAGTAAGGCTCTGTGTCGAGTCAGCTACAATGAGGAAGGATACACTGACTTACTGACCGAACGCTTGTGCCGGTCCTCTGCCCCTTGCTCTGAGATCCGCTCTCTGCCATTCTCCTCCTCTGCTCGGTGATGCCTCGTACTAACCCCTGAAAATGACATCCCCAGACTGGAGGCAGTAACTGACTCTGAGTCGGGCTTGGCCTGTGGCGGGGCACTGGTGGGAGACAGGAGACAGGGGAATTCAGGTCCTTTCTCCTCCACTGTCCCCACCTGCTTCAGAATGCATCTCTAGAAGGGGCTGCACCTCCTACAGGGTTCCAGCCCCCACTGTGTGATCCCACTGCCTAGTTTCTGGTAAGCCCACTTCCCTCCCTGCCTTTCTAGTCCTAAGAATGGCAGCAAGTCCCTGTGGCTGCCTCTCTGTTCCTGGATGTTTCCGCCTCCTTGCCCAGTTCGAATACCTCTGTAATTAGGTCCTCGTATTGTTTGCCCTTGACTGGCAAATGCTCTGCATTCTGAGTGTACCCTGGCTAATACAAAGTTTATTGGGGTGGGGGGGAGGCATGAGCTGGAATTAGAAGGGGCTGAGTGAAAGGTCAGAGGGATGAGAGGAAAGACTAGGATTGCTCTCTAACCTTGCCATTCATAGCAGGGTTAGATAGCTTAGAGCTTTATCATCCTGTAAAAAGAGAAAAATCCTGTCTCAGAGGGAAACTTGAGAAAACCTCCAAATCTGTCCAGGACAGACAAGTCCAGAAAAGACTTAAACTGATCCAGGGGGAAAAAAAGAGAGAGAGAGAGAGAGAGAGCCTATTCTTTTATTAAAAAGTCTCAGACTCTATATTCTTCCTTGGAAACACAACATATATATCTGTGTTTATGTTCCTGAATTTTCCCTACTGTCTGTTGAACCTCCTGCTATAAACTGAGCTAATTCTACTCATTGTTGTCCTCAGTGGAGACAGACCATCACCCCATGAGCATTGACACAGAAAGAAACAACAGGAGGTGCCTGGGTGGCTCAGTGGGTTAAGCCTCTGCCTTCGGCTCAGGTCATGATCTCAGGGTCCTGGGATCAAGCCCTGCATTGGGCTCTCTGCTCAGAAGGGAGCCTGCTTCCCCTCTCTCTCTGCCTGCCTCTCTGCCTACTTGTGATCTGTCGATATAATAAATTGTGCCTGTTGAATAAATAAATAAAATTAAAAAAAAAAAGAAAGAAAGAAACAGGGCAGCAAGTTTGTCTTATCTTTCCATCTTCCCAATGAATACCCCTGTCCATCTTGTCCTTAGTACAAGAAAGAAGAAGCAAGCATGACTTTTTAGTAGTGTTTGAGGATATGTTGAGGGAAAACATTCGAAAGACAGAATGAGCACAATGCTCAAGAACACTGCTTTGAGTCAGACCACCTGGCTCATTCTCAGGCTCTCCCACACATTAGCACTGAGCAATTGTTTCCTTCTTTAATCCTCAGGCTTCTCATGCATTAACTGGAGACTGTAACGGTTTTGAGACTTAAATGAAACAAAACATGTAAAGACTTCCACACAAGAGCACCCCACAAATATTACCCATAATGTTATCATTACTACAATCCTTGCTATGTCCATACCCTTGAAAATCATAAGAATAGATGTAAGAAGCCTAAAAGAGACTCATTTGATACCTAAAGACGCCTGCAGATTGAAAGTGAGGGGACGGAGAAACATTTATCATGCAAATGAATGTCAAAAGAAAACTAGAGTAGCACAAACTAGACTTCAAAACAAATAGTGTAACAAGAAACAAATAGGACACTACATAATCATTAAGGGAGCAATCCAGAAAGAAGATCTAACAATTGTAAATATTTATGTGCCCAACAGGAGAGCATCCAAATATCAAAAAGTTACTAACGGGGGCACTTGGGTGACTCAGTGGGTTAAAGCCTCTGCCTTCGGCTCAGGTCGTGATCCTAGGGTCCTGGGATCAAGCCCTGCATCGGGTTCTCTGCTTGGTGGGGAGCCTGCTTCCTCCTCTCTCTCTGCCTGCCTCTCTGCCTGCTTGTGATCTCTGCCTGTCAAATAAATAAATAAAATCCTAAAAAAAAAAAAAGTTAATAACAAACATAAAGCAACTAATCAATAATAATACAATAACAGTAGGGGACTTTAAAACCCCTTTACATAAGTAGACAGATCATCTAAGCAGAAAATCAACAATGAAACAATGGCTTTGTACACTGGACCAAATGGATTTCACAGAAATATCACAGAACATTTCATCCTAAAACAGCAGAATACACATTCTTTACAAGAGCACATGGAACGTTTCCAGAATAATCCATTTTAGGTCACAAAACAGATCTCAACAAATACAAAAAGACTGAAATCATCCCATGCACCTTTTCTGACCATAACACTATGAAACTAGAAGTCAATACCACACTAAAAAATTTGGAAAAAACACAAATACATGGAGGCTAAACAACATGCTAAGAAAACAATGAATGGGTCAACCAGGAAATCAAAAAGAAATTTAAAAAAAAAAACACACAAAATGCAACAGTCCAAAATCTCTGGAATGTAACAAAAGTGATCCTAAGAGGGAAATATAGAGCAATACAGGTCTACCTCAAGAAACAAGAAAAATCTCAAACAACCTAACCTTACACCTAAAGGAGCTAGAAAAAGAACAACAAATGAAGCCTAATGCCAAGAGGAAGGAAATAAAAAGATTAAAGCAGAAATAAATGATACAGAAACAAACAAACAAACAAACAAAAACCAGCAAAACAGATCAATGAAACCAGGAGCTGGTTCTTTGAAAAAAAAATTAATAAAATTAATAAAACTGTAGCTAGATTTATCAAAAAAAAGAAAAAAGACCCAAATAAATAAAATCACAAATGAGAGAGGAGAAATCACAACCAACACCACAGAAATACAAATAATCATAAGAAAATATTATGAAAACTATATCCCAAAAAATTAGACAACCGGGGAGGAATAGGCAAATTTCTAAAAAACACATAACTACCAAAGCTGAAATAGGAAGGAAATAGAAAACTTGAACAGACTGATAACCAGCAAAGAAATGAAATCAGTAATGAGAAAACTCCAAACAAACAAAAGTCCAGGGTCAGATGGCTTTGCAGGTGAATTCTACCAAACATTTAAAGAAGAGTTAATACCCATTCTTTTCGAAGTACTCCAAAAAAAAAAAAAAAAAATAGAAAAGGAAGGAAATTTTCCAGTTTATTCTATGAGGCCAGCATTACCCTGATATCAAAACCAGACAAAGACTCCACTTTAAAAAACAAAAACAAAAACAAAAACTACAGGTCACTATCCCTGATGACCAGGGGTTCAAAAATTCTCAACAAAATATTAGCAAACGAATCCAGCAGTACATGAAAAAAAAAAATCATTCATCACAATCAAGTGGGATTTATTTCTGGGTTGCAAGTGTGGTTCAACATTCACGAATCAATCGATATGACACACCACATTAATAAAAGAAAGGATAAGAACCATATGATCATTTCAATAGATGCAGAAAAAGCATTTGACAAAGTACAATATCTATTCGTGATAAAAACCCACAAGAAAGTAGGTTTAGAGGGAACATACCTCACCATATTAAAGGCCATATATGAAAAACCCACAGCTATTATCATCTTCAATAAGGAAAACTGAGATCTTTTCCTCTACGGTCAAGAAAAAAGACAGGGATGTCCACTCTCACCATCGTTATATAGTGCTGGAAGTCCTATGAGCAGGAAGAAGTGAAACTTTGTGGATGGCATGTTACCCTAAACAGAAAACCCAAAAGACTCCGCCAAAAAACTTCTAGACCTGATGAACAAATTCAGTGGAGTTGCAGGATACAAAATCAATGTACAGAAATCTGTTGTGTTTCTGTACACCAATAATGAAACAGCAGAAAGAGAAATTAAGGTATTAACACCATTTACAATTGCACCAAAAACTATAAGATGCCTGAGAACAAATAAAAGACCTGTACTCTGAAAGCTATAGAACCAGTGAAAGAAATTGAAGAGGACGCAAAAAAAAAAAAGGAAAAACATCCCATACTCATGGATTGGAAGAACAAATATTGTTAAAATGTCTGTATTATTCAAAGCAACCTACACATTTAATGCAATCCCTATCAAAATACCAACAGCATTTTTCACAGAACTAGAACAATCTTAAAATTTGTATGGAACCACATTAGACCCCAAATAGCCAAAACAATCTTGAAAAAGAAAAACAAAGCTGGAGGCATCACAATTCCAGACTTCAAGTTATATTACAAAGCGGTAGCAATCAAGACAGTATATGGTACCAGCACAAAAACAGACACAGCCACCACTAGAACAGAATAGAAAATCCAGAAATGAACCCACAGCTATATGGTCAATTAATTTTTGACAAACCAGGAA
This sequence comes from Lontra canadensis, assembly GCF_010015895.1. Lineage (NCBI taxonomy): Eukaryota > Metazoa > Chordata > Mammalia > Carnivora > Mustelidae > Lontra > Lontra canadensis. Next base: position 10,405,200 of record NW_022631047.1, on the reverse strand, counting down.
AGAACATCAAATGGAAAAAAGACAATCTCTTCAACAAATGGTGTTTGCCAAAACTGGATAGCAACACGCAGAAGAATGAAACTGGACCACCTTCTTACACCATACACAGAAATAGGTGCAAAATGGATGCAAGACCTGAAACCATAAAAATCCTAGAGGAAAACACAGGCAGTAACCTCTTTGACATCAGCTGTAGGAACTTCCTTCTAGGTATGTCTTCTGAGATAAGTGAAACAAAACAAAAATAAACCACTGGAACTTCATTAAAACAAACAAACAAACAAACAAAAACAAAAAAAATCCTTCTTCACAGTGAAGGAAACAATCAACAAAACTAAAAGGCAGCCTACAGGGTGGGAGAAGATATTTGAAAATGACATATTCAGTAAAGGGTTAGTATTCAAAATATATAAAGAATTTATAAAAGTCAATAACCAAAAAATGAATAATCCCATTAAAAAGACATGAATAGACATTTTTCCAAAGAAGACATACAGATGGACAACAGACATGAAATGATGCTCAATATCACTGATCATCAGAGAAATACAAATCAAAACTATAATGAGATATCATTTCATAACTGTCAGAACAGCTAAAATAAAAAAGGGAAGAAACAAGTGTTGGCGAGAATGGGAGAAAAAGGAATTCTTACACTGTGAGTGGAAATCCAAACTGGTACAGCCACTCTGAAAAACAGTATGGAGGTTCTTCAATAATTTAAAAATAGTACTACCCTATGATCCAGCAACAGCACTACTAGGAATACAAAACTACTAATTCAAAGGTACACGTGCACCCTGATGTTTATAGCAGCATTATCTACGATAGTCAAATTATGGAAACAAACCAAGTGTCCATCAACTGATGAATGGATAAAGAAGATGTGGTACACACACACACACACACACACACATACACAGGAATATTACTCAGCTATCAGAAAGACTAAAGTCTTGCTATTTGCAATGACATGGATGGAGCTAGAGAGTATTATGCTAAGCAAACTCAGTCAGTCAGAGAAAGACAAATTCCGTATGATTTCACTCCTACGTGGAATTTTAGAAACAAAACAAATGAGCAAAGTGGTAAAAAATAAAAAGAGAGAGAGGGGGAGAGGCAAACCAAGAAAGAGACTCTAAACTATAGAAAACAAACTGATGGTTACAGAGGGGAGGTGGGGGAGGGGAACAGGTTAAGTAGATGTTGGGGATGAAGGAGTGTACTTTGTCGAGACAAGCACCAGGTATTGCTTGGAAGTGTTGAATCACTATACTGTACACCTGAAACTAATATTACACTGTATGCTAACTAACTGGAACTCAAAACTTTTTTTAAAAGGCAGATATAAAAAAATAGATGTAAGAATATCCAAATTAACTACATCTAAGACAAATAGATAGTCTATGCCCCAAAGTTCTGGGCTAATGACCAACATCATCTCTTGCAAAAACAAAGAAAGTCACCAACTCTCAGAACTGCAGAGGCTAAAATTCACTCTCCCCATGTGACAGCTGAAGCAGAAGAGGCTCAGAGACAAGTTCAGCTACTTAATTAGAGTACCATGACCCTGCCAACCTTGGGACACACTGCACTGTCCCTCCCCAATGTGGACGTGTAGTTACCACCTCATTACAGTAGAGAATTTTCATTTCGGATCAGTATCATCTTGATGCAATGTAAATTGTTCTCTGAGAAGCCTTATAGAGGAAAAAAAAAAAAAAAAGCAATGGGCCACAGCTAACATCATACTCAACAGTGAAAGTCTAATTTTTTTTTTCTCCTAAGATCAAGAACGAGACAAGGAAGTCTGCTCTCATCACTTCTATTCAACATTCTATAAGAGATTCTAGTCAGGGCAATTAGCTGGGGAAAAAAAGAGAGAGAGACAGAGAAGAGAAAAAGAAACAAAATGCATCCAGATTGGGAAAGGAAGAAGTAAAACTATCTCTATTCATAGATGACATGATTTTATAAATAGAAAATCCTAAGAAATTCACTAAAAACAATTAGAATTAAAAAATGAGTTCAGCAAAGCTGTGGGATACAAAATCAATATACCAAAAAATCAAGGGGCCCCTAGTTGGCACAGTTGGTTGAGCATCTAACTCTTTGTTTCAGCTCAGGTTATGATCTCAGGGTCGTGAGATCAAGCCCTGTGTCAGGCTCTAAACTCAGAGAAGAGTCTTTTGGAGTTTCTCTCCCCTTATCCTCTGCCCGTCCCTGTGCTCACTTGCATGCTCTCTCTCACTTTAAAATAAATAAATAAATCTTTTTTTGTAAAGATCAACTGTATTTCTATCTGTTCATAATAAACAATGCAAAATTGAAATTAAGAAAATAATTACATTTGCAACAGCACCAAAAGGAATAAAATAATTACAAATAAATTCAACAAACTATGTACAAGACATACACTGAAAATATAAAACACTCTTGAAAGAAACTAAAGAAGATCTAAACAAAAAGATATACCATGTTCATAGATTATAAGACTTTATAGTGTTAAGATGGCAATGGTTCCTAAATTAATCTACAGATTCAACTCAATCCCTATCAAAAATCCTAGCTTGGGTTTTTTGCAATAATTGACAAGTTGGTCATGAAATTCATACAGAAATGCAAGGCACCCCAATCGTCAAAACAATTTTGAAAAAGAAAGTCAAAAGTCACATTCCCAATTTCAAAACTCATTACACAGGTGTAGTAATCAAGACAATGTGGCACTGGTATAAAGACAGATATACAGATTAACTGAACTGAACAGTGTGTGGAAGCAAACTCTTATATTTATGATAAATAGATTATTGATGAGGGTGTCAATATAATTCAATGGGGAAGACAGTCTTTCAACAAATGGTCCTAAGACAACTGAATATTCACTTACAAAAAAATAATAAAATAAAGAATTTGGACCCCTTAATTACATCATACAGAAAAATTAACTCAAAATGGATCATGCACCTAAAATGGTAGAGTTAACATTATAAATCTCTTAGAAGAAAACCTAAGAGTCTATCTCATGACACTGAACCAGGCAATGGTTTCTTAGATATTATTAAAAAACACAAGTGATAAAAGGAAATACATACGAGTTGAGTTACATCAGAAAACTCTTGAGCTTTGAATTATATCAATAAAGTGAAAAAAAATCCATAGAAAGGGAGAAAATATTTGTAAATCATAACACATAAGGGATAGGTATTCATATTATGTAAATAACTCTTCCAACACAATCATAAAAAATAATTCAAAAATGAGCAAAGAATCTGAATAGGCATTTTTCCACAGAAGGCATCCAAATAGCCAATAAGCACATAAAAAAAATGTTCAACTCATTAGTCATTAGGGATATGCTAAAGAGAACCACAGTGAAATACCATTTCACACAACTAAGATGGATAAAATAAAAAAGATAATATCAAGTGTTTCCAGGATGTAGAGAAATTGGTGCCCTCGTACGTCATTTGGTTAGAACATAAAACAGGCGGCGCATGGGTGGCTGCTCAGTTGGTTAAGTGTCCTATTCTTGGTTTCAGGTCAGGTCATGATCTCAGGGTCATGAGATCAAGCCTCACATTAGGATCCATGCTCAGTGGGGAGACTGCTTCAGATTCTCTCTCTCCCTCTCCCTCTGACCCTCCCTTTATCCCCATGCATGCATGCATGTACTCACACACTTTCTCTCTCTCTCTCTCTCTCTCTTTAAAATAAATAAATAAATCTTTAAAAAATAATAATGTGAAATAGCATGGTTAATTTGGGAAATAGTACGGCAATTCTTCAAAGTATTAAATATGCAGCCACCATGAGAGAACCAGTAATTCCACTCTTAGGCATATATCCAAGTGAAATGAAAACACTTATCCACACAAAAACCTGCACACAAATATTCATAGCACCATTATTCATAATAGCCAAAAAATGGAAGGCATCCGGATGTCCATCAAGTCATAAATGAGGTATATCCACAATACAGAATATTATCTGGCAATAAAAAAAGAATTAGGCACTGAAGTAGCTAAAACATGGGTGAATCATGAGAACATTCTGCCACGTGAAGGAAGCTAAATACCATATTTTGTATGATTCCACTGACATGAAAGTCCAGAATAGGCAAATCCATAGAAACAAAAAGTACATAATTATTTCCCAGAGTTTGGTAACTACTAGGTACAGGGTTTCTTTTTGGGGTGATAAAAATATTTTAAATTTAGATGGTGGAAATGGCTGCATAAATCCGTGAATATAATAAAAACTAATGAATTGTAGATTTTAAGTGGGTGAATTTTATGGTCTGAGAACTAAATCTTAATAAAGGTGTTTTTAAAAGTGGGCTCCGTATCCTCAAACTTAAAAAAAAAAAAGAGCAGCGGGCCTTGGAGATCAGGTGAAGCTGAGTTTGACTACCAGCTTCCCCATAAGTTTTGTGACCTTCAGCAAATTCCCATACTGCTCCGGGTCTCAATAAATGGTACCTGATCATCCAAAAGGAAGGAAAGTAAGGAGAGGTGGGGATATGCAGCCTGAAGGTCACCGTGAAGGCAGAGCCAAGATGATCCTCTGGGATGGAAGACCCATATCCAAGACCACCAGCTAGACTTTGGGTCTTAGTCCCTCCCTATTCCCCAGCAGAAGGTGTCTTTCCTAAATATCCCACACATGAGGGTGCCCCCAGAGCCATGTTATGCTGTGAGCATTGACCTTGACTCTTCCCACTTGCAAGAGCTGCATCCCACCCAACAGAAGCAACATGTGTCCCCCACCCCCATCATTTCCCACCTTTGGCTAGATTTACAGCAAGAACAGAATATTTACAATATTAACAGAATGGAGGGAACACAAGAAGAATGTTGACAATCAAATTCCAGGCCAATTTCATCTTGCACTGCTCATCTGGGAAGGTCATTTTCTCCCTGGTGCCCGTAAGACATTAGATGCTTTGAGCTTTGCATTCTCAACAGTGTAATGGAAATAGATGTTGAATGCTAAAACATAAACATATGTATCATTCATAATGCATTCAGATGTTTTTCAATTATTCATGGTTCCTGAAAGTTATGTGACCTATCATGCATATATATCCAAGCAAAGTTTATATTAGAACCACAGCCTCGATGTACGCAATTCCAGCTCCTTGGCATTCCCGTCTATGGAATTAAAATTAAATGAGTCAGTGGTCAATAAAAGTTACATGTGATTTCCATAAAATTATCCCTTGTATATTGCTCTGGGGTGGAGAAAGAAGGTTGCCTGGAGTTGCCAAAGCTGACAGAACAAGAATGCTTGCTTTCTGATGAGGGTGGTGGTGATGATTAGGCTTTCCTAAGAACGAATTCATTATTTCCCCCAAATAATTGATGGTCTTGTAGTTATTTTTTGTCTATGAAAAAAAAAAAAAAAACCCTCAGAGGGCCACCCTCTCTCTCTTCTGTTTAAGTCCTATTTTCTTAAAAAAAAAAAAAAAAAAAAAGAGAGAGAGAGAAAGAAGAAAAAAAAAAGCCAGTGTTCTGGGCTCAAAAACACCACATTCTTCTGTTTTGGTGCTTGAATAAATTTGCATGTTAACATGAATGGTTCCAACTTTAAGAATGTAAAATTAAATGAAATTTGAATTCAAATCCAAGATGGAGAAAAGACACATGCAAAAACAACAGATTTCCAATCTTGTTGATTTTTTTCAGGAGCCAGATTAGGAAAGACATAAACACACACACACACACACACACACACAGGTTTCAAAGCAGGGTGGCGCTCAGAGGAGACAGGCGCTGCAAAAGAGGAGCCCCCCACCCGAACCCCCCAGTTCACGCACACCAAGAGTATTTGCAGATCACAGCACAGATTCTGAAGCTCTGTTTTAATGTCTGAATGCCACCCTAAAACTCAGAAATAGGACTCAGGAGACATGTTCACCATCCCATTCCTACTTATGAAGGCCCACCCAGATAAAAAGAAATATAAGGAACATTCTATGAGCAGCTCAAGCGAGCACAGGCATGAATTAGCCTCTGCCAGCCCAAAGAGCCAGTTCCTGCTCGGACTTCTTCATTGCCCCAGAGGGCAGTACTGCACAGTGATTAGATGCACCAACTGTCAGAGACAGACTGAGATTGGAATCCCAGGTCCACACACCATTTACGCGGGCTGGGTGACCTCTGGGCAACTGACTTAAGTTATGAATATAACTTTTTTCATTAGTTCTCATTAACCCAACAAGAGTGGCAGCCTCCTAAATTTATTTTGAGAATAAAATGATATGATGCATTGAGAATGGCACCTGGCCTGGAGCAAGCACTCGCCCAGGGTTAGCTGCCGTTGTGCTAGTTGGTATGGTGGTAGTTGTCATTATTAGATAATTAAGTGGTGGAGTTCAGAGTAACTGGACCGGAAACTGCTTCTTTCTTCTCCAACCTGCTCTCCCATTTTGCCCAGACACTGCCACCCAGGAAAGAGAGATAAATCAAGTCACAGCAAAACCCTGCTCCCCATGAGCTCTGCGTATAGGTCAAAGAGAAGTGTCATGAATCATTCCCTCCCATCCCATTCCAGTCAACCCCTTCTCCCAGCCCAGTCTCTGTCGACGAAGGCACTCCAAATAAGTTGAGGACAGGATCTTAAGAAATAAAGAAGACAGTGAGCAGTGAGTGCCAGCATCTTACCTCATCTTCATTCTCAGTCATATTGGTACCCAATTTCTGGACAACCGACTTGCCACTTGCCTTCAACATTTTCTCTCGAACTTTGGTTTCATACTCAGGTCGGGAGTGTTCCTAAAACCCAAGAGTCAATGCAGAGTTAGTAAACAGGCAGAAGAGTGGCTCTGGCCTGTGGGTTATAAACCAGACGCCACAAGCACATTAAAGTCAGGACTTAGGATCAAATGCTATCAGACATGAACTGTTACACCACACACGACCACAAGGAGTCTAGACCAGGAACACAATGTGGGGGAGAGAGAGGGGACACATAACATTTGCTACCACACTGAAATCCAAACCTGGGCACGTTCCTGGGGATGGCGCCGGTGTTGAGAAAGGAGAGAGGAAATGTTAACTGGGCAACTGATACAAACAGAAGCATCTGGTCATGCTACTAACTATTCTCATACCTCAAACTGTAAGTTTCAATGAGCCAAATCCCAGCTAGAGAAACAGATGTGCCCTGCAGCTGGAAGTTAGGGCAACGACCAAACTTCTTCCTGCTCCATTATTCTGCGAGCCAAAATGGCGACCAATAAACATCAAAGTTAAAGATGGCCACGGGGAATCTTAAAACTTGCTTGCCTGAACCTGTTTCCTGTGCAGCCTAGGTGAGTAACTTATTGGCAAGTACACCAATTCTCAAGAGATATCACTGAGCCATTCAGCAACACAACCCTGAACAGTGAGTCACCAGGCACGGGAAAGAGCACCTGACTAATCAAGAGGGCTGCAGTCTAATCAACGCAGATGCTGAAGCAGGAAGGCGCATGACTTACTTCAAAGGGAATTTAACAGTGTACACCTGGCCTCACTGGCAGGTCTTCCCTGCTGCGTCCAAGGACGAACATCTACAGGTGTGAGGACTGCATGTTCCCGCATCATTTATCAATGACTCCTGTGCACGGATTCAGGCGCTGGCTCACAGCTGACTCAGAGGACACACCATTTCCTTACCGCCGCTCACGCATCAGAGATTCCAAAAGCCAACAAGCTAGGCTCCTGACCAGTCTTTGGTTTTCCTGGGACATGCCATGGCATTGGAGAGGAGAAACCATGCAGGTGGCTTAGAAACATAACCGGTACAACAGGAGGAGATGTTATTCCAGGGTTTTAAGGCAGCCCGCCATTACCGACCTCCAAAGACGCATCAGCCCCATCCCTTCCATGACTTCTCTACCACGGCCAACCTAGTGGAGCCTCCTCCCTCTTGAATAGCCTAGAATTGTATAACTTATACCACGTGCAGTTTTCAATTATGTTATTTTTCTTCCAGGATTTCCTAGCTGTTTTGCATCTGAGAGTCTCTTTATACTAATATAAGGATCTGCGACATAGTATGTCTTATTTTCTATTTCTCACAGTAATTAGTACCATGTGGAGCACCCAGAAATCTCTAAAGGCTTGTGAGGCTCACTGATTTTGTCTCTCACCTTCATCCATTCTCCAACACATCATTTCCTAATGTGTGTGCTAAGAGTTGTAGCTAAAAAGGGATTCCAGGGGTTAAGAGATTGGAAAAGCCCGCACAATGTATCACCTGAGAGTCACAATGAGCATATTAGCTCTGAAAAGTTCTACTGTGAAGCCACTTGCTTAATGTTTTTAAAACCCACATTTTCTGCAAAAATCCTTTTGCCTACAACAATGAACACCCTATGGGAACGTTTTGAGAAATTTGATTTGAAGTTGTCCTCCATGGCCCCTGAAATCTGGTCACTTTTCATTTGTATTATTTCCATGCAAGATTTTCATTAAAAAACTAGAGCAGGACCTTTTTGGTGAGTACCATAATGTGGATCCTAAACCGCCTCAAGCTAGCGTTGTTCCTACCTTTCATACCTGGCAAAGGAGCTAAGGATCTTCCCCTTCTGACTAGAAGGCTGCTCTTGACCTGCCTCTGACTTTCCAAAGACGAGCCGTGACATCACACAGAGGTGCGTCCTCACATCCCTCTCACCCACCTCAACCTCACCCTCATCCCGCCTCGCCCCATGCTGGGCCCCCATTCAGAACCCCTCATCTGTTTAGAACAAGCTGAGCATTCTCGCCGCATGAACAGGAGTCCAAGACACTCAGAGCAGAGTCTTTGGCTGTTCTGCATTCCAGCCGAAGCAGGTCAGACAAGGATCTCTCTGTCTGTGGCCAAGAAGGTCGGGTGGGGTTACAGAGTTCCCCAAAGGCCGGGAGCTGGACAACTGAGCTCCTGGCCAGAGCAGAATCCAGCCCCTGTGTGGGCTGTGCCAGCGCCCCCAGCCACGGGTGGGTCCTCCTTATTCCTGATGTTCTGAACACGTGGCCTCTCTGGACCTGATGCAAAGTCGTCACAAATACATAACCCGTACCACCACGACTCTGGGAAATACTTCCCAAAGCTACCTCTACCGGGATGGTCTCCTCGGGAGCTGGCTGTAGGAAGGCCCCAGGCCAGCTCAGGACCAGCCTTCTCTGACCTAAAGAGCTAAACCCAGATATAAGCTCAACAAATGTCTTCATTGAAGAGTCTTCAAGCTCCTCTGCCCTTCTTTCTAGGCTCTGAGGCCACAGTGGAGCTTGAGATTATCTTCAAGGGGAGGAAGGTGACAGCAGACAAACAAACACACGCACAAGTAAGAAACCAGCAGCTGGGCTAAGAAAAATTGAAGAAATAAAATGCGGCTGGCTGCTTCTGAATGGGATTCAGGGAAGGCCCATTTGAGGAGGGTCATGTTTTGGGTGGGATGGAACAGCCAAGAAAGGGTAGGCCACGTGGAGACTGGAGCATTCTAGGTGAGGGAACAGCCGGTGCAGAGACTAGAATGAACTGGGGAGAAGATGAAGGTCTCTGTGGCCGGAGGGTCTGAGCAAGGAGAATGACGTGTACTGAGTTCAGAAAGGGAGGTAGAAGATTCTGCTTCCTGTGTGACAGGAAGCCATGTAGGACACCAAAAGCTTGATATGACAGACAAGGGGTGGGAGAGAGATGGAGGAAAGAACGTCTGTGTTCAGCAAGGCCACACTCTACGGGGTCTGACTGACAGAAGCTAATCAGGCAAGTGGGGCCCCACTAAACTGAAGATTATCCGACTTCAGAGCTAAAGGCTTTGGAGGTCTGGCAGGCCTCCCTTCAGCACGAACAGGATCCAAAGAGTCTCAGTTAAGTCTCTCGAGATGACCGTCCTGGTTCCACACACAGACCCCCTTAGGCAGGGGCCACACTGACCAAGGAAGTGCAGGTTGGATTTGGTTGTTCATGCTTTTCCCTGACCTGAAAGAAAACGGTCCCCAGTCTCCTTCCATTTCTCCCTGGTTTACAACCTGGACTTGAGGCACCCCACTTGTTCAACCCTTCCTGGCTACGTTAGCCAGAAGAAATTTCTCTCACATATTCTCCACCGTATTCTAAGTATTTGGAGACCAGAAAGCACCCTAGCTGAATCTGACCCTTTGGAGATACTCAGAGACTGTTCAGATTGAACTGAATTTAAAGTGTGTCTGATATCCTAGTTTGAAATATAAATACATCAAAGGAAAAGACGAGGCTGTCCTCCCTTCATCTCAACCATGCCTGGCCAAGGGCGCACCAACCGTGCGGTCAAGGCAAGCTGCCCTGCAGTAACCTCCCGTCAGGAGTGACCAGAGCCCATGACGAACCTCTCTTTGTGCCACAGGTAAACCAGTCTTGGCCAGCCCACTCCCAGCCTGCATACGAGTTGCTGAAATCATGGTCCACCCGTGAACTTACCCCTGATCTCTGAGTTAATCAGAAAACAGGAAAACTGGGGGCACCTGAGTGGCTCAGTGGGTTAAGCCTCTGCCTTCAGCTCAGGTCATGATCTCAGGGTCCTGGGATCGAGTCCCACATCGGGCTCTCTGCTCTGCAGGGAGCCTGCTTCCTCCTCTCTCCCTCTCTCTCTGCTTGCCTCTCTGCCCACTTGTGATCTCTCTCTGTCAAATAAATAAAATCTTTAAAAAAAAGAAAAAGAAAACAGGAAAACTGGCTCCAGAAACAAAAGATTATCCTGCCCCCCACCCCACTGCCAAGGGCCTGCGATGGAGATTCTTGAGGACATTGAGTCATAACCTATGGCTTTCTCTGTGTAAGTGTTTACACCTCCTCTCCAGATACTTTCTGACTTCCTCGGTTCTACTTAGCAGACACTTAGCTTGTCTCTGGCCCCATGCAGACTTGGATGCCAGGATGTGTCTTCTTCTCTTCTTGGGAGCCATGCTAGGCCCCGCATTAGGAGAGCAGGAGCTCCCGCTTCCCCACACCCGCCACAACTCCCTTGTCTCCCTCTCTCTCTCTCCCTTCCTCTCTCTCTCATCCATAGGGCAAGGATGTCAACCAGAATACCCGATAGTCCCACTTCCATAGCTCTTTCTATTGGAAGCACTCATTTGGCCACTAATTACCAAAAAAATGCAATTGCCTTCATTATTCTCTGACACTTATCCTCCTAATTTGTATCCGCTCTGAAAGTAGAACCCACGTGGACGTACTCTGATCCGCCACGGAACCCATGATACTGTTAGTGTCCAGGCAGATGCTTAATCCACTGGCCTGGAACACAGTGAGCACAGGCACTCAAGGCATGGGGATGGAATGCCCACCTGCTCAGTGAGAGCGTCAAGGAGAAGAAACGACATCATGCGACAGACATATAGAGCCTAGCAAACTTGAGAACAAGACTAAATTGGAGAGGTCCTTGCTTGGTCATAAAACATCAGGGCCACAAAGCCAGCGGTCCCTAGTCTAAGGCGAGGTGCATCAGTTACTGAATACAGAAAAGGCGTGCTTTCCGTGTAGCCGCCATTTTGCTCGTGCCCAGCCTTTGCAAGTCAGTACTCAGGCAGATGTGAGTGCCACCTGTTCTTTCGAGACACTGTTCCCAGCACCTCATCAACAATGTCCACAATATCAGGAGTTCCTATCCAATATTCACATCTACTGTTCTGTCATTGGTAGCGTGTGGGAATAGACAAGAACTGTGAGCACTACTCATTGCCAGCTCACCAACATCAGGCCTGCGGCCCTCGTAAGAGCCCAGAAGGAAGGCTGATTTGTTTTCAACCTTTAATATCATCTGTTCATAAAACTAGAGAAGAACCTTCTAGAAGAACCTACCTTTTGCCCTTAGCTCATCCTCTAGTTTCACCCATGCTGTACTGGCTTACACTGTAGTAGTTCAGTGCTTCTTCTTCCATAGGCACCAAAGGCAATCAGCATCTGGCACCCATACCTCTCCCCTGACCCTCAGGAGGCTTACAGAGGCATGCTGACAGGTGCGTACTCTGGGTTACATGAGAGCAATTCTTACTCTCTGGCTTCATGCCCCCACGAAATGGGAGGTAGAAGAATGTTAAGCTAAATCTCAAAGGAACCACAAAGGCTTTTCTCTTGTGCCATCTCTTTTTCCAGAGAGGGTCCCTGGGACATCTGACTACCCATCAGGTCCAATGTTTCAGGAGAAGAGGGGGGATCTGAGCTCTTGGCCTCAGTGCATATCAACCACAGTTAAGACCATGGAGCCAGGGACTGGCTGATGTGACAGCAAATTTAAGTGGTCACCTCACTTAAGAAGATCTATTTGAGGGTGAAACCAAGCAAGGACCCAGAGAAGTATGCAAGGGAACTCACTTCTTCCTCTTCTATACCAGTCAGGTCCCAGAAGTAGCCCAGCCGCATCTGTAACCTCTTCCAGTTTTCCAGAAACATGGTAGCTTAAAGAGAAAGAAAAAATTCTATTAAAGATTGAATTTTGAGGACCCTTTGGGATCATCAATGGAGGTAGAGGATAAACTTAAGAGATTTCAAATCTAGGGACTCTCTTTAAAGCACTTATTCCCTTCCTCTTACTTCTAACTGAAACTGCTCCAACTAGTCCCCATCCTTGAGAGCCCGACAGATATAGGTAAAGGGAGACACACCAGCACACACGCAGGCGTGCACCTCTCCCTACTTCTAGGTCATGAGAAGAGGGCAAACAGGGGTCTCAAGAAATGAAGGAAGGATGGAAGAATGAAGACAACAAAAGGGGAGGGTCTGTAGTCTTTTTGGACAAAGCTCATCTTCCCTACATATAAGTTCTTTCCTCCTGCACCTTCTTCATCGTTCTCACTCATTTTCTCCCATCTTTCTGTCTCCAGCACCACTTCCCTTTCCTGGGCCCCAACTATCCAGTCCTGAAGTTCTGTAACAGTTGCCTCATAGCTCCACCTGACTTCTGAGCCCGCCTGCAAGTGGCTGACGGAGAGCTCTCCCCTACGGGGCATTCACCCAGGCCTCTACTTGTTTAGCAGTAGCTGCTGAGTGTCTCCCATCCCCACGCGGTGAGTCTGCTCCACCCAAAGCCCCTCGAAGGGCCAGGCGAACGTGCTCCGGGCAGAACCAGCACCCTCCACTCAATAGCCATGGCTCGTTACCCCAGGACCGACACCTCCTCCGGAGCCTGCTGATGGACCATAGGGACCCACTCTTTTGAAAACTGAAACTAAGTGACACAAAGAGAAACAGAACTGGGATGAACCATGCAGCACCTGACAGGAGAAAGGGCCAGGATTCCAGAGAGTTCCCCCAGCTCCAGTTCCCGGAGGCCTGGCTCCCTTTTGTCACCCACATCCAGGAGCTAGCTTCTGGCTTTCTTACAACACCTCTCTTGTTCTTTGAGCAAGCTGGACTAAATTTCCAAACCTGCAAAAAGAACTGGGCCTGACTAAGGTATCTGTAATATACAAAACAGCCTTCTAGACATCATGAGGGAGATTAGGTGACTCTCCTGTGGATTTTGCTCTCAAACTGTTGACAGTCTATGGGGAGGGACTGTAAATAGCTACCATACAAGGCATGAAGTGCTCAGGGCCTTAAGAATGGCCCAGTGGAGAGCTGTGGGCATGCAGCCGAGGGAGTGCTGGCTGCCCGAGAAGCCATCTGAGCCAAGTCTTGAAGAACAATGGCATTTGGGCAGTGAAGAAGGGGTGGGGAGAGGGAGAATGCCAACACTCCCCCATCTAGACTTTCAATGGCTCCTTACCTTCCAAGTTCTTCTCTCTGGACAGGCAGACCTTGTAGATGCGGCCCGACCCCTCTTTTTAAATCCATTCCCTTGCTCTGTCAACACACAACCTCATACCTGGGTTGCTGCTAACGTCACCTCCTCGCTGCCCAACTCATACTCAAATCCTGCAAACTGCCCTGCGCCCTCCACGGGCTACCCTCATCCTCTCCTGACCCACTCAGCTGGGGGCACCCTCTCCTCCCTGCTCCTACTGTCCTCAGGGTCTGGTGCCCTGGAAAGGAAGGGAAGGGACACTCCTTGAGGCCACCCCCGCACGCACCTCAATGCTACCCACAGGAAAAGCCTGGACACCCTTCACCACGTGCCGTGCCGCACCGTTGCCTGCGACTCAGGTCTGCGGTGGAGTAATAGGGCTGTAAACTTCCTAAGCTCTTGGCCGCCTGTTTGCCTCGGGCACAGCACAGAACCAAGCAGAACAGACACCTACAGACCGGCTAAATGTGCAGTTGCTAGAAGCTCCATTTGCTTGACTTGGTGCTACATTACAGTGCACAGATTCACGGGGTTTCTCCCGGGGATTTGCGGCTTTTCAGTGTAAGTGCGTCCTGACCTCCTAACACTGGCACGGGCCTGGGATGTTCTGGGGACAAGGTGGGGAGGAAGGCATCCCTCCTTTTCCCAGGCTCTTCTCAGTGCCTGAGGAGGGCTCGGCATACAGAGGGTACGCAGTGCTTCCTGACTGTGATCTCTATGAAGAAGAGAAGTCAGAGCATGGGAACAGAGGAGAGGGGCAAAGAAGTCACTGCAGAGGGGTCATGAGGACAAGGGAGGCCCATCACAACAAGGAAGAGCAGCTCACAGCTCCTGATGTATGTCCCCTGCCAGGCACTATGCCAAGTGCTCTGCACACAGATCTCCCTCACTTGTCCCCAAAACACTGTGGGGTAGGAACTCCTTCACCCATCTCACAGATGAGCAGGGTGATGCCCAAAGGTTAAGAAGCTTGCCCCGGGCACCTGGCACATTGGTTGAGAGAGCTGACTTTTGTGACATGGAGCTACATCCACACTGTCTTGCCACGGACCCCCAGCTGGCAAGGAGCAGGACTGAGACATGCAACTAGGACCTGCCTGCTACCTAAGTTAATGCCCTTAACTTCTCTTCAGAACAGGGTTCAGGAACCCTCGCCCTTTACTTCCCTTTTCAATGAGGCTTCCAGAGTTCCCTGGAGTCTGAAGCCAAACTACAGAGGAGCTAGGCCTGAAGACCCCACAGACCCAGGCCCTGCTGGCCAGCACCTCAGCGGGCCCCCACTCCTGCTCCACTGACAGACTGTTTCTGCAGAGAACCACTTCTCCCCAGGCTTCCTCCTGGCAGGCTGGGCCCCAGCCCAGGCCCACCCAGCACAGCACCGCTGATCATAATAATCATGGTAATGAGAGGCAGTACTGTTATTTTTCATTGTAATTTGCAGGCAATTTGTGCCCAGCGGCTCTTGGCTGCTGTGACCAAATACACAATCACGTAAAACTCAGCAAGACTGTTAAAAAACACAATCGAACCCCACGCTATGCCAGGAAGCTCTGACACATCCCACCCTCCATGCTTCTCCTGTGCTGCCACGTGAGGGGGAGCAAGAAGGGCAGGGTGGGGGCAGTAAATGATCACAGATCCCAGGGGCCGGGAGGCATCTGCTAATTACAGCTATCGAGGAAAGAGAAGAGGTAGTTGTTGGGGCTTGAGAGTGGCCAAGTACAACCGAAAAGCCAGTTTCTCTACAACAAGGAATTACACATCCCA